>NC_142876.1:110535806-110840645 GCF_051225735.1 Oryctolagus cuniculus
CCTGTGGAGGGTCCCGACGGCGCCTCAGCTGAGAGCCAGGGCAGACGAGAGAGGGACACAGGCCAGCGTGGCACCCCGCCTCGGCCAGCCTCTGCTGTCCACACCCCCAGGCAGGTGCTCCTCCGGGAGTGGCTGCCTGCCTGCCAGGGAGGCTCGCTGTCCCTCAGCAGTGACCTTGACGGCGTCCGGCAGCCCGGCCCACGCGGGCTCAGCCTGGGCACAAACAGAGCCCACGTGGGCCTGGCCTCGGTGAGCGCCCACACGGGCTTGGCCGCCGCCCTCTGCACGTGTGTCCTGGGCTGCCCCGCTCTGGGCATGGAAGGGCCTGGGAGACCTCAGTTCAGAGGATCCATGTCCTTGGGGCAGTGCCACAGGCCCTCAGGGAGTCGGCAGGTCTGCAGAAGAAAGCCACACCCTGTGGTCACTTCCGTGGCAGTGTCCAGGGAGGGGCCCATGGCCACAGGCAAGGGCCATGTTCCCAGGGGAGATGCAGCCCCGGGGACACGCCAGCGTGCTTCCAAAGTGGCACCCCCTTCTCCCGGACTGAAGATGAGCCCCTGCCCAGGGGAGTCACCTCTGACCCCTGGGGATTCTATTGTTGGCTGTGAACCCTGTGTATTCCACAGGCGCCAGAAACAGAATGTCGGGCCTGAGGGCAGCTGGCAGCAGGGATCGAGGCCACAGACAGCGGAAGCCCACAGCTGAGAGTCAGCGCCACAGCCATGACCCCTGGGGACCCCGCCCCGCCTCAGGCCTCGCGTCCAGGCCTATCTAAACCACTGCACTCAGGCGCTTTAAGGGGTCTCCTCCGTCAGACAGCCCCCCTACCCCGGCTAAGGTTCCCATGTGCCGCCCCCACAACAGCAATCCTGCTGACCTCCACAGGCCGAGCTGCGCTCCCCACAAACTCCAGGGCCTGCCGCCCCGGCCACCGGCGTCGCTCCCGCTGACCCTTGGCCCATACCCTCCATTGACTCGGTCACCCCACAGCTCCTCCTGGGAGCCAGGCACGAGGGGGCCCAAACCTCCTGGGCACCCTTCCCATTCCAAGTCGGTGTCTCTGACCTTGCCCTCCGCGCTGGGACCGCCCTGACGGCTGGACGCTGCAGGAGGGCCGCTGTGTGGTCAGTCTCTTAGGGAACGGGCAGCTCCGTCCCCCACCTCTCGGGATGCTCTGCTCCCGTGCTGTGTGGAGGACCGGGCTGTGGCACGAGAGGCCCCAGGCAAGGGAGCCAGCAGCGCGGTCAAGGTCGCAGCAACAGCTCCCCCCGTCACATGAGTGCACTCTCCCGGCCGGGCCCGGCAGCCACGGCCGCCGCACAGGGCAGAGCGGCCGCTGCGCTGAACCTGGCCCACACGGCAGAGCAGCGAGCAGAGAACTGCTAGCAGGCCTCATCCCCACCCTTGATCCCGCGCATTTCAGATACGCCAGCAACCCCCAGACGCCCCTCACTGCAGCCCAGGTCCTTCCCTGAGCTTCCGGACCACCTCGCAGACAGGCAGTCCCCCAGACCCAAGTCTCTCACGATCATTCCTTCCTAAACCCCCTCCCCCCGGGCTCCCTGCCTTGGGACTGGTTCCGTCAGAAAAGTGCACCTCACTCAATTACATGTCCACCCTTCCTGCGCCCAAATCCAACCCTCCCCCATCTCTGTCCTCTGCTGCAGCCCAAGGACGCCACCTCCCCATGACCCTCGTCACCTCCAACCCGTCGTCCCACCAAAGCCAACGCAGTCTTCCCATGAACAGGCCACGTCCGTGCAGTGAGGAGGCCACTCGCTCACGACCTAAGAAAGAGGTATTCAGGGCCGGCGCTGCCGCGTAGCACAGAGAACCCTGCTGTGGTGCCGGCATCCCCTATGGGCGCTGGTTCGAGTCCCGGCTACTGTGCTTCTGATCCAGCTCCCTGCTAATGGCCTGGCAAAGCAGCAGAAGATGGCCCAAGTGCTTGGGCCGCTGCCACCCACATGGGAGAGTCGGATGTAACACCTGGCCCCTGGCCTCGGCCCGGCCCCACCCTGGCTGTCGTGGCCATCTGAGGAGTGAACAGGCAGATGGAGGATCTTGCTCTGTCTCCCTGTCGCTCTGCCTTTGAAATAAATAAAGAATTCCTGCACACGCAGGACTTCTCCCGGAGCCTCACACGGGCTCTGCCCACGCTCCTCCACTCTCCGGGGCACCACGTGGCCCAGGGCCAACCAAGGTGCTGCCTCAGTTTCCCCCAGGGTTTCCACGGTCCTCTTTCTGCACCTCCCTAGGGGCAGGTCCCACTGTGGCCCAAGAGAAGCAGGCATTTGCACGCGTGCCTACTCCCCCCACCCCACCCCACCCCCCCGCCAAGAAGGGAGCCCGTGGGACTGGAATGCTGGGATCTTCAGAGCGGGGAGTGACGCACGGGTTTACTCCGCAGCATGGAACTCACGGCCCCACTCCTTTCCAGGCGCTGGTCTAAGTGCCAGGGCACGCTCGAGACCCAAGCAGATGTGTGTGGAGCTTCCCAGTTCTGTAGCTAATCCTAAAGATGAAAATGCAAAGGTGGCCTGTGGTGAGTGCTCTGAAGGAAGCCAGGACTAACGAGAGCACAGAGCAGGTTCAACCACAGGCAAGCACTCCGCCCGCAGAGGGATGGAGGGGTGGGTGCGTGGATCAACGGACAGACGGACATACAGGTAGATGAGGGGATGGATGTGTGGATGGATGGGGGATGGAGGGGTGGGTGCGTGGATCAACGGACAGACGGACATACGGGTGGATGGGTGAAAGGAGGGGGGCACGGAGAGATGGATAGAGGGATGGACGGATGAATGGATGGGGGAGGGATGGACGCAAAGATAGGCAGGTGGATGGATGGAAGGAAAGATGGACCCACAGATAGGTGGGTGGATAGAAGGATGGAGGCACAGGTGGACGGACAGACGGACAGATGGACGGATGGCTGGCCTGCTGTTCCCTTTGTAGCAGTCCATGTTTCTCAAGGCCATTCCACATTTTCTCAGTGGACTCTCAAAACACTGCTAAGATGTTCACAGGAAGTGCGACCTTCTGTTTTTGCCAGTGGGAAAAGGCAGGCCCCAGGAGGGGGCGCAGTGGCCCACTACCACACGCAGGTGAGCATCAGGGGCCTAAGACCCTCACTCACTCCTGGCAGGAGTCTCAGACTCTCCACCCTCCCTCCCGGCCCCTGCGCCCCCCGCCTGCCACTGCTACCCCAGCCACGGCTTGGCTCAGCTTGCTCCAGCGAGAGTTTGACCAGTAGAGGGCCACAAGAAACGGCCCATTCCCGAGGGAGACGTCACCGAAGTCGGCCAGTGTAAGGGAGGTCCCTCTAGCCTGGCCCGGTGTCTCTGGCCGCTGAACACCTGCGGTGAGAGCCCCGCTCCCCAGGCCCGGCTGCAGCGACCCCCGGGGACCAGGCATCACTCCACAGTTTTCTATGTGGTCCCAGAGTGTGACAGAACGTGCAACCATTAGGAGCCTTGCCATGACCCGCGACGTCCTAGGTTAGCGGCACTAAGGGGGTGGGAACCCAACGCCAGGATCGTATTTGGAGGTGGGGCCTCTGGGAAGGGATTTATGATTAGATTTAGATCCGGCCCCCGGACTGAATCCTGACGACTTTACAGAAAGACTACACAGACCGACCTCTGCATCCCTTTATAATTTTCTGTACTCTCTGACAATTCCGTAGTTTTCTTCAAAGCCATCCAAAAACAGCCTGTCACCAACACTAATCGTGTTGAGTGAAAGGAGTGACCACGTGGGAAGACGCAGCGTGTGAGTGACACGAGCACTCCGCTGGGAAACACGACTCTCCGGCGGCACGTGAGAACACGAGCCGTCAACACGGCCGGCGGGGCCGCCGCGCGGCAGATGGAGCAGGCGACTTTAAAGATAGCTCAGCGGCGTGAACGGGGCTCCGCGCTGCGCTGCATCTGGGTCAGGCATCACATGATCTCCCGGGGACCCAGAACAAGCCCCCGGCTCCCTCCGGGCCTCGAGCCCAGCCCACAACCCAAGGCACAGAGGGTGGGGGGCTCCGTGGGGGCTTCCCCGCCAGGCTCAGGAGAACCCCAGGGAGCTTCGGCACCTGGCAGCTCAGAGTCAGGGCCTTGCACGAGGTCAGCTCCTCCAACCCCTTCATTGCCGGGGGAGGGAGTGTGTGAGAGACTTTAGCAGGGGGTCCAGGGACAGTGACAGGCGGGCAGAGGCCTTGGGAAGGGCAGGCCTGCCAGTCCTGCTGCTAGTCCTTTCCTGGGGTCCCCTAGACGTGGACAGCCCACTGCTCCCCGTCAGCAACGTGAAGAACTCGAAAGGTTCTTTATTCTTCTGATCTCGGCTGGCAAAGCCGCCCGCAGGTGAAACTGAAGGAATCGCTCACGCCCAACCCCCGGGGACTCCTCCCAGCCGCTCCTGTCGCGGTTCAGCTGGCGGGCAGCTTGCCTCTCTGTCCAGCACAGCGGCTGGGCCCTGACTTCCACACCTGCCACCTGCCACTCCCCAGGGTGGGCAGCCCGAGGGCCAGGCCCTGCTCCGGGGACCAGCACAGCCCTGAGCACACACACTCACACGTGGCCTGAGAGATGACTACGCCAATAAGCAGAATGCTAGAAAACTCAGCCACACCCACCAGGAGGAGGGTGTACGGCCTCCGCCCCTGGTGAAACCAAAGGGGCTTCACATGGCCTGGCCACAGGCTCCCGTGGACAAGGCCCTGCCACACACCCCTCCTGGTCAAGGGGACCATGCCCCATGCCCCCTGCCGTGGGTTTCAGTCCTGTCCCTCACGGAATTATTTAAGAAAGGTGATCCCGCGCTCCCGTAGGCTTGGCCACACTCCTCGCACGACAAAGTCTGCTGGCCACTCTGCCCCCGAATGCAACCTTCGGTGTGGCCTCACAGGCCTGTGCTGGCCTCTCCCCAGGCTGTGCGTGCGTGGGAGTCAGAACCTGCTGTCACTCTCATGTGCGCAGGGCGGGGTGTCCCAGGCTCGCCATCCCCATGTCCCTGGGCGAGGCCCCCTCCCTCCCCAACTGGCAAGGTGCGCAGACACTCCAACCCGACTGGGGGGCACCTGGGCAGTTTAACTACCCGCTAATTGCTAACTAACTGGTTCCCTGACAGGCCAAGGCTGCTCAGGATGCAACTGCCAATCACCAGCTGGCCGTTGACCTTGAACTTGCTCCCCGTCTCCTTCCTCCGCCCCACCCCAGGGGCCTTCTTACCCCAAGCAAGCACTACCACTGACCGCCCAGAAATAAGGGCCCTCACGGGTCGCCTGTGTCTGGCAGGTGCTCCCACCTCTTGCGCCCTGCCCTGCCTCATGACAAGAGGGGACCCCGCGGACCCAGTCCCAGCTGAGACAGTTAGCACCACCCGATGGAATTCCAACGTGACCTTCAAGAAGCGACACTGATTATACGAGACTCACTTAATGAAGACGTGATGACGACTCTGCTGCTCACCAGTCCAATCTGGTCTCTCCCTTAGCTTGGGAAGAATGAATGGAGGCGCACGGTGCAGGGACACAGCCTTAATGTGGCGGTCCCCTCTGTGAAGACCTCCAGAGCCACCCAATCGGCAACCAGTAAATATTCTGCTGCTACAGATTTGGCTGCTAATCAACAGCCTCTCAGCGGCAATGACCTTCACCTCCAAAGAGAAACAACACGCTCTTTCCAGGCCACCCAGGAGGCCCCTTGACAGCCCCGTCGTCCCCCGCAGCCTTTGCCGAGGAGAGCTTAACAGCACAGGTGTGAGACCACCCACATGTCGTCCTCCTCCGACGAGGTCCACCTGAGGACACACCGCGGGCACACAAGCAAGTCACGAGGCGCTCCCGTTACCCTACGAGCAAGGCCTCCTGCCTTGACGAACTTCCTGAAGACGACCCGGGACACGGGGCGCCGCTCCACCTGACGCAGGGAACAGGCAGCGGGGGACCCTCTGGGCAAGTCCGGCGTCTCCCAGGCCTTTCGGGGTCCTGCAGCTGACATGTCTATTTCTTCCACCCGGGGACGCTGCCACCTGCTAACTGGCTTCTTGAACGGACCCCGTCCAGTTAAAGCTTCCAGAAGCATCTGTCACTCCTCCTCCGAGTGCCTTCACAGCTGCTTCGCCAGGGAGCGGGGCTTGGCCAGCTCCTGATCAGCTCGCAGGGCGTCCAGACCACGCACAGCGGCTGCAACGCTGTCTCTGTCCACACGGCAAATGCCCTCCTCAGTGCCACCCCAGGCACCAATGGGGTAGCTACTGCTGGCCACACGTGGGGCTTCCTACTGCCGGCCACACGCAGGGCTCTCCTTCTGCCGGCCACACGCGGGGCTGTCCTGCTGCCGGCCACACGCAGGGCTGTCCTGCCGGCCACACGCGGGGCTCTCCTGCTGCCGGCCACACGCGGGGCTGTCCTGCTGCCGGCCACACGCGGGGCTGTCCTGCTGCCGGCCACACGCAGGGCTGTCCTGCTGCCGGCCACATGCGGGGCTCTCCTGAAACAGGCTCCCACGGGCTCCCCGCCTGTGAGCTCCGTTGCTGGCTGCCTGTCCCGCCTTTGGGACAGCACCCAAGCCCAGCAAGGCCTCCTTCCGACAGGACAGAGCCCAGTCTCCACCCTCTGGCACATCCCACCTGCAGGGGGCAGCAGTCTCCCTGGGCTCAGTTTCTTGCCAGGAGCTGGTCCACCCCAAGAGCCTTTGGCTACCTGGGGATGCGTGGGGGATGGGGCAGCAACAGAAACCACACAGACCCTCCGTGGCTGGCATCACCACTGTAACCCGTGGCGGAGCTCGGTGGGGGGCCACTGCTCTCCATCTCTCCTCCAGAAAGTTCCAGGCAAGGGCGAGGCCCACCCGGGGTGAGCACTGGCGGCTAAACCTTAAGCAGTCACTTGGGATGCTGTGGCCAGGCGGTGGCGCCATCCGCACCTCCCAAGGAGGCACACAGACCCCTGCCCGCTGCCGCTAGTGCCACAGGCACGATTCATCCATGCACCCCACAGCCACACCACCAGGTCCCCCAAATGTCCTCACCGGCCCAGAGGCCCCCTCCCTCCTGGTCAACAACCCGCCAAGGCAGGCGCTTCTATCCCCCATGGTCTCGCCACCGCCAAGCTTTTAGGCAGTGTCTAGGAGAGCTGGGGCCACTGCGGGTGAGCTCACCACTGCCGTCTGGGCAAAGCAGGAGGACCGCGAGCGGCCACTTCCCCACCAGGCTTTGCTCCCACAGATAAGGGCCCCGGGCCAAGCCCTGCTCCTTATCACAGCGCAGGCACTGTCCCTGCTCACCCTGAGCCCTGGCCTTCAGTCCTGCTGCCTCATAGAGTCATTCAGACGAGGCCCCGGGAGGAGGCAGGGCTCGCCACCTGCTGGAACCACAGCGCCTGCGCTGCTCCGCCCAGGAGCGCAATTCCCCGTGTGGCCCTGCAGGGCGTGGGGCCGCCTCCTGCGCACACTGCGATGTATGGAAAGAAGCCGCTGTGGCCCTCGCCCACCCAGGAGGTGCTGTGTCCACCACCCCCCTAACCTCTGAGCGGGATCCCTCCCCCTTACACAGGTAAACAGGCCACCCCCGCTCCGCCTGTGTCTCCTACCAGCTTCCCTCCCTCCCCTTGTGTAACCTCCTCTAGGCAACCCGCTGGGCCTCCCAGCCTTCCTAGGCTGATGTGTGTCTCTGTAGGACTGGGGTCTCTGCCTGAAGACTCTCCCAGCATTCCCCGACATGTACACATCACGGTCACCCCATGCTACCCCTGGGGCCTGGGCATCCTGACCACTGCACCCCTCTTTCTTGTTTTCTAGACTCTGGACCCCTGCCTGTTCTGTGCATTCCAGAGAGTAACTCTCTCGGACTTTAGAGAAGGGAGGCGAGCCCGAGTGAGCTGGCCTGGGCCAGGTGAGCCCTCCAAGAAAGGCAGGTGCTTCCTGAGGTCAGAGATGGGGACGTGACAGGGACTCCACATAAGGGACGCTTCTCCACTGCCGGCTTGGAAGATGGAAAGGCCACATGGCACAAATGCAAGCAACCAGACCCGGCGTTGTGGCACAGCAGGTAAAGCCACCGCCTGCGACACCAGCATCCCACATGGGCGCCGGTTCGAGTCCTGCTGCTCTGTTTCTGAGCCAGCTCTCTGCTATGGCCTGGGAAAGCAGTGGAAGATGGCCCAAGTGCTTGGGCCCCTGCACCTGCATGGGAGACCTGGAGGAACCTCCTGGCTCCTAGCTTCAGCCTGGTTCAGCCCTGGCTGCTGCAGCCATTTGGAAAGAAAACCAGCAATAGAAGATCGATAGATCAATCGATCGATCGATCTCTCTCTCTCTCTCTAACTCTGCCTTTCAAATAAATAAAACTAATCTTTAAAAAAGAATCTTGCCCAATACACAAAGTGGTACCCGATGAGGCCACCCCCGGGCCCACGAAGCTGAGTCTAACAGCAGGTGCGCGCCCGCTGGGCGACACAGAGAGGCTGGCGACCCCACTCAGCTCCCACTCACCTGGAAGTAGTCCAGCAGCACGCCCGCGCAGGACAGCCCCAGGCCGGCACACAGAAAGGGCGGCGCCACCTGCAGCCCAATGGTCCAGGCTGTCTCCCTGCCGGCCTCAGGGTCGGTGGGCTTGGGGGCCGCGAGCTGACATGCAGGGACCCTCTGAAGCCCATCTTCTGAGGCCGCGGGGGGTCCGCCTGTGCTGAGCGCGGGCGGCAGCCCCTGCTCCTCTGGCCGACTGCAGCCCTCGGGCCTCCGCTGCCGGGGCTTCGTCCCTTCCATCTGCGTGCAGATAGGCCCCCTGGTGGCCCCCACCTGTGAGAAGAAAGCAACAGGTTCAAGGGCAGAATTCTCCGGGCTGGTGCCGCTCCCTCCGACCCGCAGCCCCTCCCTTGGGCTCCTGCACCCCCATAGACAGTTGTTCCACTAGCATGGGGGTGAAGACAAAGCATCCTACGGGAGAACGTTCTAGAAGCAGGTGGATATGAGCTGGAGGCAGCCGCAGCAGGGGAGCCAGGACTGCTGAAAAACCCTCTTCCATCAACTGAACTAGAAAACCTGCCAAGCTCTCTCAATCAAGGGGGTTACAGAATGCCAGAACGCAGCCACCCAGGGAGTCACTATCCAACAATAGTGGCTGAATCCCAGCCATGGTGACCTTGGCCTGCAACCTTCATACTCACCTCTCCCTCCGAGCGAACCAGCGGCCTGGAGGGTGCTGCTACCTCACCCCTCTGGGGCTCCCTGGAAGACCCCGCCCCACCCCATAGGGCCCCCTGTATGTCACGCAACTTGGAGTTCATGGCTCTTAGACGCCTGCCGGGGTGGGGGAGACACTGCCAATCAATGAGCCTCCTGGCCACTGGCCCTGGGTCACGGCTGGGACAGACCAACGGGAAAGCTTAGGAAGACGCGCCGGGGACTGAACTTCCTACCCTCGCATGGGGCAGCCTAGGGCAGAGGTGGAGGCTAGGGACCCTTTGTCAAGTGCCGCCCTGGTGGCAGAAGACGCACAGGGCCCCCGGGAACCTCGAAGCCACCTCCAGCAGACCGCTAAGCAGGGATTTCAGGGGCCACATGCGACAACTGACTGCTTGCACTCAGTCAACGAGCGGTGGCAGGGGGAAGCGCTGGGCAGAGGGAGGAATCCCGTTCCGGGAGCCGCCACACTGTGTTATTTAAAACGTCCCCTTTCCAACCAAACCCAAGGGTCAGGCAGAGGCAGGAAAGCACGGACGCCGTGCAGGACGGGAGCAGCTGAGGGTGTGCCCGGGAAACCCACATGTCAGGCCGACCACACGGAAACTGGACGTATGCTCCAAGCACTACCACGATCTCTACTCAGACTGGGAATGTCAGCAGAGAGATTAACATTAGCTTTAAAAGCAACCAAAAGGAAATGCTAAAAGGTACAGCCAGAAGGCATTTCTTAGAGGAGCTCACAGCTGATCTGACTGGGCAGAACAATTATTTACATTTCAAAAAAGTAAGGAGAAAGGGTGTTGAGGGTTTTCGCCACAAAGAAGTGCTAAAAGTTTGAAAAGATAGATATGAACAGTACACGGTGCATATATGTATCAAAACGTCCCACTGACGGAGCGGGGATCTATGGTGACCTCTCGCCTACATCACAGCCAGGCCCCCAGGCCTCTGCCCTGTGATCCAGCCCCACCCTGCATGGACTGCTGGACACACCCCTCCCTGAAGAGTCCCGCCATCACCCTGGCACTCCCCCCACTCCTCCCAAGCTCGCTCCCCCATCTCAGCAGCCCGAGTCCGGCCTCAGCTCCCACTGTGATCTCCAGGACTTTTACAACGGGCCCAAGTCCAGCTCTAGCTCAGACGCCCACGTCCCTCGCAGCCACGCTGCACTACAGAACCCACTAGTCTGTCCAGGAGGGGGCGCTCTCTCCACCACGTGTTCCCCCAGGGGTGAGCCCCTCCCAGGCTTTATTCCACCGACTAAACCTGGTCTGTGGCTTCAGCTCTGCCTCTTCTTTCCTGACGGGTATGTCACAAATACGTATAACTGTGTGTCAGTTAAAAATAAGTATTAGGAAGAAAAAAGGGAAAATACCCTGAACTGGAAGGTAAGTCAAGAGATTATCCAAGCTGAGGAGCAAAGATGCAAAAGTGGAGAAAAGGCACAAGCCCTCAGCAAACTGTGGACTCTGAAGACCGAGAGACTCCGTGGTAGCACTCCCCAGTACAAGAGGGTCTGCCGCACCACGCTGGAACCACACACACGGGAACAGCACGGCCCGGGTCGCTATACAGAGAGTTGGTTTAAAGGCACAGACATATTTGTGTACTAAAAAAAAAAGGCAGACTAAAAATGAGACACTGGAACATGCCTATGTATTGCAAAGGAAAGAAATAATGGAGAAATAGAGAAAAAGACGTGAGACACACAGAAGACAAACAGCAATGTGACAGACCTAAGTCCTACCTTGAAAAGATACATATGAAATAACATTACACTAAATGTAAACGAACAGAAGTAAAAGGACTTAAAAAGACAAATCATGCAAACAGCAACCAGGAGAGAGCTGGAGTGGTTTAGTAAATATCTGGCGAAACAGACATCAGGACAAAAACTGTTACTGCAAAGGCGGCTATCCGACATACATCTGCCCAGACCATATCGCAAGAATAAACACATACACCTAACACAAGAGTCTCAAAATACACAAAGCATAACCTGAGAGACTGAGGGAAAGAAAATTCAACAGCAATAGTTGGAGACCCGAGTGCTCCACTACCAATAACTGGCGGGGCCATTAGATCAACACCAGACTTGAACCACACTGTAGGCGAATTAGCTCCAAAAGACACCACCCAAAACAGGACATGTTCACAGCAGAGAGAGAGAGCAGCCCTGGGTAGACCAGCGGCTTACACAGTGCAAAGTGGCACATACCAAGTGTATCCACAAGGCCTCGTGTGAGGGACCCCCGTTAGGCAAGTAAACAAGTTTGAACGCATTTAAAGGGATTCACGTCGCACGAGGGACGTTCTCCAACTGCAGCGGAAATTAGAAATCAGCAATGGAATGACACTCGGGAAATTCACACACACGGGGGAATAAAACGACACACCCAGATAACTGATGAGTCAGCCATAAAACCCACAAAAGAAATGAGGAAATTCTCAGAGAGCAACGAAATGAAAACACAACAAGGCTAAACTTACAAGGTGTGGTAAGCGCAGTGCTCAGAGGAAAATGTATAGCTGTCGATGCCAAAATCTAGCTTTAAAAGACCTTAAATTATATTAATAATAATTATTAATAATACATTAATCTTCCACCTTCAGTGACATGAAAAAGAGGAGCAAACAAAACCCAAAAAGGTTACGTGGGAAGTAGGAGGAAATTTAGATTAGAGTGGTAATAAATGGAATGGAGAATTGAAAAACAATGGAGAGATGCAGGAAAACCAAAAGCCATGTCCTAGGCGAGATCAACAAAACTGACACACCTTTAGCTGAACTGACTGGGAAGACAGAGAGACGCTCAAATCCGCAGTTGGGAGTGAAACAGGGGACGATACTAACAAACTTGAAGAGTAACCATTGCAAGAGGATACTATGAAGCCAGCAGATCAGAAAACACACAGATCGCTAGAAACAAGCAAACCCACAAAAATGACTCGAGAAGAAGTTAACTATGAACAGACCTACCAACACGGAGCCCGCACCAGGAATCCAAACGGCACCTCCAAAGAAAAGCCAGAGACCAGAATCTTCACTTAACGAAGCCTGCTGGGCAGCTAGGGAATCAATGCCAAATCTTGGTGAACTCTGGGCAGGCTCCAAGGTTGACACCACGTGGGTGACCGCATCCCGTATCAGAGAGCCTGGGCTCAAGTCCCAGCTCCGGCGTCCTGCTAACGGGCACCCTGGCCAGCAGCAGGTTGGCCGCTGGGAGACCTGAATGGAGTTTCTGGCTCCCAGGCATTTGGGGAGTGAGTCAGGGGATGTGCAGTGTCTCAGTCTCTCTCCCTCTCAAATGAATTATAGATAAACAAATAAACAAGACCCCAACTTGGCAAAGAACGTAGCGATCACGGCACAAGAGCCACACAGCGTCACTGCCTCGTCCCCAAGCGGCCGAGACCTCGCTCGACCTCGCTAACTGTGCTGAGAGCGGCGGCAGCACAGATGAGTTTCCTAATGTACCAGGAAACCGGGGCGGGCGGGGGCGGCCCGCCAGGCCCACCTGGAGCCCCTCCCTGCCGGGGCAGGCACGGAATCTCTCGAGAAAACCAACCAGAGACAAGTCCGTAGAGACACGACCATCACGGGCTCCTGCCATGACAGCCTGTGACCGCGCAGGCTCAGCCTGAAGACACACAGCCCAGGCCCAGTGCCTGACCCAGACTCAGTCCTGGGAACCCAGCACACACACACACACACACACAGACACACACAGAGACAGACACATATACACACAGACACACAAACTGACACACACACACAGACATAGAGACATACATACCAACACACAGACACACAGAAACAGACACATACACACACACACACACAGACATATACACACAGAGACATACACACACACTGACACACACACATATACACAGACACACAGAAACACACACACAGAGCAGATGTCAAGGATGCTCCGCCCCTTATAGAAAACGGCACAGCCCCTGCACATTCCCTATGCGCCATCCTCCAGTAAACCGGAAGTCATCTCTCGAGTGCTTCTAAGACTTTAATGCAGGGGCCAGCGCTGTGGTGTGGAGGGTAAAGCCATAGCCTGCAGTGCCACCAGCCCATATGGGCGCCAGTTCGAGTCCCGGCTGCTCTACTTCCAATCCAGCTCTCTGCTATGGCCTGGGAAAGCAGTAGAAGATGGCCCAAGTGCTTGGGTCCCTGCACCCATATGGGAGACCCAGAGGAAGCTCCTGGCTCCTGGCTTCAGATTGGCCCAGCTCTGGCAGTTGTGGCCATTTGGGGAGTGAAACAGCAGATGGAAACTTCTTTCTCTCTCTCTCTCTCTCTCTCTCTCTCTCTGTGCCTCTGCCTCTCTGTAAATCTTTCAATTAAATAAATATATCTTTAAAAAAAAAACAACTTAATGCAATGGAAACTCTTCAAAAAGAGTTGTTATACTGGAGCTGGTGCTGTGGCACAGTGGGTTAAATCCCCAGCCTGCAGTGCCGGCAGCCCATATGTGCGCTGGTTTGAGTACTGGCTGCTCCACTTCTGATCCAGCTCTCTGCTGTGGCCTGGGAAGATGGCCCAAGTTCTTGGGTTCCTGCACCCTTGTGGAAGACCTGGAAAAATCTCCTGGCTCCTGGCTTCGAATCAGCTCAGCTCCGGCCATTGCGGCCATCTGGGGAGTGAACCAGCAGATGGAAGACTCTCCCTCTCCCTCTCCCTCTCCCTCTGGCTCCACCTGTCACTATAACTCTTTCAAATAAATAAAATAAATTTTTTTTTTAAAAAAGGACTGTTATACTGTAATGCTTAGGGACTAATGATAAGAAAAACATCTGCACGTGTTCAGTACAAAGGCAGCAGTGTTTGGACGGTCTCCACATCTACACGTGGAAAGCACAGGCGAAGGGAGCCAAGTGCATCTGCAGCCTCCCCAGGAGGGCTGAGCCCGGCCATCAGCTTTCACGTAAGTGCAGCAACAGTGTCAGAACCACATCGGCACCGGGTGCACACGGAAAGCATCATGGGAACTTGGTTTATCAGTCAGGTTAGTGGTTATTTTTTTTTAAGGTTGCTCCTTGAACCACTAGACCATGTCTTGTCTTTTTTTTTTAAAAATAAGGTTTATTTACTTACTTATTTATTTGAGAGGTAGAGTTACAGACATAGAGAGGGAGAGACAGAGAGGTCTTCCATCTGCTGGTTCACTCCCCAAATGGCAGCAATGAATCTGGCTGATCTGGAGCCAGGGGCCAGGAGCTTTCTCCGGGTCTCCCACGCGGGTGCAGGGGCCCAAGCACTTGGGCCATCTTCTACTGCTTTCCCAGGCCATAGCAGAGAGCTGGATTGGAAGTGGAGCAGCCAGGACTTGAACTGGCGCCCATATGGGATGCCGGTGCTGCAGGCAGAGGCTTAGACCAGTATGCCACAGCACCAGCTTCAGGTTAATGGTTTTAATTAAATGTTCAGATGGGTTCAATACACACACATTCAATGTTTCACTGTCTGGGGAACTGGGGAAATGTGTAGGTTCTTAATTTATCAGCTGTGGAAAAAAAAAAATGGGTCATGACCAGTTGGCGGAAAGTAGGCTCTTGACGTCTTCTCAGCGGCTGCCTGCGTAGTGAGGACGTCACAGCATGGAGGCAGGGCTTACACAGGGTTAGGTGCCGGGCCTGGGGCAGAACCCTCGGAAGCTGCTTTGTCCAGCTCCCAGGCTGGCAGCCAGGGCTTGGTCCAGGACGGTCAAAGACCTTTGAACCCAAAAGGTTAGAGCAGGCACACACACCTATATGCACACACACCCCAAAAGCAAAAACCTAGGGCAGGAGGCTGATGATGGACTTGACCACAAACTTCAAAGACATGTAAATAACATTTGGAAACAAGCCCTAGGAGACAGTATTTGGAACCAGCAGGAAAGACAAAGGTTGAGTGTGCAAGAAAACAAAACAAACAAACAAACAAAAACCTCCCACAAATCAATAAGGAACAGGGAAAAAAAAACACACACACACAGAGAAAGAGGCAAAGGCCAGTAGGAGCAGCTCAGCCCAGCCAGCTCCCTGGTAGGGAAGTGGGGAAGAGCAGGGAACAGGCCTGAAGTGCCTCACCTCACCACCAGAGGGCGCCGTGGCAGAGGCAGGAAAAGGGCCACACATCCACTAAGGGGGACCATGTGCCAGTCTCAGAGAAGGGAGACTGGGCTGTGACCACGACCCCCAAACAGGGGGCAGTCATGGTGAATCCCTCACCTGTGTGCGCAGGGAGCTGGCCCAGGAGCACCCACGGCAGCTCTGCCTGGACAGTGGCAGGTGCCCAGCCTACAGGAGAGCACCCAGCCAGAGTTATGCGTCCAACAAGGAAAGAGCTCTGGGAGCACCTGTCCAGTGGGAATGGCTCCTGGAACTGTGCACAGGGGACAGGGTGCCCACAGAAAGGTCTGGCCAGGGTGACCTCTGGGGTGACGGGCACGGCCTGCTGATCTTCAGCACCCACCTGCTCTGTGCCCCTTAGTGCATCGGGCACGCCATGGTCAACCGGCAGGGACCTCACATCCCCACAGAGAGGCCCTGGGCGCGTTTTGCAAGGTGCACGTGCTCGCCTGTCATGAGTGTCACTCAGAATGCACGGACCAAGGCCGGAAGTTCAGCCTGCAGGGGCTCCTGCGTGGAGAGGGGGCTGTGGGCATAGGCTGCACAGCAGTGAGCCAGCCTGCGGGGTGCAGAGGAGTCGCCCCTGGGGGTGCCGCCCTCCCAGGGGACATCAGGCAACCTCTGGTTGTCACAGCAGGGAAGGGGTACTCCAGGACAGCTCCTACAATGAACAACTTTGCAGCCCAAAGTACCAGGAGCTGGGAGACGCCCGGACCTAGAGACCCTCCCCAGCGTGAGCAGGCTTCGAGGGGGTGGGGCAGCCACCTGGGGCCACCTGCCAGGCCACGGAGAAGGAAATGGACACTGTCACTCAGAAGCACCCAGCCACTCTTCGAGGCTGGCCTTGAACGCAGGCTTCTGGGCACCATCTTAGCATCCAGTGCAAGCACCGCCCACCGCCCAGTCTGGTCCCGGCCCCAGCACCTCCCAGTCCAGTGCTCACCCAAGACAGGGAGGCAGAGCCACGCCTGCGCCCATGCACCTGGAGGCGGGGACCAAGGCTCCGCCCAGCGCCCCCCCCCCCCAGCCCGGCAAGCGCCCTGCGCATCACTGGGAATATTCCGGAGCCCACGTCCTCGCGTACCCCTGGAAAAATGGAACTTTCTGAGGCAATCCCAAACAGGGGCTCCAGTACCTGCCGCCAGCAAGCACTGAGAATACTGAACGGAAAATTCCAGAAATGAACAACTCCTTGAGTTGTACACTGCACCGCGTCCCGCCCAGCGCGGTAAAATCGCGCCCTGTCCTGCTGGGCGCCTCGCAGGACACGGACAGTCCCTTGTGCAGTGCACCCCGGGCACTCCCACGCCGCACGCGCTGCCCATCCATCAGTCCCCTGGCAGGCGTCCTGCTTGTGATTGACAGCGGGTGCTTATGGGTAAGGCCCCCCCAGGCAGCAGCATCACTCCTACACTGGGTCCTTCTATCGTTAGCTTCCGTGGTTGACCCCTCCCCGTGCCTAATTTTTAAGTTAAACTTTAGCACAGTTGCGTGTGCACAGGACAGGGCACGCTATGGGTAGGCGTGGGCACGGCCCAGGGGTCCGAGCCCCCTCCGAGGACCCAGATCAGGGCTGACCAGTTAACGGCACCCTGGTCACCGGGAAGCTGGCCCAACTGACCAGCAGCCCGGCCCATCAAGGCGCTCCCGCCGTCCACGGGCGGTGCGCACAGCCCAGCCAGCAGCACCGGCAGAACCGGGACCGGCACTGGCCCAGCGCGGCTGCACCTGCACCCCAGGTGAGGGCGCGGGTCTCAGGGTGCTGGACGACCTCGGCGGACGCAGCGTGCGATCCCTGGCTCAGACACCACCTAAAAGGGCAGGATCCTGGACGGAGCCGAGTGTGGGGCGCCGAGCGCTCCCTGGACGCACGGCCAGCCAAGGCGCCACCGCAGGACCGGGCCGCCGCCTACCGGCTGCCCCTGCTCCCGAGTCCCTCCTGCTGTCCCCAAGGCGTCCCAGCCCCGGGCCCCGGGGGTGCTGCCCGCGCCCAGAGCGGACCCACCACCCGCGCCCTCCCGCCGGAGCCCCCTCCAGCGCGCCCCCGGCTTGCCAGCCCTCCGCCCCGGCTCCCCGGTCCCCGGGCGCTGCCGCAGGGCCGCCCTTACCCCGTCCGCGTGCGAACCTGGTCCGCGGCCAGAAAGCGGCTGGAGGAGGGCGCTCCGGGCGCCGGCGAAGCAGCGCGCAGCCCCGGGAGGAAGCGGGAAGAGCCCAGCCCGCCCGGCCCGGCCGGCTCCGCCCCCGGCCTCGGCGCCGGCGCAGGACCGCGGGCAGGGGCGGGGCAGCGGAGCCTCGGGCAGGGGCGGGACGGCGGGCGGGGGCGGGGCCGCGGATAGGGGCAGGACCGCGCGGAGGGGCGGGGCCGCGGGCGGGGGCGGGACAGCGGATAGGGCAGGACCGTGGGCAGGGGCGGGGCCGCGGGGAGGGGCGGGGCCACGGATAGTGGCAGGACCGCGCGGAGGGGCGGGGCTGTGGGCAGGAGCGGGAAACGGGTCTGCACACCCCACCGCCAGTTCCCATCGTGGTCCGATTTCTGCCTTTCTTTTTAAAAAAACCAATGTTCTTTATTGCACGCAGGCTTTTATTCAGCAATAATTTTTATTATTTTTTAAAGATTTTTTTTAATTTGAGTTAGACAGTGAGAGAGACAGAGAGAAAGGTCTTCCTTCCGTTGGTTCACCCCCCAAATGGCCGCTACGGCCGGCACTGCGCTGATCTGAAGCCAGGAGCCAGGTGCTTCCTCCTGGTCTCCCAAGCGAGTGCAGGAGTCCAAGCACCTGGGCCATCCTCCACTGCCATCCCCGGCCACAGCAGAGAGCTGCACTGGAAGAGGAGCAATCGGGACTAGAACCCGGCACCCATATGGGATGCCAGCGCCGCAGGCAGAGGATTAACCAAGCGAGCCATGGCACTGGCCCTAAAGATTTTTATTTACTTGAAAGGCAGAGCAACAGAGCGAAAGAGGCAGAGAGATCTTCCACCCACTGGTTCACTCCCTAAATGGCTGCCTCAGCCAGGGCTGGGCCAGGCTGAAGCCAGGAGGCAGGAACTGCATCAGGTCTCCCCGGTGGGTGCAGGGGCCCAAGCGCTTGGGCCATCTTAGGGAGTTTCCCCAGGTGCATCAGCAGGGAACGGGATTGGAAGCAGAGTAGCAGGAGCTGGAACCCCTACTCTGATGTGGGGTGCCGGCCTCTCAGCCTGCGGCTTAACCCGCTGCGCCACAACACTGGTCCCTCTGCGGTAGTTTTAAAACATCCCAGCAGGCATTTCATTTTGTAAAAGCATCTATTATTTTATTTTTATTTTTTGACAAGCAGAGTGGACAGTGAGAGAGAGAGACAGAGAGAAAGGTCTTCCTTTTTGCCGTTGGTTCACCCTCCAATGGCCGCCGCGGCTGACGCGCTGCGGCCAGCGCACACGCTGATCCGATGGCAGGAGCCAGGTACTTCTCCTGGTCTCCCATGGGGTGCAGGGCCCAAGCACTTGGGCCATCCTCCACTGCACTCCCTGGCCACAGCAGAGAGCTGGCCTGGAAGAGGGGCAACCGGGACAGAATCCAGCGCCCCGACCGGGACTAGAACCCGGTGTGCCGGCACCGCAAGGCGGAGGATTAGCCTAGTGAGTCATGGCGCCGGCCAAAAGCATCTATTATTTGAAAGAGAGAACTCCCATCCTCTGGTCCACACCTCCAATGTCCCCGACAGGTGGGGCTGAGATTGGGCCGGGAACTCCATATGGGCCTCTCACTGCCATGGAGGGGGCTGGAGTCCCTGGGCCGTCACCTGCTGCTTCCATGGCTCCACATTAGCCGGGAGCTGGAACTGGGAGCAGAGCCAGCACCCATATTCATAAACGTGGGTCCCAAGCCTCCTTTCTCTCTGCCAAACACTGACCCCGCTTTCCACCTTGAAATCCTTAAGGACAGTCACCGAAGCAAGAAGGTCTCTCTTTTCAGCTTTGCCATAATATTCTTCTCACATCTAAGAAAAGTCCTGGTTGACTTCAGTTTTCCCTGGTTCATTTAAAAAATGCCTTCAGCCAGTTGCTGTGTTCCAGACAGAATGGAGAGAGGTTTTTGAGGGAGGGGCCGCCTGCTGAGCTCACCTGTAGGGCTCTGCCAGACACCGGGGTTTGCGTCTGACCTACAGCGCGTCCACGGCTGGCACAGAAAAGCCAAGTGCAGACGGAGGTGGGTGCTTCGCAAGCCTTAGGGAAATATTGCACTGTGTTACTTCAACAAAAGGAACTGTGCATGTTAAACAGAGAGAGATGCAGACGGGCCCGGATTTTTCCACTGTAGGATGATGCAGACGCTATGTAGATTCAGGCAAATGTGCACCTAGAATTTTGAACGTGGATTTTTTCCCCAGGCTCGCAATAGGATCACAAACGAAAACAGCCAGTGTGTTCTGTGGTTAAAGGGCATTTGATGCATCGCTGACTTTTCTCAAGGTGTGCTGGGTTCTCGGGACATAACCCCCATCACAAGCCCTGGAGTGTCGGTATCCTGCCGGCTCAGGCACGTGTGCACACAGTCGAGCCTTGTCCCATGGTTCTGCAGCCGTGCAGCCTTCTCCATGTACTTGTTTCCCTACTACCCAGTTACCTCCCTGGCCTGGGGTTTCAGCCCTCATTCATCCCCGTCTGTGCCCCCTCCCCACGAAACTGGGAGTTGTGTCCACTAGGAGCCAGTAGCCCTACCTGAAGTTTGCTACACCATGCTCTGGCCACCCGGGACCTGGGAATTCCCAGTGGTGTAAGACCCTTGTAAGACGTGTGTCCAGATCAGCAGTGGACACAAGTTGGGGGACTCTGGCTGTACCTTCTCACAGGGCCACACAGAACTCCAGAGTGCAAGAATTCTGCACTTGAACCTGGTCTCCCAGGTAACTATCAAGGCCAAGACTAAAATGACCTCTGTTTTGCAATGTGTGGGCTTTGGTTTTAGTTCCTTACATATTTGCACACATGGTTTGTGGGCTCACGCCATAGCTACAGGTATAAGAAACATTGCATGGCCTTCTACCACCAGTGCAACAAAAAATAAACTGACAGAGGCATAGCAGTAAGTGGCAGCGAGCAGGTGACCTCAGCAGAAGAGAAATGATACCCCATGATACCCCATGCAGGCATTTATTGGCAGGTGCAGAGTCCAGAGCCTGGCTGGAGTCTCTGGAGTGAGCAGTTTTTGCAATCGGCTGTTAGGCTATGCTAGACATAAACAGACACTGGGGGTGAGGAGCTTCCATACGATGTTAGGAGACAGGGCCTGAACGTGTCCCCTCCCCAGATTCACCCACAGCCCAACAGTGACTGTGTTTGGAGGTAGGGCTTATATGAAGGAGGTGGTAACGGTTAGGCGACGCGGTAAGAGTGAGCCCTGAGCCCAGGAGAGTGGACTCCTAGGAAGGAGAAGTGTGAGAGCGAGCCTGTTCTCCAAGCACACACACAGGAAGGGCACAACCAGGAGACAGCTGTATGTGGCACAGGAAGAGAGGCCTGACCAGCGACCACACGGTCACACCCACACCTTGGTCTTGGCCTTGCCACCTACAGAAGTGTGAGCAAATACAGTTCGGTGTTTAAGCTGCCCAGCCTGTGCCCAAGCCACCGTAGCAGGGGATTAACATTTTTACTGCAAGCCTCCCCTGAAAAACTCAGTAAGCCTCAGTTTTCTCATCTGTGAAGTGGGGGACAATAGTACAAGTGCCTGCCTCGTGGGGCTGATGATTCCATGAGGCTCCCAGCTCAGGGTCTCACAGAGAGTGAGAGTATGTGTTGGTGGCCATTATGTTTGTCACGGTCATTAGCTTCCTGATGGGACAAATCACCCCTGGAGAGGCCACAGCAGCTCCTGGACTCCAGGACAGAACACTAGGGGAGGCCTGGGGAACAGAGCCGGCCATCTGTCGGGCTGGCCTCTCCCTTCTCCCACCTCTCTTCACATCTGTTCCAGGCTCCTGCTGTCCCTGTGCCACCATAGGGTCCACACGGTTCCCAACCAGTCCCTACCTTCCCCAGTGGCTGTCTGCTTGGTGGTAGCAGGGTGGGCTGAGGCCTGGCCCTGCCCCTCCACAGCCGGTGGGCAGAGCCTCTGGTGACGGAGTAGCCGACTTCTGCCTTCACCTCACCCAGATCACTGCGCTGGGAGGAATGGGGCAGGGCCTGGCTCCCCACCAACCCTAGAAAGTGGCCTTGGAGTGAGGGCCATCAGCCTCTTCCCACAAGCTCACCCACCCTTGGCCTGCCACTCAGCCATCCCTTCCTGAGAGCCGGGTGCCTCCATGCTGGTTCTCCTTGGTGCTCAGTGAGTCTGCAGTTGCTAACGGTCTCCCGGCCCCTCCGAGAAAGCCCTGGGCACAGCAGGTGCAGGCGACTGGGTGAGGCAGGCGTGTGGGCAGGGCTCCAAGCAGGGACCCCTGCAGCGCCCAAGGACATCTGCTTCCAGATGTTAACGAACAGGTGCAGGGTTGACGGTGAAGGTGTAACGCCTGGGACCCTCTTCTGGTCCCCGGGCTTCCCGCCTCTCACTGTTGACGCTCAGCCCACCTCCTCTGCGCCTGTTTCGTGGGGGGCGATGCTGAGGCTCCCGAAGGCTGTTCCACTGGCCCAAGGCCATGCAGCCTGGAGCGGCAAAGCTGGATCCAAACCCTGCTTCAAGTCTGAAGACAACACCTTCCTGTATATCCAGCTGTTGATGAGTTGATGGACGGATGAATAATCTCATATATAATACTGGGTGGGCATTTGGCACAGCAGGTAAGAGGCCACTTGGGACACCGGTATCCCGTATCAGAGTGCCTCACCTCCCTCCCTGCCCCCACCCACCCCCACCTGAGATACAAAGGCCATCCGTGGGCCTCCAGCTCACATGCGAGGGGGAACTGTTGTTTGAGTTCTTCCAGATCAGTGGCTCCTACCTGGAGCTCTGCAGAGAATGAGACCCAGCCCCAGCAAGCAGAGGAACCCGCCTGGCTCTCCAGGTGGGCCAGGCCTGCCTCTGTCCACACCTACCCCTGCCTCCAACTTAGCACTGCCCCCGCAGGCCCAGACCACCCCAGCCTTTGTGCACCCTGGCTGAGAACCACCAGGAAGGAAGACAGGGCTGGCACCGAGAAGCCACCAGGGAAGCCACCAGGGAAGCATAAGCGGGGTGGGACTTTCCCTAACTCGTCTGCACACATCCTGGCCCTCACATGGGTCTGGGAAGCAGGCGGCTCATTTCTCACGGCCCCTGTGAGCCTGCCTGCCGCTCAGTCGCTACCTGTGCAGACGTAGAGGGCCCGGGTGCCGCCCCTGCCTGCTAGAGACCCTCGCACAAGACCCAGGTGTCTTCTCCACCCCTGCATCACCCACAGGCCACAGCCACTGGAGGGCTCACGGCGTGGACTTGGGGTGGCCTCGGCAAAGTGGCAGCTTCTCCCTGGAGGGAGGAATACCAGGACCCAGCATGATGACCCAGCCGGGGTTGTAGGAGGGGCAGCCCCAAGGGTAGACAGCACGTGTGAGCATCCAGCAGCTGCCAGCCTCCTGCACCCCTCCGGCACCCCTGGGGTGCAGGGAGCCCCATCAGGCCCAGGGAGCCTGGCCCTGTCGCTAGAGACAGGTTATGCTGACTTCACGCGGAGGAGGAGCTGGCACAAGGGAAGAGCCCTGGAGTCAGCCACCTCCTGGGGTGGTGAGCGTGGCTGCTCCTGCAAGATAGAGCCAAGGGCCCGAGAGGCCTGGGCCATGGCACCTGTGTGCAGAAGCCTGCAGGACACGCACAAGGCCAGGAAGTGGTGACTGGGTTTGGGAAGCCTCTGGCGCCTTCACCATGTTGACAATGGCACTCTGGTGCTGGTATCAGACCATGGCAAGGCCGACACGTGTTTCAGCCGGTGTGTGCTACAGACTAAAACGGCATAGGCTTGCGTTAGTAAAATGCACACCTTTTTCCTGCTGAGCCGGCAGTGAAACCCCTGCTCTCTGAAGCACCTCGTTCGCCGTAAACGTGAGAAGTCTGTGCCTGGAAGAGTTTAGTTTCTTAAGAGGAAAAAGTCCTGTGGCTTGTTGGTGGTGGTATTTAGCCACACCCAGATGTACACTTAAAAATGGTTCGCGTAATAAATGGTGTGCAAATATATCTTATTGCGTTTTAAATATGTATATATTTTAAATGTTATTTATGCTGAAGTATTTAAAAGGCAGAGAGACAGAGAAATCTCCCATCCCCTGGTTCAAATACCTTTGTAAAAGTGGGGGTTAGACCTGGCTGAAGGCAGGAACTCCATCCAGGTCTCCCGTGAGGATGGCAGGGGCCCAGGTATGGAGCCATCACCGGCTGCCTCCCAAGGTGCATGTTAGCAGGAAGCTGGGACCAGAAGCGGGGCGGGGACTCCAACCAAGTCACTCTGACGCAGGATGCCGGAGCATCTTAGCCATGGAGCTAGGCGCCCACCCCGCCCTCTTCTTTCAGACACAGGGGCAAGCTATTCCGCAGTGGGCTTCCAAATCGCCCTAATTTGGGGAAACAAAACCATTTCCATGATAGCCAATTAAACTCCTTGTTGCCACAATTTCCTCGCCCATAAGTGAGGATGAGGACAGCCCTGGCCCCACTGGGGTACTGAGCTTTGGACCGATGTGGACTGGGGCTTTGGCACCTGCCTGGCCTACGGTGAACACGCAGCAAACCTGCTGCTGCTTTCTAATGCTGTAACCATCACTGCGAGGGGGAGATCCGGACAGGCCTTCCATGGACATGTACCCAGCTGTCCTCACCGCCTGTGGGGCACTCGTTCCAGAACCTTCCGCAAATACCAAAGCCCACGGACGCCCACGCCCTGACAGGAAGAGCACAGGCAGATGCTGTGGACCCCAGAAGGGCGCCCTGCTAGGTGCAGAGGATCCAGGCGGCGCTCAGCACGGCCAGGCGGCCAGGACCCTGCATCCGCGGGACTCAGGAGGTGTAGCCAGGCAGGGATGGGGGCACTGAGCCCACTTCTGCAGGTCAGACTGCTCTTCGGGACCTGGGGGAGGAGTGTGTAATGGTGCCGTGACTCGGATATGAAGCCTAGGCAGGGTTCAGTGTTGCTCCTCCATGAAGAGGGGGAGCGACATAATGGTGCCGTGACTCGGACAAGGAAACTTAGGAGGGAAGAAACGGGAAGAAGTGGAAAATGCCGGAGAGAGAGACTAGCAAACAGCCTAGGGAAAAGCCGGACAGAAAAGGTGCCGGAAGAAGCTATTGAAAGCCTAGGCATAGACTCGGATATGGACTGTGGGAAAGAAGTTAGGATTTAAAGTGAAAGCAAGAAGAAACTTAGACTCAGATACGGACTGCAGGTTGAAAGTGAAAGTGAAACCTATAAGAAACTTAGACTTGGATACGGACTGTGGGGAAAAGCCAGGAGAAATGAGGGAGGAATATTGTTGGAAGAAAACTTAGGGAAACATACCGGGTAGAGAAAAATGTTAGGGAGGATGAAGCCGCGAGTGCAGGCCGAGGCGGAGACGTAAGCCATCTTGGAATTCTTCAAGTCACCCCGGGGAGCAAGAGGCAAAGATCTGGAACCAGAGGCAGAGACGTGGGCCCCCAGGTTGGAATTCGCCAGGTTAGTCCGGGGAACTTGGATTGAATGCTAGTGGCGGAGACGTAAGCTACGCTGTGTGACTCGCGGAAGCTGCCGCGTGCAGAAAGAGCATGGGGCGTGAATAGATAGGGAACGCGGGGCGGCGAGGCGCCGAGAAGCAGCCTCGGGGCGGGCGCCGGCAGGGCGAGGCGCCGGGAAGCCGCGCAGAGCCGTGAAGCAGCCTCGGGGCGGGCGCCGGGAAGCCGCAGGGATAAGAGAAACAGAAGTTTAGAAGTAAAATGAGAGAAATAGGAATGCTGGAAGATAGAAGTAAAATGGGAGAAATAGGAATGCCCGGAGATAGAGAAATAGAGAAATAGAAAGGCCTCCCCACAACACAGCAATGAGAGGCTTGGATTCGGTCTGCCTGATTAGTGAGGCGATGAGCACCTGCGGGCGGCTAGCAGCTTATGCGCCGCAGGTCACCGAAGACAGGCACATTATCAACACCAATAAGTCACCCCACAACATGGCAATGAGAAGGCTTGGATTTGGTCTGCCTGATTAGTAAGGCGGTAAGCACCAGCAGGCAGCTCGATCAGAGTATGAGCTGCAGGTCACCGAAGATAGGCACGAATCAACACCAATAAGTTTCCCCACAATATGGCAATGAGAAGGCTTGGATTCGGTTTGCCTGATAGGTTTTGTAAGCACCTGCAGGCAGTTCTAGCAGAGTAGAGCATGCGCTGCAGGGCACCGAACACAGGCATGCATCAGCGCCTAAAAACCTCCTCACAACATGGCGAAGAGAGGACCCGGATTCGGTTTGCCTGATTGATAGGACTTGTAAGAACCTGTGGGCAACTCTAGCAAGTAGAGCAGAGTGTGTGCCGCGGGACACCGAAGACAGGCGCGTATCAACGCCAAAAAATAAAAAGAAAGGGGGATCTGTGGGGAGCAACTCGGACTAGACTAAGTTACTGGAATTGGGACTTATTCTATGCATCTGCTCTCCCACAATATGGCGCTGGGAGAGAAGAAAGCAGCTTCTACACAGCTGCCTCCAGTTCAGCCAATAAACTGTAGGACTTGCTCCTGATTGGAGGAGAGCAGCGTACTCGGCGTGTGGGCAGCCGAGTTGGGATTGGCAGAGGAGGACTATAAAGGAGGAGAGAGACGGCATGCACCAGGAACATCTAAGGGGAACACCTGTGCAGCCCCCGAGAGAGCCGGCCGGCGGTGTGCCGCTCCCCTGCGGAAGTGGGGAAAGTGGCCAGGGGGAACCGCCCTTCCACGGAGGTGGAAGGGACGGCAGCCAACCCGGGAAGAACCAGCAGCAAACCCGGGGAGGGCTGAGCAGACAAAAGAACAGCGCAGGGTCCTGTGTCGTTCCTCCACGAAGAGGGGGAGTGACATAATGGTGCCGTGACTCGGATATGAAGCCTAGGCAGGGTTTAGTGTCATTCCTCCACGAAGAGGGGGAACGACAAGTGTGCAGAGGGGAGGGCCCTGGGATCCCAAGAGGGCAGTGGGCATGGTGTGGGGGTGGTACCGTGGCAGGGGACAAGGGCAAGTCACAGGGAAAACCCAGAAGACCCAAGACAGGAGCACTGCCCACGGCCGGCCCTCGAAGGGACCAAGTGGGTGGAGACAGACAGGGACCTGGCTCCTTAGTCGGGGTCTCTGCCTACAAATTCGCTCCCTCACGTGTGCGCTCTGAGAGCTTCGCTCCCCCAAACCTCTTGCACCCCTAACTCCATCTCGGCACTAGCATTTGGAGGCTGGAGCTGACCACACCCATTTCTTTGTGCCCCGGGGCTCAGGGTGATGTCATGACTTCCGGGGCCACCCAGGAGCACCCACAGATGAGGCCAAGGCGCACAGGGGGTGCGGGCTGCCTCTGATTACAATCTTTATTCATCCAGGGCCACTTCTGACGAGACAGAGGGTGCCCCGCAGGCAGACGGCGGGGGAGCAGACAGGAGGGCTGGCCCCGGCTGGGGAGCAGGTGTCCTGGGCTCCAGGGAGGCAGTGCGGGGCCTCCCCGTGGACGGGCAGGTCAGGGCTGGGCAGGACGAGGCTGTGCGGCGAGGAGGGCTCCTTCCCTTGCTGGAGACCTTTCAATACTCGAAGGTCACGGTCTTGATCCGCAGGTACTCGTTCAAGGCCGCCTCTCCTGCAAGAACCCACGCGCAACAGGATACATCGTGGTCATGGCGACTGCGTGCTCAGGTGCTGCACGCTTAACCACCTCACTGCACGCCTGGTCAACCATGGGAGGGAACCCTGGCTCACCCATGTGCAGACAGGAAGCCGGGGCCTGGGTAGATCACATGTCTTTCCTAGGTATCCCTGGCTGTGGGCGGCGGGCCAAGATTCCACCACAGGCAGGAGAATAAGACCACTGTTCTAGGACCTTCCCCGGCCCACAGCACCTCATCAGGCCACGGGAAGCTCCGGGGCCCGGACACCCCAGCCCACTTCCTCCCCTTGCTGCTGTCCCCGCTACCTCCAGATCCAGAGGTGACTGGGAACGGGGACCCTGAAACTCATCTGTGCTTTGTGGCTTGTGCGTTTCAGCCAATGACCAGCGTGTGTGAGAGCTCCCCCACCAGCCACGCCCCTTCCCTAAATGCTACCGCTACACCCCCCAAGGCCTCTCGCATGTCCAGGTAGGCTGCTTGC
The DNA here is from genome assembly GCF_051225735.1 of Oryctolagus cuniculus. Taxonomy (NCBI): domain Eukaryota; kingdom Metazoa; phylum Chordata; class Mammalia; order Lagomorpha; family Leporidae; genus Oryctolagus; species Oryctolagus cuniculus. Next base: position 110,563,359 of record NC_142876.1, read on the forward strand.
ACAGCTTGGTTCTCAGCCCTGGCCCAGGGAGGCCACAAGCCCTAGGGGCTTCTGCAGGGCTTGAAAGCTGGGAGGAAGACGGCGCGAAAGTGAACTTGTGAGCATCCTTGAGTCTAGCCTCTGCTTGCCCTCCCCGGGGTCCCTGAGCTGACACAGGCGCTCAAGAGAAAGGCCGATGCTCCCAAGAGACAGCACGTGGCTGCTCCACCCCGACCTCGCTGCCCGCCAGTCAAGCTTGCCTATCACGCCTGCGTGGTCCCAACTGCCAGCCTCCACAGCGGCAGGACAGAGAGACCAGGACAAGCAAGGCCTAGGTCAAGGGCAGCCCAGGGAAGGAGGCTGCTGGAACCAAGCTGCCGGCTATCTGGCAGGTGCAGCCGCTGCTGGGCGTGTGCTCAGCCTGTGCACACCCGGGGATCCCACCTGCTGCCGCCTTGCTGACAGCATCTCTATGCTGCAGACTCATGACGCCCCCCGGTTCCTGGGGCACGCTCTGCCCCCACGGCATCCCCCAGGGATGAAGCCTGAGCCTTTAACCACAGTCCCAGGTTCCCGAGATCCAGCCCCTGCCTGCCTCTCTGTCTCCCCTTTAGACCACACCAACCACACCAGCCTCTTTGCGGTCCCAAGACCAAGGCTGGCTCCGCCCACTGGGAACTTGCACTCTCAGGTCTTCGTGACCACTTGGGTCCCTGCTCAGGTGCCACCTCCTCAGAGAAGCCCCCCTGGCTCGAGTCTCGGCTCTCTTCCCAACACTCTTCCCTGATTGAATTATTGCTTGCTCCCGCCTAATAGGGAACGAGCTCCAAGCCCCAGGGAGCATGGGACAGAGCCTGGCCCCCAGCGGCTTTGAACCGGTGTCCACTGAGCGAATCAGCCAAAGCGGCCCCCAGGCGGGATGAACTCACCCAGGTCTTTGCCAAATCCCGACTGCTTGAATCCTCCGAAGGGAGCAGCCACGTCCGTCTTGTTGTAGGTGTTGACGAACACCGTGCCCGCCTGGAGCTTGTCGCTGACGTACAGTGCCTTGTTGATGTCCTTGGTGAAGACGCCAGAGGCGAGGCCGAACTCCGTGGCGTTGGCCCGACACAGTACAGCATCTATGTCCCTGTAGGGAAAACCCAGGGAGGCTCAGGGGGCCCAGCCCTGGATGGGGAGGGTACACAAAGACCAGCACCCCCTCTCCCATGGGGATCTGGCCCGCTCCACGCTCCCTGCCATGCAAAACCTCACAGAAGACAAACGTGCCAGGTTAAAGCAAATCTGGGGGAGACAGGACAGATCCAGAGGCGGCAGGCAGAGAGCGAGAGTGAGAGCCGGAGCAGGGGCAGCCCCTCACTTCACAGATAGGCACGGGAGCCCAGAGAGCGGCTGGCTGGGTGATCACCGGCCATCGGGGGACTGGAGGCATATTACGATGCTTATCTGTTAGACAGCGGTCAAGTGTCTCATTCCAGTAAGATCCACACACGCTTACACGCTTACTGTCGTGTGTGCCAGTGGGTGGTAAACGTGAGGCTGAGGCACCATTTGTCATTTGCTCAATGGTGCCATAGACACCCAGGGGCCGGCCTGGACAATAGTAGTAACCAGGGAATTAACCTTGGCAAGGTCAAAGGCAGCCAAAGAGCTCCAGTGGAGTTGTCCGATTCCTTCTCTTTGGCCCAGCCTGGCCCCGCTCAATCGCAGGGCAGGAGGGAGCTACCCGGACTTCTGAGGTCAGATCCTAAGGAACCTTCCATTCCCACCGGGGCCTCCATGTGGAGGAACCACGTGCCAGCCAGCAACGCAGAGGCTACAATGCCAGAGACAGCCTGCAGGAGGCGCAGGCGAGACCGGAGTGCTCTCTGAGACAAATCCCCACTGCTATTCCAAGCCATGCAGTTCTGGGGAGGTTTAGTGCACAGTGACACGGGGCTCGGGGTGCTGTAAGAAGGCTCAAAGACACCTGGAGAGCGTGGTGAGCGGGGAGGGGAGAGGGAGGGGGCATTGCCTTCGGCTCATGGCGGGACTTGAAGCCCCCTTGGTCATCATGGAGGGCTCACCAGGGGGCGGGGGGAGGGATCACAGCCCGCCAAGGTTGAGCAACACTGAGTTCTCTTCCTGGCCGTGCGTGAGCCCCCCTCCCAAGCTCTCGGGAAGACCCCAATGGCACAGGGAGGGAGGGAGGGCCCTTGAGGGACGCAGGCAGCATTCCGTACCCATCAGCAAACCGCGAGATGATCATGACGGGCCCGAAGGACTCCTCCTTGGCAATGAACATGTGGTCCTCCACATCCGTGAAGACGGTGGGCTCAAAGAAGAAGCCTGCAGGGGAGAAGAGGCCTGTGGCACACGGGAGGGCCCAGTCCCCCACCCCGGGGCGGGCCTGGGTCACTTCCTGCCCCAAGAATGCGGTGCCACAGCGCCACGCCGTGGCTGGCTTTCCTGCCGCGTCTCCCCCAACCCCTTTAAGGAGTGGACTGTAGTGGACACTGAGACTGATGGCAGGGGAGGGAGCTGAGCTGTGGACCCAAAGCCTGTGAGGAAGAACTGGATCTTTCTAGGGACATCTGTCTAGATTCTGCAGCAAGTGCAGCCTCCCAGAGGGCTCTCCCATGGGTCCTGGCTGCGGCCCACTGTCTAGGAGGAAGTGGGGGAGGGGCTGTGCACAGGAGACTGGGGAGGGGAGGCAGGAACTCCAAGGACAGCCTCTCTTCTTGGAACCGAGGAGCCGGGAGCTGAGCTCCGTGGTCAGAGGTGTGTGGCTTCCACCAGGACAGAGTCAGGAAGGGCAGACTGGTCACCCCCAATCCCACACTGCCCTGGAGGCCGGGACAGAACCACTTCTGATGGCAGAAATGCCTTCTGGGACCACTTCTCTGGCCAGAGCCTGGGAGCCCTGGGACCCTGCTGCACCGCCATTTAATTCTGGAGAAATCAACAAACTTGACGGTCTCTCTCTCTAGTTTTACAAAAACAATTTAAAACCCCAGAGAAGTAATGAAATCAATGAAACAGTGACTATTTTCCCGACATTTAGAAACTGTATTTAACATGACTACTGTTTTAAAACCTATGAACCTTGCATTGATGCATGCTGCTCTATGTGGAGTGGCGGGCACTCCCTGGGCAGTCTGGCACTGCTGCCCACCAGCTACTGGGGTATTGAGCTGTGGCTCAATACCATCCTGCCTGCGGCTCTGCCCTGCACTGGCCCTGCCATGTGGACTCTATGCCCAGGCTCGCTCATCCTTCTAGTTGGGTTTGGCCAACAGGAGGCAGCCCCTGGCCCGTGCACTGCTCCCTCCCAGGTCCAGGAATCCTGTGCCCTCCTCATGCCTATCCCCCAGGCTCCCCACTGGTCTTGGCTCCTTGCAGGCTCTGTAGCCCTGCTCTGTGGACAGCGCCTTCATTATACCCTCTCCCGTTAGCTCCTGAACCCTGCCCCCGCCATGTCCTCTTAGACTCTGATCATACCGGACCCATGGAACTCCTGGTCTGCAGGGGGCAGGGAAGAGGGGAAGAGGCGGTGGCAGCACGGTGGTTATAAACACCCTGCTTGGGTGTGAGGCGGCAGGGACACCTCGGGCAGAGGCGTGTCCTGTGCTTGGCCATTCTTGGCACTGAGTGATGAGTAGGGGGCGTGCTTGCTAAGCAGAGGAGCAGCCAATGTCCTGAGAGTGAGAACACAGGAGAAGCATTCAGGGGGAGTTAAATATGATGATAAGACGGCCAAGGGCAAGTCAGACACAGAGCACGGAAGACCTCGGGGGCAAAGGTCTGGGGGTGAGCTGCATGGAGGCAGGAGGGAAGGGCTAGCCGGGCTCACAAGCACACTCAGGCGGCCACGGTGATGGTGAAGAACGAGACATGGAGAGTGGGCACCAGGGTGGCAGGTGCAGAAGAGGCGAGGAGCAGGACAGAGTTGCAGGTGGAACCGACCCCGGCAATGCATTAGACACAGAGGGTCGCACAAGAACACGCATCCGGGATTCTTCTTCCCTTCCCCTCTTCACTCCTCTCGAGCTTCCTCTGTGCGAGGCACGGAGGACCCAGGGGTGAAGGCAACGTGTGCCCCTGGGCAGGCTGAGTAATGAGGAAGAACTCGCCTGATTGGACAGAGGGTTCTAGAGAGGCAGGTGTGTGTGCACGGGCCAGGCTGGGCTGGGACGCGGTGATGACTGGGAAGTTTGAAGCGCCTAGGGGACATCCAGGTGGACGTATCCAGTTGGCAGCTGTGTGGTCATGAGCTCTGGGTGGGCTGAAGCCTAGTGATGCGTATCTGGAAGGCTCTGAGCCCTCACAGAGGGGTGAGGCCCACCAGGGAAAGCAGCTGCCATGAGCATGGCCCCAAGCTAAGGAAAGGAGCAGGTGCAGATGGAATTTCTACCAAAAAGCAACTGCTGGGGCCAGCACTGTGCTGCAGTGGGTTAAGCCAGCATTCCATAAGGGCACTGGATCGAGTCCCGGCTGTGCCACTTCCAAATAAGCTCTCTGCTTATGGCCTGGGAAAAGCAGCAGATGGCCCAAACCTTGGGCTGCTGCACCCACATGGGGGACCCGGAAGAAGCTCCTGGCTCCTGGCTTTGGTCTTGCCCAGTCCTGGCCATTGCAGCCATCTGGGGAGTGAACCAGTGGATGGAAGACCTCTTTCTGTCTCTCCCTCTCTCTGTGTAACTCTGCCTATCAAATAAATCAATCTTTTAAAGTTTTTTTTCCAAAAAAGCAAGAAGTAAGAGCTAAAGAAATGGAAGGAAAATCATGAAGTCAGGTGTCACGGAATCCATGAGTGAGAACTTCAAGGGTGCAGTGGTGTTAAAATCAAAACCCATGGGCGATACTGGTTAAAACCAGCACTGAGTAGGGCTTTCTGTGTGGGCAGCTGGTACAGCCCTGCAGGGTCAGGCAGGTGTCCTAGGCCCACCGCACCCAAGGTCCCAGACGAGGCCTGACTATGTGCGGGGGACCTGGCCTGCAGCCCCTCCCCCAGTGGCCACAGTCCTCCCACTGACCTGGCCGGGGCACCTGGCCGCCCCCGCACACCAGGGTGGCGCCCTCCTGCACGCCTCGCTGACAGTACTCCAGCAGCTTCCGCAGGTGGGCCTGGTGGTTCTGTGGCCCGTGGTTGGTGGCCCTGTCCAGCGGGTCGCCGATCTTCATCTTCCCCACCTCCTCCACCTGCGGAAGGGGCTCAGGTCAGGCTGCTGGCAACAAGGGCCCCCCGGAACCGCCTCCCTCATTTGCATTTTCCATGCCCACCGCTGTCCCCTGAAGGGACTGCAAGTGCTGCTTTTGAGCTCACAGGGCCCCCCAAACCTGGGTTCCAAACCCAGCTTCCGGGCTAAACCCAAGGCCTCCTGTGGGCAAAGGTACGGACGGACATCTCTCAGGAAGACCCAAGACTAGGGATGGAGGGGCCGGGAAACGGGGCGGGCAGGGATGCAGGAGAGGGGAGAGAAGGGCAGGTGTGTGTGAGCCAGGGCGGGGCCGGCTCAGCGCAGGCAGGCGGGCAGGCTGATGCCATCCTGCCCCCAGATCCACAGGCCCAGAAGCCGGGAGAACTGTGCAGGGGCCAGCGCTGTGGCACAGCAGGTTGAGTCGCCACTCGCATAGCCAGCATGCCCTATGGGCGCCAGGTCACGTCCAGCTGCTCCGCTTCAGATCCAGCTCCCTGCTAATGCGCCTGGGAAAGCAGTGGAGGATGGCCTGAGGGCATGGGTCCCTGCCACCCACATAGCAGACTCAGATGGAGTTCCAGGCTCCTGGCTTGGGTCCGGCCCAGTCTTGGCCACTGTGGTCATTTCAGGAGTGAATCAGCAGATGGAAGATCTCTCTCTCTCTCTCTCTCTCTCTCTCTTTTTTCTGTCACTCTGCCTTTCAAATAGAACAAATAAGCCTTGTCCCAAAGACTCCAGGATGAAGGACAGGGTGGGTACAGAGTGGTCTTTCTGTAACAGCTGCAGCTGACCAAGTAGATGGACATTAGGTGGAAGGGAGGGACCTGAGGCCCAAATCCATGCGTCCCTGCCACTGCTTCTGCCTGTTCCAAAACCCATCTTTAAACCACAGGCCCCCGCCTCCCACCGCCAAGCCTGGGGCTGGCACTGTGGTGTACAAGGTTAAGCTTCCACCTGTGGGGCCAACAACCCCTATGGGCACTGGTTGGAGTCCCAGCTGCTCCACTTCCAATCCAGCTCCCTGCTAATGCACCTGGGAAAGCAGCCGAGGATGGCCCATGTGTTTGGACCCCTGCACCCATGTGGGACACCCACAGATGGAGCTCCTGGGTTCTGGGTCCTGGCTTCAGCCTGGCCCAGTCTGGCTTTTGCAGCCATCTGGGGAGTGAACCAGCAAATGGAAGATTCTCTTGCTGTCTCTCTCTTTCTCCTTCTCTCTCTGTATCTCTTACCTTTCAAATAAATAAATAATACGTCTTTTAAAAATATTAAAAAAAAAAAAAAAAAGAAAGCCCTCCTCCAAGAAGCCCTCCTTGCTGCCTCAGCCAACAGAAGTTGGTTCAGGCTTTGCTGCCTCGAGTTGCCAGCCTGCATGTCTCCCATCACAGAAATCACCTCGCCATCCTGGAGTTTGGGGAGGGGGTGTCAGACGGACTGGGATATGCGATGACACATTAAGGACAGAATCTCAGACGAACCCTACCAGGAGCCGGGGCCAGGCCCTCTGGGCTCCAGGCTGGAATCTGCCTCTGCCCCTTCCACTGCATCTCTCCTTGGCTCCTGCCTTGGTTTCCAAAGATCAGACAAGGTCCTGCCCACCCCCATTCAGCCACATCAGGGTCATGGTGGACTGGCGGCCGCCACCTCCTCCTCCTCTTTCTCTTCTTCCTCCTCCTCTGAGCACTTGACCCCCTTCAAGCTCTGCACCCTCCCACAGCCCCCCTTAGAAGCATGGAGGACTCGGCACCTGCTCTGTCCATCCCACCAGGGCGCCTTAGTGCCTCAGAAAGTTGGAACAACAGGGCCCGCTTGGTCAGGCTGCCCAGCGCCCTGGCCACAGGTCACAGCCTGGACGTGTCCCTGGTGGTGCCTCCCAGCACCGTGCCATCCGTTTCTCTTTCCCTTGAACCTGGCTGGCCCTGGGGCTTGTTCACACACGACCACGGCAGGACTCCCAGCAGTGAACTCGCAAAACCCTGCTTCCAGCACATTCTGCTGGCCACAGCAAGTCACGGGCCGGCCCAGATTCCATGGCAAACGTGATTACAGGCCCTTCTAGAAAGTTCTCCCTTTTCCTTACTGCCTTCCCCCCACCTCCACCCCACACTGCAAAGATCCAGCACCCGGCCTTCTCCGTGAATACCATCCCAAGAGCCACGCCACCCCGGCCTTAGCACACAGCCCTTTCCTCCCGGCCGGCTTCCTAGGCTGGAGCTGTGTACACAGGTGGCGATTCCCTGTTCGCCTCCATGGAGCCCCAGCTCTCCAGGCCCTGGGGGAGGGGCTCCCCGCTGCAGCTGAGCTGCACCCCCCGGCATCGCTGCCTGCATCAAGGCTGGCTGGGAGCCCAGGCCGTGCCATAACCTTTATGGTTAGGCCAATCTGAGCACAGGGCTGCTGCTTTTGCTGAACCAGGGATGGCCCAGTACAGCTGTCCTTAAAGTCCCCTGACCCAGGTGGACGGTGACCCCGCTCGGGGTTGAGGAGGGAGGAGAGAGGAGGGAGGGTTCCTGACCCCTGCCCGGTTTCCCTTCCTGCAGAAGCAGCAGTTCCGAGACCAGACAGAACTTACCACCCTCTGCACGAACTGGTCGTGAATCGAGTCCTCCACGAAGAGCCGGCCCGCGGCGATGCAGTTCTCACCTTTGTTGAAGAACACGGAGCTCATGCCCTGCAGGGAATGAACCAGAATGCAGGTTACGGCTCGCCCGGGGCGCCGGCCGCTGCTCCCCCCGTTCATGGGGAAGAGGGGGCATCCCCTGTGGCCAGGCCCTGGCTGGCAGGGGGCACACGTGCCCTACTCAGTCCTTGGTCAGCTGAACGGAGAGGCGAGAGGCGACCAGGTGGAACGCGAGGATGGCGAGGCACAGGCCAGCAGTGAGGGGGAGGCAGCTGAGTCCCAGCCCCCACCGCTGGAGGGCAGGGCCACTGTCCATGTCCTAGAGAACTGAGAACAGGCCAGGGTGAACCTGGGCATGCCTGCGGCCTCTCTGTACACTGGGTGGCCGGGGGAGTACTGATCCTGCCACACTCCTGGGAGCTGACGGGGGAGGGGCCAGGCAGCACTGAGCATGGAGCAGGCATCGGGGTGACGCTGGGTGACAGGCAGGCAGTCTTGGGAGGGAGGGGAGACAGGTGGCCCTGCCTGTGGGAACTCTTAGTCACAGTTTGGAGGATAGGCTCTAAGAAGCACCTGCTCTGGGGACCCGGGGAGCCCTCTGGGGGAGACCACAGGGCCCTGGCTTCTGGCTCAGTGCTGTGCCGGGCAGCATGGGTCTTGGCACCAACGCCAAGATGCAGGGACAGTGAGCAAAGCCCTGGCCTCTCTCAGCCTCCCCAGTCACAAGGCTGGACTCCCTCTCCCGTCCATGCTGGGGCATCCCGTCAGACTCCGGGGGTGGGATTTAGGAAGGGGGTTGGGGGCATACTGGGGCCCCTGGTTAAATGTGGCCTGAGGAGCTGGCACTGTGGTGTAGCAGGTTAACCATGCGGGTGCCAGTTCGTGACCCGGTTACTCCACTTCCAAGCCAGCTCCCCACTAATGCGTCTGGGAAAAGCAGTGGAAGGTGGCCCGAGTGCTTGGGCCCCTGCTACACACGGGGGGGACCCAGAGCAGCTCCTGGCTCATGGCTTAGCATCAGCCCAGCTCCAGCTGTTGCGGCCATTTGGGGAATCAGTCAGCGGATGGAAGACCTCTCTCCCTGTCTTTGTCTGTCTCTCTACAACTCTGCTTTTCAAATCAATCCATCAATCAAAGGAAGGAAGGAAGGAAGGAAGGAAGGAAGGAAGGGAAAAGAAAGAAAGAAAAGAAAGAAAGAAAGAAAGAAAGGAAAGAAGAGAAAGAAAGAAGAGAAAGAAAAGAAAGAAAAGAAAAGAACGTGGCCTGAGTATGGAGACCAGAGAGCAGAGTGCAGAGGGAATGGCAGGGGACACGCAGGACAACCACCCACGCCTGCCACCTGCAGTCACCCCCGTTGTAAGCCCCGTGGACACAGGAGCCTCTGTGACAGTCCTAGGAGGGAGGTCTGGTCCTCACTGATCCCCAGTGCACAGGGAGGGCGGGAGGGGGCGGGGCCCAGACAGCGTAGCAACTTGTCCCAGGCTGCCAGTGCGTTGGTGCTGGCGCCACCACATGCACCCAGGACCTCCAGCAGAGAGAGGCCACTGTCAGCCCTGGACTGACACTGGACACTCTCCCACTGTCCAGGGGAAGCGGCCTGGCTCATTTCCTGGCCACTGAGTCCAACCCTCCCGACAGTGACGAAACAGACTGGGAGATGGGTTTTGGAGGGCAGCACCTGTCATCCTCACCCGGGTCCCCTTCCTGCTATGCCATGCTTATAGTGACTTCTAGGACTGGAGTTAGCTGGGTCGGATGTGTGAGTCTGACCGTGGCATTACAGAGACATCCCCCAGCCCCCACTGCCCCTGAACCCCTCCCCCGCTGTCCCTGCCCCTCCTGGCTGTGGTCCCTGTGCTTCCTCATCCATCCACACCCTCTTCTCCCCTCCCCCACTGCCCCTGACCCTCTCCCCCACTGTTCCTCTCCCCCACCCCCGCTGTCCGTGCCCCCCTGCCCCTCCTGGCTGTGGTCCCTGTGCTTCCTCATCCATCCACACCCTCTTCTCCCCTCCCCCACTGCCCCTGACCCTCTCCCCCACTGTCCCTGTCCCCCACCCCCGCTGTCCCTGTCCCCCTGCCCCTCCTGGCTGTGGTCCCTGTGCCTCCTCATCCATCTGCACCCTCTTCCCCTCTCCGTCCCTGTCCCCGTCCCCGTCCCCCTCCACGCCCGACCCTCACCATCTGCACAGCCTTGCCGAGGTCACAGTCAGCAAAAATGATGAGCGGCGACTTCCCGCCCAGCTCCAGGGAGACCTTCTTCACGTTGCTCACGGCACAGCTGGAAGGAACAGCACGCTGGTGGGGCTGGCGCCTGGCCACCGGGAGCACAGGGGCTCCCAGACAGAGCGGACCCGAGGCAGGGCCTCAGCATGCTGTGCTCTAGAGAGCAAGGCCCAGCCCCGTGCCTCCTCCCACCCCACCCCTGCTAACTCCAGCTCTAGGCGCCTCTCGGCTTCCACGCTACCGGACTCCTCCCGCACCTGAGCGCCCGCCTGCCCAGGCTGAACGCGTCCTGATGTCTGCGCCCTCACTCAGGCCTCTGCTCCAGGGTGGTTCCGCTGCACAACAGGAGCCTCGCCAGGGCCACCGCGTGCCCCTCTGGCTCCTCCCACATCCCCGTGTCCAGCCCGGGGCTGGGCACACAGCTGGTATTCAATACATGTGAACAAATCCATCAAAAACCAGCATGATCGCCCGGGTGGTGCAGCTGCAGCGGCCACAGAGGCTTCTCATCTTCTCATCTTGGTCTTTCGGGGACGGGGCAGGGAAGCAGGGGTTCAGCGCGCATCACGACAGTGGGTAAGAGATGTGCCTCTGTGAGGCTGTTCTGCAAGGGACCCTGGGTCAGCCCAGACGCACCACCGGGAGGCTGGGATCAATCAGGGGAGGGGGCACCCTGTCTCAGGTGCCACCCACAAGCGACCCACACAGGGTCCTGGGAAGACCAGGGAGCCATGGAGGGCTGGAGGGCTGGAGGCCAGCGGAGAGCTGGCCTGTCTTGAGCCCTCACTCCAGACCCGACACAGGTGCACTCAGAAGTGGCTACAACCTCCCCACCGCATGGGAAGAGACCCGGCAGCTCTGGAGTCAGGAGCGGTGACAGGCAGTCATGGCCACTTGTCCTCAGCAGTCCTCCCCCAACCTGTCTGTCTGTCCATCAGCCCCTCTCCAACCGGCACGAGGAGCCTTGCCCTGGCAATTTCCAGAACATTTGAAATACACCTGAGCTGCCCTGATGGCTGCCTGTCCCCAGCTGAATGGTGCAGTCCATCAGCCACGTTACCAGGGGCTCCTGACGCAAGGCAGCAGGAGGGTGGGGGAGGGGGGAGGGGGGAGGGGTCAGGTGAGACCCCCGTGGTCAGCACAAGTGCGGTGCCCGTTCAAGAACAGGAGCAGCGCAGGCTGCACTCGGGCAGCTGACAGAGAGCGCTGGTGGAGCTGGGGCTGGGACCTCCACCTTGCAAGGCAGAAAGAGGTCTGTGGGGTGTGGGGTCGTGGCCGCAGGAGAGTCCCGGGGACAAGGAGCTCCGTGCTGAGTCGGGAGCTGCCGGGAGATACTGCTTCAAGGCAAAAGCAACCCTTCTTCCCACTGCACTGTCAGGTGGTAGCTGGGCCGCCCTGGGGGTGACCCCTGAGCAGGGGCAGAGATGCGGGCCACATGTCCTAGAGGAAGGCGCCAGGGAGCCTGAGGTCGGTGGGCTTGCCTGAGCTCCAGCTCTCTGGTGTGCACCTGCCTCGCGGAAGTGCTGATGCCAAAAGCAGCCCCAGCAGTGCTGCCCAGTGCGGATGCAGGGGGCTCTGCCATCGGCCACAGCTACAGCTGCCGCCCTGGGGTTCTGGCCCCACCCACCTCTGCCGACCTGCTGGCAACACAGAACAGAACCTCTGAGCCTGTCCAAGGGCTTCCATGGAACTGGGCATGCGGGTTCACTGAGGCCTGGCCTTGGACCAGGGCATAGGTGAACCAGTGACACAGCCAGGAATGGTGCCCCTGCACGCTTGAGGCTGATGTCCAGGGACTGAGCAGTGAGAGGTCTTCTAGATCATTCCGTCCATGGAAATAGAAGGAAAGCCTCAGATCCCAGCGAGTAAGCAATGGACACTTTCTGGTGGGAGCCACCTTGAAAGAGGACTGACAAGCAGTGAGGGAATTGATCCTGAAACTGACCGCCCGGCGTCTACCGGGACTGGGTTCTAGGGGCTGCAAGGATCTCAGGTCCCTGACGGGATTTGCAGGTAACATGCATTTTGTTCACTCCAACCATCTCTAGACGACTTATATACCTAATACAATACACATGCCAGGAAAACACTGTTACACTGTGCAGGGCACTTCAACAAGTCTGTGGGAAAATGGAATTAAAAGATAAATTGCCTTTGGTACAGAAATGTTTGCAATACCCGAGTTTTTTAAATACCACACATTTTCCCCTCAAACTTGCTCAAGAACCAGTGCACTGTCTAGGGACCAAGCACGAGGAAAGGGACTGCACATGTCAGCACAGACACAATTTTCCAAAATATTTTTGACCCATACTTGGGTGACGCCCTGCTTGCAGAGCCCGCAGATACAGAAGATGGACTGAAAGAGAATGTTTTCGCCTCACTAATCGAGAACATCGAGGCCAGCATTGCGGTGCAGCGGGAGAAGCCCCTGCTGTGAAGCCAGCAGCCCATATCGGAGCGCTGGTTCGAGTCCCAGCCGCTCTGCTTCCAATTCACCTTTTTGCGGACGCACGTGGGGAGGCAGCAGAAGACGACCCTGCAGAAGCTTGGGCCCCTGCCACCCACGGGGGAGACCTGGACGGAGTTCCTGACTCCTGGCTTCGGCCTGGCCCAGCCTTGGCCAGTGCAACCATTTGGGGAGAATGCCAGTAGATGGAAGATTTCTCTCTATCGCTCTCTCTCTGTCATTGCTCCTTTCAAATAAATCAGCCTTGTTTTAAATTATCACTTAAACTTGCCAGCAACACACAAACCAATCAATGAGGCATGTTACGTTTTTGCGTGTGCTAAGATTTTGCAACCAGCGTGTGCTGCACACCATCAATTCAAATCAGCTTCATTTCACGCACTCGGCAGCCATGGGGCTGCTGACCCTGGAGCGGGCAGCCTGGGGCCAGGACCTCGCTGGCGTCAGTGGGCTCTGCAGAGCAGCCTTGCAGGCCTCCTGGGAGCCGGTCATAGGGCTGGCCCCAGTGAACCAGCGCCTGCGCAACACAGGCCCTGGCAATGGCTGGACCCAGGGCAGCTGGAGGCACAGGACCTGGACTGTGGCCGGCGGCCTCGCGTCCCCGCCCCTCGCAGCCACTGACCTCTTCATGATGTGCTTCCCCACCTCCGTGGAGCCCGTGAACCCAATTTTCCTCACGTCGGGGTGGTCCGCGAGCCTCTGGCCGACCAGCGAGCCTGCGGGTGCAGGAGGGCAAGTTGGTGAGGGCAGCCTCGGCGGTGCTGGGAAGCCACCTCCCTCCCTCTCCCATTCACAGGCGGGCTCGGCGCCCCCAGTGCCCGGGGCTCCCCAGGCCTCCCCAGGCCTCGCCGCGTGTCATAGACTGAATTGGGACTCCCCAAGCTTCACACGTTGGAATCCTAACCCCAGTACAACAGATGCAACGGCCCTGGACAACTTTGCAGAGATAATCGAGTTAAACTGAAGTCATTGGGGGCAGTCTGAGAGGTGTCCTTCTGAGAAGGGGACAGCACACCAACACGCACAGGGGGATATGGGTGAGCTGCAGCGAGGAGGGGGCTGCCTGCAGGGCAAGGAGAGAGGCCCCTGGAGGCAGGAGACGGGGTGAGCCTCCCAGTCTACGGCTCTCTGTACTGGTGGCCCACCTATCTCCAGGTAGGCACCGTTCCCTGGAACAACGGTGTGCAGCCGTTCAGCCCTCCAGGCGGGGGGCTCTGGGAGGGTGCTGAGGATGCCTGGCCTGGCCCCAGGGGGTTATGGCATCCTGGGCATTGGAGTTCCAAATGCCCGCTCTCGGGGTGCCCCGGCACGGAGAGCCCTGCCCGAGCTGCTCCTGCTGCCAGGGCGGGTCCCACAGCCGGGGCCTGCACACACCCTGCCCCAGCCTGGCCGATCCCTCGGCATCCGTCGGTCTCCATCCAAAGGGCCCTCGGGGAGGTTTCCCTGACTCCGCTGCCCCCTCTGACCCGGGGCAAGCAGCCCCCTGGAGGCTCTGCCCAGCGTGCCCCCCCCCCCGCCCCCTGAGGGGGTCTCTGCTCGCCCAGAGCCCTGGCCGTGTCCTGAGCCTTCTCCACCTTCTCGGTTCACACAGCCTCTTCCGCTGACCTCGGCCAGGCCCTCGCATGCCACGGGCAGACACGTCAGCCCTAAATCCGAATCTGCAGCAGGCGCCTTGGAATCCACACGCATTTACCCTCCCCCACCCCCACCCCGCCTCTGCCGACTCAGCTCCTGCTTGCTCACTCGGGGACATCTCAGGCCTTCTCAGATTCTACACGCCGAGCTCTCCAACTGTCGCCAGACCTGCTGCCTGCCAGCTCTGCCTGGGGCCCCAGTGTTCCAGCCACCACCCAGGAGTCCCGGGCCCGCCACCCGCCCTGCATCCTGGGGCCCCGCCCCTGGCCCCGCCCCCAGGGGGCAGCGCAAGTGTGAGTGCCCGATTATCTGGGGAACAATGACGAGGACAGAGAGAATCTACGCCTTCTGTCCCAGTCCTCCTTTTTTTCCAAATATTCTTCCACCTGCGGCGACGGAAGCCTCAGAGGCAGCAGTCACGCCGTGGGGGGCCCACCTCACTACCCCCCCCACACACTCCAAGCCTAGAATGTTCTAGGAGGAAATTCTCTCAAACTTCCAAGGGCAGACGATGCCCAAGAAAAGTCATTTATTCGGAGTGCATATTTGCGCATACTCAAAAAAAAAAGCAAATCCTTTCTCCTGGGAGAGGCTCTGAAGGCAAGACCCCTGCCCAGGCAGGGTGATGCCCCGCCCCGCCGTGGGAGCAGCCCGCTCTGCCCCGGACTGTGCACCGAGCCCCGTTCCCACGCACGGCTCTCACCAGATCCCGGGAGGACGTTGACCACGCCCTTGGGGATGCCCGCCCTCAGCGTGAGCTCTGCGAACTTCAGGGCTGTGAGTGGGGTCACCTGAGTGGGCGGGAAAGAAGGCCAGGGAGGCGGGTTCAGAAGTGGGGTTCCGCTGTCCCGCCCAGCCCTCCTCCGCCAGCCGCCCCTCCCTGGCAGGGAGAGGTTGTAGCTTTGGGGTCAGTGTAGAGAGCTGCCCACTCCCGCTGTAGCTCTGGTGGGGATCAAGGCCAGCCCTCCCCCTACCCGGGGGTCTTCATCTCTCCTGCGGGCAGGTGCACCAGGCCGGGCCTCCAGCCGGCACATCCCAGGCACACCCCCTCCCTGCCCCGAGAACTGCCAGCGCTGGCGTGGAGAAGGGGCCTTCCAGGGAGGTGGGTGCTGCTTGCTGAGATTCTGGGTGCACCCCCAGCGCCAGCAGACCTGACTCTCCCTGCACCTGGGTGTGACTCCGGAGACCCCAACAATCAGTGCTTGGGCTGTGCCCCACCCCCCAAGGGCAGAGTGGCCGAATCTGTGGGGGCTGGTTTGGGAGGCACTGGCTACAGGGGGAGTGAGGGTGACCACACCAGGGGCGGCCCCCTTGGCCTGTGAGCAGCCCCCAGGCAGAAGCGGGGGGCCAAGCACTCCTCGGAGAGCAGTTAGGAGGCTCGAGGAAGCACACTCACATACGTTACCTGATCCTCTGTTCAGTGCTTGGTGGAAACAGGGCGGATGCTGTAAATGTTGGCTACGGCCATTGGGATTTCTCTTTTAAATAGCATCAGTGCTCTTGGGGTAAAGGAAGCTGAGACCTGCGAGGCCCCCTGGACACGTGTCCACGCTCTCGGACTTCTTCTGGCCTCCGGCAGAGGGCCCCTTATTGCCAAGGCCCAGATCAAGAAACAGAGCTTCCTGGTGGCGACAGGTGGGGGTGCTGCCTCCAGCCCCAAGAATACCTTCCCTGCTGCCTGGGTGCTGGCTAATGTCCTGCCTCCACCGCCGATCTGGAAGCTTCTGGGTGAGGGGCTCAGGGGTTCCACAAACCCCACCACTCACCGTGCTTCCTTAACAAGACTCCTAGTGTCTACAGCCCGGCAGGTCCAAGACCTGGCACCAGCTTTATTAACAGGCTCCTGGGGCTGCCTGAGAGCCTGGACAAGGGAAACCAGGCAGGGTTCTGCTGTGTGAAACCACAGTGTAGACACGGGTGTCCCAATCCCTGCCACTGCTCACTGACCAACCCGTCTCCACCACCCGAGAGCAGAAAAATGCAGTCGGCATGGGACAGCTCCCGGCATGCTCCTGCACCCCTACCCACAGGAAGCAGCCCACAAAGGCCGGCCCACAGCCACAGCACCTTTCTGCCAACTCTGGCTGGGCCGGGGTCCCTGTGCCGCCTCCCTTACGGAGCAGGCCCGCAGGCCCTGTGCAGGGCGCCCCCACGCACCTGGGCGGGCTTGATCACCACGGTGTTGCCAGCAGCCAGGCAGGCGGCCGTCTTCCAGGACAGCATCATCAGGGGGTAGTTCCAGGGGATGACGATGCCACAGACCCTGCCATGGGAAGGAAGCTGCTTCGTCCCTCCTCTGGGCCCTGGGCCTGCAGTGGAGCTGCTGGCCCCTCCCTCCTCTCCTAGGCCCCGCAAGAAGGAGCCCCAGAGGCCGTGCCCCCTGCCTTTCCCATCCTGGATGCTGCACAGGGCACTGGCCAGGCGGTAACCCTCTTCCTAACTGGACAGGTTCTGGTGGAACAGCCCAGGGGCCGGGCAACACCGGCAGAGGGCAGCAGCGGGCAGGGACAGGTGAGAACAGGGGCCAGCAGGGTGTGGAGAGGGCCGGGGGTCCCAGGGCAGGCCAGGAGAGTCCTGCTGAGGTCAGGACTGGGAGAGGAGAGGACAGGGTCAGCAAGGGCAAGTGAGGCTGCCCGGGGCTCGCGCCACCCTTGGGCTCAGAGCGCCTCCGGCCGGGCTCGTGTGTCTCATGCTCAGAGCGTCCCGAGCCTGGTCTCATCCTGTGTGGCCTCGCCCTCCCCGACGCCTGCAGAGTCGGGGCCATCCCAGCCCCTCAGCACCACGTGAGCCCTGCTCGGACTGTGGCATCAGCATCATCAGCACCAGCAACACCAGCAGAGAGCATTCCTGTACAAGTGGGCGTCTCAGCCGGACCCAGGCAGTGGGAAGCACGTGTGCAAAGGCCAGCGGGTAGGATGGCCGTGGGAGGGGTCTCCAGGGGTGTGGGGCTGGCTGAGAGCTGCAGGCATCCCTGCAGGGTACAGGGCTGGCCTGGGAGCCCGGCTGAGGCCCTGGGAGTAACAGGGTGCTCTGAGGGGGTTAGGAGAGCCGCTGGCCCTGTGCAGACACCTGGGAGGCCCGGAGCAGCCGGATGGGTAGCAGGGGGCAGAGCCCGCAGCCACTGAGTATTTGCAGGGAACTGGGGTGAGGCCGAGGGCAGCTGGTGGGGAGTGCAGAGTCTGCTCCCTAGGGACTGCATGGTGTCCCCTCAGGCTCAGATGCTCAAGTCCTAGCCGAGTCCCTGCAGATGTCACTCATTAACATGAGGTCACCATGGAGTAGGCAGGCCCCTCAACCAATGGGGCTGCTGTCTTTACCAACAGGAGAGCGACTTGGGGCACCATGGCAGAGACTGGGGTGACGCCGCCGCGTGCCAGGAAGGCCAGGGCTGGGAGAGGGGCCTGGGACAGACCTTCCCCTCTGCCAGGGCCTGGGGGAGTGGGAACCGGCCCTGCTGGCACCGCGACATCAGACATCAGCATCCAGAGCTTGTCCTTTAAGCCCGGGGCTGGGCTCCGTTGTTAGGGCAGCCGGGGCACACACCTGCACCTGTCCAGTCGTGGGGATGGAGGGTGTGGGGACTGGCCCTGCATAGTGTCAGAGTGAGCGGGGGTGGTGTCTGCTGGACACACCCCCGCCCAGCAGCTGCAGGTGCCTGCCTTTGGTTGGCTTTGCTGCCTGTTCTGCTGTTAGTGACCTCATGGCTTCCACCCACCGCACTGCCCTGTGGCGTCTGCAGCCCGCACCTCCTGCTCCCCTCCTGCACGCTAGGCTGCCCTGCTCGTGGCTGGACACAAGGCTCCAGGGTGGACCTGCTGCTGCCCAACGACCCAGCCCAGCCCTTCCCACTCCTTCTGTGCTGGCGCCCTCTGGTGGTGAGACAAGGCTCTGCACGCTGGGTTGTGGGTTCTTTGCCCCATTCCTCACACCCAGGCCTGTCTGGGCTGCACCTGTGCTTCTCCTGCTGAGCTGTTCTTCCTGTCTTTGCCTGTTTCAATTTTTTTTAAAAAGAATTTCTTCAATTTTATGCACACTTATTACGATCCTCTTTTCAGATAAGACGTGCCAGGGTACCCTCTGCTTCCCACCACGACCCCGACTGACAGAGGGTGATTGTGGCGACCGTGGGGCTTACTTAAATAATTCTCAAGCTGTCACAGCAGTACCCGGCATGGAGCGGGCACTGTGGGAGTGACTGCAGCAGCTGGATGACAGACATGTGCTGGGAGGAGCCTGTGGGCCCCTCAGGCGCCACGTGGGTCGCCCAGCCCCGTGCCCTGGGCAGGGACTCACCCGACAGGCTCCTTCCTGGTCAAGGTCAAGTTGCGGTTGGGTCTGGCATGGTTGATGGGGATGGTGGAGCCCTGGAAGAAGCACAGGGGGAGGCCACTTGGGGGGGGAGGCTCTGAAGGAACAGGGTCTGGTCCACATCCTGACCCCCCCCCCAGCCCCGCCACACACGAGAGCGGGTGGGAGGTCACGGCGGACAGCCGGAGCCCGGGGAACACGCTGAGTGCTCCTTCCTGCCGTGACGTTCTGTGTCCCAGTCGACATGGGGGGAGGGGGATGATGTGTGTGCGCTGACAGCAGCCACGGGAGCCCCCCCAGAAAAGCAGACTCGAGGCCAGCGCTGCTGCAGCTGGGAGATGGAGGGCTCGGCATGGACCAGCATGGAGCCCGGCCTGGCTGAGCCCCTCACCCCAGCCTTGTGAAGCCCCAGCGTAGAAGCCAGGCAGGCACCCCCCACCCCGCCACCACCACGGGGCCACCAGCTAAGGAACAGGGGCGGCTTCACGGCACCCCGTGGCCGTTGTCGGCCATGCCGCCTGCAGGCCAGAGCCCCACCTGGATCTTGTCGCACCAGCCCGCAAAGTAGCGGAAGGTCTGGATGGACATGCCCACATGCGTCTTCAGGGCCAGTGTGTAGACGGCGCCGGCGTCCAGGGCCTCGATGGTGGCCAGCTCCTCCTGGTGCTGCTCCATGAGGTCAGCCAACCTGGACATGGGGCAAGGGAGAGGCGGGGGTGGGGGGAGGCTCGAGCAGGCCCTGGTGCAAGGAGCTGGGCTCTCCCAGGGCTTGCCCACTCAGCGTACAGCGCGCCCTTGGCTGTGAGAGGGGATGGTGACGGCCGCGTTGCTGGCTGGGCGTGAGGACGCCGCCTGCTGTCCCTCCCTCCTGCCCTCTCTCTTCTGGGGGCCAATTATTTCACCAGGTCACTCAGAGATTGTCCTGGGAGGGGGGCACCCACGTGCTACAGGTAGCAAAGCGATCACAGGCCCGGGAGGCCACTTCCTTCAATCAGGGCAACGCACCCCTGTCTCCTAGGTGCCCACCAAGCCAACAGCTCAGTCGGGGGGCAGGGGACATCCCCACGGCTGGTGTCTCCAGAGGAGGAGAGGTGGCCCCCAGTGTCCACCCCCTCCCGTGCTTTGGTTTCAAATTTTTTTAAAAAAATTTTTATTTCAGAGGCAGAAAGAGTGAGCGAGTGAGTGAGCGAGCGAGCGAGCTCCTATCCACTGGTCCACTCCCCAAAAACCTGCAATGGCCAGGACCCAACTAGGGCCAAAGCCATGAGCCAGGAGCACAATTCAGACCCCTTGTATGGGTGCCACTCTTTCTACGCTGGCGCCCTCTGGTGGTGAGATGAGGCACTTCACTCTGGGTTGTAGGTTCTTGCCCCATTCCTCTAACCCAGCCACTGCCTCCCTGGGTTTGTATCAGCAGGAGCCTGGAGTCAGGTGTCTGAGCTGGGACTGAAACTAAAGCACTCCGATGTGGATCGCGGGCATCTTAACCGCTAGGCTGTGCTGCTGGGGGTGGCGTGTGAGTTATCCCGGAGCCCCTGACTGATTTGGGGGTCTCACACCCTAAGGGGGTGTGGGGATGGGGAAGGTGGGGACCACGGAGCCAAAGCCATGAGCAGCTTCCACAATTGGGCACAATGGGGCCCAGAGCAGGTGCAGGGGCAGAGTCAGGCCCTCCCCCGTCCCGGTCCCCACCCTGCTCTGTTCTGCACATGGGCCCCCAGCCCTGCTGCTGTCTGAACCCACCTACGCCCTCCAGGACCCCAGACCACTATGCATGGCACTTAGGAAGATGCGGGGATGCTAGGCTGGGCTTACCAGCGCTGGTCCTTCTCCACCTTCCTCCTGGGCCCCTGGGCCTCCACCCCCTGCCCCCCCGCCATGGCTCTGACCCAGGGACCCCGGTAGGGCAGGCCTGTGTGGGAGCTGTGGGAGCTGGCCCCTCCTCCTGACCACGTGATCACCGGGACTCTGAGAGCATCTGCGGCCTCCCTGCCCCTCCCCCACCATGTAGCAGTCGGGTGAGGGCCTCATACTTTGCCTCTCCCACTGCAATGCAAGCTCCCCCCAGGGCGAGGGAGGCTCTGGCTTCCTGCTCCCCAAGGCGTTCCCAGCAGCCAGCGTGTCCTGGGCACGTGGGAAGCACTGGGCTCAGGAAGCCATGGACTCAGGGAGCGGACACACGGGTGGAAGAGCCAGGCTTGTGCTGCCACTGCTGCCTGGGTAAGGAGATCGAACGTGTGTGTTGCTGACTGAGCAACCTGAAACTCCAGCACTGGGGGCTCCCGCCAGGGGTATCGGCGGGCCTGGGGTTCCAGCAGGAGCAAGGAGAGGTGAGCCCACTCCCTGTGAGTAAATGGGACCCCTTAGCTCCGCAGCCCGCAAGTTTCCACACGTCCTGCTACTTTCAAGTGGTCCAGGCAAGCACACCTGTGATGGCCAGGGGCCAGCTAGCTTGGAGTGCCCACTGGACCCCGTGCACGGCCGTGGCCCACAAGAGGGCGGGGCCTTGCCGCTGTCACTGCCTGTGGGGGTCCACAGAGGTGCAGGTGCCCCGCTGTGCTGTGAGCAGGGAAACTGAGACAGGGTGTTTGGGAAGCCCCGCCTTCCATGGCGAGAACCCCCCACGCCCCCGCCCCATGACCCTGTCCTGAGATGCCCCATCTGGCTTCCTGTGTGCTGAGGCTCCTGTGCACACATGGGGACTTCAAAAACGTCACAGAAAACGCGTGGCATGGCAAACTGTCCACAGATTTCACCCTTTTTTGTACCAAAAGAAACATTTCTCTCCCTCTTTCTCCCTCCTTCTCTTGCTGTAACTGCCTTTCAGATAAATAAGAATCTTAAATAAATCCATTTCCCAGGAGCTTCTGAAGTACCTTCTTATCTTTTCTTCTACACAGGCCCGATGCTCGTAGGCAGTGTCCCCTGCGTGGCGTGCGACGTGCCCGGGTCATCAGTCCAATTCCCAGGACGCGCTTTGCAAGGGACACTACGCAGGCAGCCAGGAGGCTGCCGAGTGGGGCTGTGCCATTGCCTGCCGGGTTAGCTGGCAGCCTTAAATGTCAGCACCATTTTTTTTTTTTTGACAGGCAGAGTGGACAGTGAGAGTGAGAGAGACAGAGAGAAAGGTCTTCCCTTTGCTGTTGGTTCACCCTCCAATGGCCGCCGCGGCCGGCGCACTGCGCTGATCCGATGGCAGAAGCCAGGTGCTTATCCTGGGGTGCAGGGCCCAAGCACTTGGGCCATCCTCCACTGCACTCCTGGGCCACAGCAGAGAGCTGGACTGGACTAGAACCCGGTGTGCCAGCGCCGCAGGCGGAGGATTAGCCTAGTGAGCCGCGGCGCCGGCCCGATTCTCCCTTCTGAGTCGTCCTCCCCAGCTGCTCCCCAGCGCTGCTCTGTCCTGCTCCTGAGATGCATTCTGTGTCCCCCAGCACCCACAGGGCCACGCTCCTCACGGAATCATGGGAGCCCTGCAGCCTTTGGCCCCACCCTGTTCCCCAGGCATCTCTGCCCAGCTGTGGCAGAGCCAGGAGCAGGCAAGCCTCCTCTGAGGGGGCGGGGAGTTTGCCCAGGGCAGGGACCTGGCCACCAGGAAGCTCCATGGCTCTGGAGACCTCGGTCCACCATCAGGGAGTCAGAGCTCAGAGCCTGCAGCCTGGGCCTCATTTTCGCCAGGGGTCAGCAGGCGTTATGACAACCCCAGCCACCAGATGGCAGCAGAGTGTCTCAGGAAACCAGGCTCTTCCCATCAGATGTCCGAGGGGCCAGCGCAGGTACCCTTGGCGCATCCACTCCACGGGCTCAGCGGAGGGTCGTGGGCGTTGAGGTTTACAGCTTGGTCTCCTGGAGTTCTAGAACCTGTCACCAGCCAATACCTTCCTGGAACCAACGGGCCCTTCAAGGGGTCTGGAAGGCATGGCAGGCTGAGTGCACCTGACGGCCCTGGCCCTGGACTTCCCCAGCCCCAAGAGCCTCTACCCCTGCAGCCCACAAAGCACAGCCTCACCCCTGCACCTCACCTCCACCGGCACAACTGTCCCAGAAGCCACCCTGTCTGCTGGCTGAAGCCTTGTGCTTCTCCAGCCCCTTCCTCGAAGAAGCCCTTTCTGAGCCTTGGGCTGGGACACCCCCCCCCCCCCGCAAGTTTGCTATTCTAGCCTTGACCTCCCCAGGGGCCGCCCCTCCCAGGAGGGCCCCCAGGAAAAGAGGCCTTGGCCGGAGCATCTGCCCCGCCCCCTGCTGAAGCTGGCGCTGGCTGACAGGTGGGGGCTGGGCTCTCACCTGTATAGGAGCCGGCCCCGGTCCCGAGCACTGATCTTCCCCCATAGTCCGTTTTCAAAGGCATCCTTCGCTGCAGCTACGGCCTTGTCAACATCGCTGGCCTGGGCCAGGGACACCTGGCAGATGACCTGCGGCAGAGGCGGAGCCGTGAGTGCCCACCCTCGGCCCCACACTCACGGATCGCTCCCTCTCCACGTTCACGGGGCTCCACGCAGACAGGACCCCCACCCCACACTGACTTCCGGCCGCATGGGCAGCCCCGGAGGGGACGCCTGGTCTACAGGGACATGTGATGGTTCGTGCGTGAAGGGAAGAGGGGCTTGGGAAAGTCTGGTTGCGTCTCTGCCGCCAGCAGCCATCTCTACACACTCCCCGCAGACTCAGGCTGCAGCTATGGGGCTGAGGAGTGGGCTGGGGAGGAGACCCAGAGACAGGGCTGCGGAGCGGGCTGGGGAGGAGACCCAGTGACCAAGTGAGTACAGCCCGCAGTCCTTTCTGAAGGGAGATAGATGGGGGTGACAGCCCATGCCATCTCGGATCCACACCTGGTTCTCCACCCCATTCCTGCCCTGACCACGCCCTTGACCCTGTGGTGCTACATGTGGCCCAACAGGTCTGGGGATGGGAGGAGGAGGCACCTCCATAGCTGTGCCCTCCCAAGGCCCCAGGGCCCGCTGCAGCCCTGTCTATGCCAGGCTGCCATGGACGTCCCAGTCCTGAGGGCACTGTCCCATGTCGCTACCTTGTGCCCACCCCTCTCTCAATCACTCTTTCTTTGCGAGCCCTCCCAGGACCTGTTTGGAGGGCACTACCCATTTCCTGCAGGGGCCTGAGTGGGCCCACAGGCTCAGTGGGCGCCCACCAGAGTCAGTCTCAGCCACGGCGCCCACTTTCAGATACACATGCACGTGCACCTCCGTCGGCGTGCTGGCCCACGAGGGTGGGAGGGTGACGTCATGGTCACGGATGCCAACAGGCACAGGACTCAATTCAAGAGAGAATTTCCGGATGGCGGCGGGAATACAAGATCCAGAGGTGGCGCCCGCACAGAGACTCTCACGGAAGGGACAGGGCCAAGGGCCTCACCTCTCCTGGGGAGTTTAACCTCTGGCCCCAGGCGAAACAGGCTCAAGAGCTGCCTCCCCCAGCTCCCCTCCCCCTTCTGTGTTCTTCTCCATGATGCTTGTTCAAGCAGAGTCCCGGGGCCAGGACCCCAGAGGCCGGGGCAGCGGGAGCTGAATGGCAGGTGGCGTAGGAGGTGGCGCGGGGCCCGCACTCACACTCTCGTCCGTCGGGTTGATGGTGTCGTAGGTCTTGCTGCCCTCGGCATCCACAAAGGCCCCCCCGATGAAGAGCTGGTGGGGCATTCGCAGAGTCAGCTTGTTCACTGCCTTTTCCACCTGGGAGGGAAGGTGCAGCTGCATCGGTGGCCAGCACACAGCCACAGGGGGACAGAGGACACACACACAGATGGACACACACGTGCAAGGCCAGGGCAGCTGGGCTGCACCCCAGGGCCTCCTGGAGCTGCTTCTGGGCACGACGGGAGGAGGGGAGGGCTGAGACCACGCCTGCGGGAATCCCAGCTCTGCCATGGGCGACTTCCGCTGCTGACACAGCGGGCCAGGCCGGGCTGCGGGGTCCTCAGCCCCCAGGAAGCGCCTGAGGATGGCGAGGCCCCCAGAAGCCACCAGATAGGCCACACCACCCACCCAATTCCTCTCGATCCGAATTCCATGGCGAAGGCAGGAGCCTCTGGGACACCCTCCCGACTCCTGAAGTCCACCCACAGGTCAGCCATCCACAACCCCAAGGCCAGCCTGGGGTCCACCCTGGCCACCACTTACGAGCCCTTGTTCCAAACCACCAGCCAAACAAGCCAGCCCAGGTCCATTCCTAAGCAGGTGCGAGCCTGCCCAGGTACCCCAGGGAGGTTTTCCCAGAAGGTCTTTCCAAAGTAGAACTTGCTGTCAGTCAACGCACGTCCACGGGTGAAAGGTGGACGCACAAGGTCATCTGCTCTCCTGACTGGGAACTCTCCTGTTTCCATCCGGGCATCGCATCTTGGGATGCAGAACTTGACCAAAAACCTGAGCCTTAGACAGCTACACCTGTGCTGGGTTTACCGCCTGCCCAGCGCCCCCAGGCTGGCCAGGCGTGGGAAGCCAGAGGGTGCCGGCTTCCTGAGCCCCCGGTGTCACCCTGGACCCACGGACACGGGCGCCTGGGGTCTGGAGGCCGTGCGGGACTCACGTAGTCGATGACGCACTCGCCCTCGGCGTCCTCCCGGCGTAGCTTCCTCACTAGCAGTTGGATGAAGTCCCCGAAGGTGGTCGCCATGTACACATCCTCGTTTTCGAGCTCCAGGCCATCACACAGCTCCTTCACCTCCTCCACCAGCCTGCAGGAAGGAGAGAGATCGATGCGGGCGCGGGACGAGGGCTGGAGACCCCATCTGCCCAGCATCACGGACCAGGGCCCAAACACATCCATTCGGGGCTCCGTCCCGGCACCCAAAGGGTTAACAGCCCAGGCTGCGCTCCCAGGAGGCCTTGGTTTCAGGTTCTCATTTATCACTTACTAATGCGTGACCTTGGGTGAGTGGCTAATATGTGACCTTGGGCAGGTGGCTGGTGTGTGACCCTGGGTGAGTGGTTAATTCTTTGAAGTCTTAGTTTTCATAGCTGTCACACAGAAATAATAATAGCTCCTCTACCATCAATAAGCTAATGTGATAACCTATTCATCATAATAGCTAATAAAATAGTAATAATAATCTTTGAAAGACTGCGGTGGCGTAGCAGGCTAAGTCGCGGCCAGCAGGGCTGGTATCCGTATGGGCGTCAATTCGAGTCCCAGCTGCTCCACTTCCGATCCAGCTCCCGGCTAGGCCTGGGAAAGCAGTGGGAAAAGCAAGGGAAGATGGCCTGAGCGTGTGGGCCCTGCCAGCATGTGGGAGACAGGGATGGAGCTCCTGGCTCTGGCTGGGCCACTGCTGGCTGCTGCCACCATCTCGGGGAGTGAACCACAGGATGGACCATCTGTGGGCCCCTCTCGCTATCTCTCCGTAACTCTGACCTTCAAAGTGAACAAACAAATCTTTTAAAGAAGAAGGAGGAGGAGGGGAGGAGGGAGGAAGAGGAGGAGGAGGAGGAAGAGGAAGGGGAAGAGGAAGAGGAGGAGGAAGAGGAGGAGGAGGAGGAGGAGGAGGAGGAGGAAGAAGAGAGTTTTTGAGAAGTCACCCCTGAGGAAGCTCAGCTGTGGGAATTACCAGTCAAGGATGGTCACTCTACTGTGTTCAATACGCTCCATGAGCTAAAGGAAACCAAAGGCACAGGACCAAAGGAAACGAGGAAAATGATGCCTGGACAAGATGAGAACAGCAGGAGAGAGAAATCACAGTGAGAAGCCAAGCAGAGACACCTGCACTGACAAACCCAGCAGAAGCGAGAAACTCACTGGGGGGGGGGGGTGTGTGTCAAGGGCAACTTGCGAAGGAGGGAGGAGGACCTGCAACCTTGACATGATCCAGGCCGAGCAGCAGAGAAGACAGAATGAGAAAAGGGGACAGAGCTACTGCGGCCTGTGGGCCACTAGGAAACCCACCGGGGTCCCCATCCTAGGGATGTCAGAGACGAGAAGACGCACAAACAGACCGAAGAAGCATTTGAAGAAATGATGGGGGGCCGGCGCTGTGGAGTAGCGGGTAAAGCCACCACCTGCAGCGCCGGCATCCCATATGGGCACTGGTTCTAGTCCTGGCTGCTCCACTTCCCATCCAGCTGTCTCTATGGCCTGGGAAAGCAGAAGATGGCCCAAGTGCTTGGGCCCCTGCACCCACATGAGAGACCAGGAGGAAGCTCCTGGATCCTGGCTTCAGATTGGCTCAGCTCTGACTGCTGCGGCCATCTGGGGAGTGAACCAGGGGATGGAAGATTCTCTCTCTCTCTCTCTCTCTCTTTCTCTCTCTCTCTCTACCTCTGCCTCTGCCTCTTCTTCTCTCTCTGGTAACTGTGACTTTCAAATAAAATAAATCTTTTTAAAAAAATCTTCCCTCTCTGAGGAAGCCCAGGACTATGCCCGTCCATGGGGTACCATCAACTCCAAGCTCCAAGGAAGGCCCACACCCCTACACGTCAGAGCTAAGCGAAGCCGGGGACAAAGAAAGAACTCAGAAACCAGCTAGATAAGTGACTCGTTACGTGCAAGGGACCCTTGATGAGATTCAAAGCCAATTTCCACTAAAAAAGAAAAAAAAAATTTAAAAAACCACAGGGGTCAGAGATGACGCAGGGAGGTTGTGAGAAGAAGCGTGATCAGGATTGCTGTTGTCTGTTATAAAGCAAGTTTTCAAGAATGAAGGTGAAATCGGGTATTTCCAGATAAGTACAAGTTCAGGGAGGAGACCTGCCCTGGGAGAAATAAAAAAAAAAAAAAAAGGAATCAAGAATAAGCTCTTACTGCCTCCTGCAGCACCCTCACCCCAGCCCTGAGCTGCCTGGTTGTCCGCACGCCCCAGGAGCTCTGTGGCATCATGGGGTGGCCCTGAACCACTTTTTAACAAATGCGTATTTTGGCCTTCATGCCGGCCCCTGCTGACTCATCCGAATGGAACACTGGGAGTTCACGGTGCCCTGCCTGGTCCTTTGAGACTATGGCACACGGCACACACCCCCACTCCTACCCCCCCCCCCCCCCCCGCACTTGCCTGCTCCATCCCCGAGACCCTGCCACCACTCGGGAACAGGCCTAGTCGGGTCACTGCGGGGACATCCGAGGCCAGCCAGGCCCCCACTCACCTGACATCAAGCTCACACCACAGGCTGGTGGGCCCAGCTGCCATTGGCTGAATGTGGCCCAGATTGGCCGAGCCGGGCACCCACTGCACCGACTACAGATGCTAGAGCCACAGGCCAGGGAAATGGCGCTGCTGGCCTAAATCACTGCATGGGGGGGGCAGTTTGTGACCCCCACGGAGTCTAATTAACATACATCCTCCCCGGGATCTCGCTTCTTCTCCCTCATCAACCCTTCCCAAATCCCTCTCCGGAGTGGGTTGCATGTCTCCAGATGGGAGACACACAGCCCCACCTCTCGTGTTCGTCTGCTGTCGTCCACATGAGGGGCGGGGGCTGTAGCCAGGAAGGCTTCCAGTTGTTCCATTCAGCTCAGAGGGGCACAGCTGTGCTGCTGTCCACGCCCACAGTACAGATGTTAACCCGCTGCACCACAGCGCCGGCCCCAGCACAGTGCAGATGTTAACCACTGTGTCTTTCCTCCACAAGTCTGGGACACAGTCACAGTGGCCCTTGCATTCACAAAGATCTGGGTATCACACGGTGGGCTTCAACCTCACACACACACACACACACACACACCCTGGCTCTGGGCACACCCCTCATGATCACCACTGCCCAGA
Organism: Oryctolagus cuniculus; assembly: GCF_051225735.1. Taxonomy (NCBI): domain Eukaryota; kingdom Metazoa; phylum Chordata; class Mammalia; order Lagomorpha; family Leporidae; genus Oryctolagus; species Oryctolagus cuniculus. The sequence goes on from NC_142876.1 coordinate 110,591,479, forward strand.
GGCCGGCGGGGCATTGTGAGAGCATTCCACCAGTGTTCAGAACCCGCTGCTTGGTTTACACCGGAATACTCCCCCTGGAGGCTCGGGCTCATCTGGACTCTCTTACAGGCTGAGAAACCTCTGCTTGCCCTGGTAGCTGCCTGCACTTCTATCTCTGCATCACCTGTTTCCGACACGTCCCACAGCAGCCTTGGCACGTCCCAGGCGCCAACTTTCTCCCTTCTTTCCAGAGACGTGAGCTGGAGGGAGCTGACACAACCCCTGGCTAGGGAGGCGGGTATGTGACCCAGCTTTGGCCACACCGAGCGAGCATCTCCCTGGCCGCTGACTGGTTCTGTGGGGGCCTAGGACTGTGCAGAGCCAGTGAAACCACAGGCAGGACCTGTGTGGAAGCCGCCAGGGAAGGGGATGTAGAGGTGAGACATGAACTTGGAGCCGCTGCTCAGCCATCTGGTCACCACGCAGACAGTGACGCCGACACAGGGCGATGATGTTATGACATAATTTGAGGTTTCAGATTCATCTAAAGAAAGCTACCCCGTGGGGTTTTTACTCCCTCCCTCCCTCCTCTCTCTCTCTCTCTCTCTCTCTCGTTTAAGCCGATCAGTAGGAAGTCATCATCACTGGCAAGCCGAGGTGCACTGGTGCGTCCTGCACCCCTTCTTTGTACGGGTGACAACGCCTCACTGCTGAATGACAAGCGGGACCCGTCCCATGAAGGTCAAGGGCAGGCCAGCCAGTCCCTGTGGCCTGGGGAACCACAGGAAGACAGACTTCGGGGCTGCTGCTGCTGCCTGTGGCTTGACCGAGGGCTGGGCGACACGAATCAAACTGCCCAGACCACTCACTTGAGATCTGTGCATTTCACTGTACATAACTCACACTTCAAATTGCACACTACAGTCATGGTTCCCGTACGCCTCTCTGTCTCTCGTCTTCCCCACACCCAGCTCTCCAGGCTGTCACGTCTGCTGCACTTCCGTGAAGTCCACGCCGGGGTGGCCATGAGCAGGTGCTAAGCCTGCAGTGCCGGCTGGGCAAGCCCTCCTGGGGCAGAGACGGCAGCGTGCGGGTGGGTATGCCCGCCCAGATGATCCAGCCGCTGCATGATGTGGGGTCTGTCCACTGAGACCTGCAGCCATGGGCTCAGCGATAGAGAGGGGGCCCCTGCACCCCCGGGCCTTACCGCACGACGTCCACCGATGCAGCTCCCGACTTGAAGAAATCGGTGGTGTCCTCCACCTCTGGGATGTTGGGGAGGATCCGCTGCCAGGTGCTCTGCGAAACAAGGCCCCGTGAGCGGCTGGCTGTGGGGGGCGGGGCTGGCCACCTGCAGGTGTCCGCGGTAGGGTCCCAGAGCCAGGCGGAGCTCCCCCCCGGCCCGCCCCCTCCAAGGTGCTGCCCCTTCTCCAGCTCACTCTGTCCGAGGCCCACCTCGCCTCCACCCCCTGCTTCTCCGGGGTCCCCAGGGCAGTCCAGGAGGTGGGATGATGGCCGAGGACAAGGAAAGCAGGGCCTCGCTGCTCCTGAACCCACGTCACATCGGGTCTCTGGGTTTCTGTGTCCCCAGCAGGACCCAGACACGTGGGAGTTGCAGGAGTGTGGGGCACACGGATGGGCGCGGGGACCTGGGACTTCCCAGCTGCTGTGCCCCTGTGACCTGTTGCTTCTGAGGCTCGGCAGTGCCCCAGGCAGCTGGGAGGGGAGCGTGCAGAGGGCGGTGCACGCTGAGTGGGCAGCACCCATCCAGTGGGCTACAATGGGACAGCTGCTTTCTGGACAGGCTCCTGGCCAGGCCTGGGCCTCTGCACACATGTGCGCACCCTGGAAGCATAGCCATCCCCCCAGACCAGCAGGGAAGAGGCTCCAGGACCCTCCGCAGACACCCAGATACACAGATGCACAAGTCCCTTCTATAGAGGGGCGTGGGCTGTGCACGGAGCCTGCACACATCCTCCCACAGGCTTCACGGCATCCCCGGATGCCCTGTGACACCTGCAGTGTAGACACTGTGTGACCAGCGCCCCTGGGGCCGGCTTTGTCCTCCACGAGATGGACCTGCGGCTCAGCTGCCGCGGTTTTAGGTCAGAATCCTTGGAGTCAGTCCTAGCTCCTCCAACAGGTGACAGGCGACAACCCCCAACCCCCATCTCCAGCGTCACCATGCCACTGAAACCCCAGGGCAGGCACAGAGCAAGCGCCTCAGGAATATTTGGGGACGGAAGAGTCTTTTTTTTTTTTTTTTTCCTAACAGAAAGTCACAGTTCAGATTTCCAATGAGGCAGCTGCTAGCTTTCTGTGTCCCTGGAAAGCACACAGCGCCCCCTGCAGGCAGTGCCCAGCTGTGGGCCGCTCCCTCCAGCGCAGCCCCCTGCTTTGGGCTTCAGCCACAGAAGCCCCGCTCCGGCCTGCAGTGGTTCCTTAAATACAAGAGGTCCCTGGCTTCTCAGGGCTTCGGCACCTGCTGTTCCCCTGTCCTGGTAACCTTCCCTGGTCCTTTCTCCCGACTCAAGCCTCAGCTCCAAGGTCCCCTTCCCTGTCCCCCAGTCTCGGGGGACCTCCTTGCCACCACTGTGTTATTTGACTTATGGCACTGCCCAAAAGTGCTGTGTTCACCTGCTTTGCTGTATGTCGGCTCTCGGCCCCACGACAAAGGCATGCAAGCTCCATGTTACAGTCTCCGCGCCTGCCATTGGCGGGGCCCAGCTATTATGATTCTAGCAAGTTACAGGTGGCCTTGATGTCCGATGCTCCACTTGACTTGACCACAGTGCCAAGGGGAGAGCCACTTGTTGGTAGAAGCCGTACACTGAACGTGGAGCTTTTGCCAGCCAGCAATAGGCAAGGGGAAGTTATTTTAAGATGCTGGTGGCAGCAGCAGCCACAGAACCCAGGCAGTCTGGAGATCACCCAGGGAACAACCAACGCTCTACAGTGTGCGGTGTTGCTAACCAGGACATTCAGCCGGCTGGTTGTCTTAGATGCATTTCGGATGTTTTTCAACTGATGTCGGGCTTACGGGGCCACGACCCCATTGTAAGTTCAGGAGTATCTGTAGTTGAATACATGAATGAATGAATGGCTGAGGATTGACCCACCAGCATCCATAACGTTCAGTATTCAAGCACCACTGCCTGGAGGGAGGGGAAAGGATGAGGAAGAAGGAAGGGGCCAGGAACAATTTCTGGAAAGTGGCCACTGATCCTTGTGCAGGTTGTAGGGACTGAGTATCAGAGGAGGGAGCACCCTGCAGCAGCCTGGGGTGTGGGGAGCAACTGGGAGCAACTTGGACTAGACTAAGTTACTGGAATTAAGACTTATTCTATGCATCTGCTCTCCCGCAATATGGCGCTGGGAGAGGAGAAAACAGCTTCTACACAGCTGCCTCCAGTTCAACCAATAAACAGCAGGACCTGCTCCTGATTGGAGGAGAGCAGCGTACTCGGCATGTGGGCAGCCGAGTTGGGATTGGTGGAAGAGGACTATAAAGGAGGAGAGAGACAACATGCACCAGGAACATCTAAGGGGACCAGCTATCTGAAGGAACACCTGTGCAGCCCCCGAGAAAGCCGGCCGGCGGTATGCCGCTCCCCCGCGGAAGTGGGGAAAGTGGCAGGGGGAACCGCCCTTCCACGGAGGTGGAAGGGTCGGTAGCCAACCCGGGAAGAACCAGCAGCAAACCCGGGAAGGGCCAAGCAGACAAAAGAACAGCGCAGGGTCCTGTGTCGTTCCTCCACGAAGAGGGGGAGCGACACTGGGGGGCACAGCTGGACTGGAGCCACGTCTACCTGACCAGGAGTCCCTGGTGGTCAGGGCCCAGGATGCCCCCTTTGGGCAGCCATTCTGGGGAGTCCCTGTGCACATGTTCTCACCAGAGGGTCATGGTCTTGGCCCTGACCTTCAGACACCCCAGGGCCTCCTGCTTGGTCTGCTTAATGCTGACAGTGCCTGGAAGAGTCACTCCAGACAGATCTGATTGCAAGGCCCCAGGTGCCAAGGAGAGAGGGGCCCGGGGACATCAGGACGCTCCACGACACCAGTGGGATTCACACAAAGCACACACACAGTGTCCAACCCGCCCAGCTGTACAGCAGCCCCGAAGCCGCCCCTCACCCGCACAGCCTCTGCGGTGGCCAGCTCCTCCTCGGTCAGCTCCAGGGCGCTGCTGGCCGCGCCCTTGAAGAACTGGGCGGCTGGGATCATCTTCCCGTCTTCCAGCTGGATGTTTTTCACCAGCAGCTGCGGGGGGAAGCGGTTCAGACCCAGGCAGGGCTGAGAGGGATCCCATGGGGCCGGGGGCGGGGCGGGGGTGGGGTTCCTACGCTGGGCCCCAAAGCTCAGGATCAGGAGGGAGCAGGGGCCCCAGACCTATGACAAGGAGAGGGGTTCAGTGCAGGGAGGCGGCTGTTCCCGGGGCGCAGAGGCTCCTGCCGAGCTCGTGCCTCCTCCTTGGTCCTCAGTGACTCCCGCCACTGCCACACTCTCACTTCCTCCTTAGTGAAGTGGCTTTCCTGTTTCCATAGAAACGGGGTCTGATGTTCAGGAAAACCTAGCCGAAGTGCCGCACGGAAAGTTAATTAAGAAAGCTGGTTGCCCGGTCACCCAATAGCTCCTAGAAACCCTGCAGGAACGTGTGTGTCTGGGACACAGAGCACAGAGCAGAGGGTGGGAGGCAGAAGCCAGCACCTCCCACAGACCGGGCCTTAGGAATGGCAGTGGTGGCAGAATGGGGCTCTGGAAACTTCTTAGGTCTGCCATGGAGTCACTGGGTTGAACACACTGGGTGAACTGTGCGTTAGGAGTAAGCAAACATGCTTGCACGGCCACCCCGCACTCAACCCTGGCCTCTGTACACCAACATGGCCGCCAACCCAACTCCACAGAGTGCTGGGAGCCATTCTGCCTGCTACCCTTCTCTCCCTGCCCTGTTGTCTTGGCTGAGACGTCGCGGGGTACTGACAGTGGCTGACGTGGCCAGGGAGTGGCCCTCAGGTCAGAACTGTAGGGTGTCAGTCTCAGCTCTGCCACCGATGATGAGCTTGGGGGACCTTGGGCAAGGAATTCAAATCTGTGCACTTCAGTTTTCTCCTCTGTAGCACAGTTATCATATTAATACTTATAAGAATATTAAGTTTAGGGGCTGGCACTGTGGCAGAGTGGGTTAAGCTGCCACCTGCAGCATCAGCATCCTATATGGGCACCGGTTCAAGTTCTGGCTGCTCCACTTCCGATCCAGCTCCCTGTTAATGTGCCTGAGAAAGCAATGGAGGATGGCCTGAGTGCTTAGGCCCCTACCCCAACATGGGTGACCCAAAGGAAGCTCCTGGCTCCCGGCTTCCGTCTGGCCCAGCTCCAGCCATTGTGGCCGTTTAGGGAGTGAACCAGCGGAGAGATCTCTCTCTCTCTCCATGTCTTTCCCTCCCTCTCTGTAACTCTGCCTTTCAAATAAAATAAATAAATCATTGAAAAAAGAATATTAAATTTAATGCACATAAACTGTTTTGAACCAGTGCTCGGTGGGGCGGGTGCTGAGGCACAGTGAGTTAAGCCACCACCTGGAGTGCCCGCATCCCATATCTGTGTCCCCGCTACCCCACTTCCAGTCCAGCTTCCTGCTAATGCAATCCTGGGAAGCAGCAGGTGATGGCTCAAGTACTTGGGTCCCTGCCACCCAGGCGGGAGACCAGATGGAGTTCCAGGAGCCTGATTTTGGCCTGGCCCAGCCCTGACCTTGGCGGGCATTTGGGGAGTGAACCCCCAGATGGATGATCTCTGTCTCTCTTTTTGTTGCTCTGCCGTCACCCTGATTCCAGGTTGTCTGACACCACTGGGGTCTCTGGGCTTAAGGCAGGGGGACGAAGTGCCTGCCTTCCCAGGATGGAGAGGCGCTCAGGGCCAAGCTGGTGGTCAGGGGCTAGCCTGGGGTTGGTCCCCTGGGTCTCATTTTTTTCCTTTTTTTTCTTTCCAGACTATCCTGGGGTCTTCCTGCAGGACTTGAGCTGGGGCTGGGGGGTGGGGGGCGGTAAGGAAGGTGGTGGCCTTGAGTGGACGGTGCAGCAGTGACCCACGGCAGCACCCTTACCATTTTGTCATCATTGCCGAAGAGGATGAGCCCCGCTTTGGTGACCAGCCCTGGCCGATGGGCTCCTGGGATGGGCAAAGGGTCTCCCTCAGGCACTGAGCCTGGGACGGTCAGGGTTGAGTTGAAAAACGTCAGCTTCTGGCAAGGGTGGAGGGGATCAGAGAACAGGAGTGAGAAGTGGCCCTGGAATGCATGGAACACGATCTTGCACCACTGCACACACTTAAACCCAGAGTTCTCTGTTGATGGTTAACGGACAAGTGCGAATGCTTGATGCATTAGGGTGGGGCCTCCGGGAAGCGATCGGACTGGACCAGATTACAGGAAGGAGCTCAGGACAAAATCACGAAGTTTTGATAAGGAGCCTGTGGCCCCCATGTCTCCCGCTTCCTGGCTCCCAGCAGCCTGGCAGAGCCATGCAGAGGGGCCCAAAGACCCTTCACGCTGGCCCACAGCCTCAGACACTGGGGATGTGTCCAGGCAGGACCCTGGGGAGGCCACCGTGCCCCGGCCACTCGGGTGAGGATGTGCTCACGTCGGTCAGTGAGAGCAGCACAGACTTCCATGCACCATCCAGCTAGCGGGCTGGGGGGCAGGGACCTGGCCAGTCCAGGGCTGTGCGGAGGACAAGGCTGACCTAAGGTTTGGACAAACCTGCAGGAGCCTGCGAGCCCCAGCTCCGCCCCCTACTTTCAGCACCTGGCCTATTGCTGCCCCTCCCCTGCCTGGGGCCAGATCCAATCAGGGCAGAGGTCTTTATGAGCCCCAAGCTGAGACTCGGAATATTTTACAGTCAGTACAGCTGGACCCTGAGTTGCTGTAGGGGCCTGGAGGATTCCTGCTAGGCTGGATACCCACTCTTAACTGCTGGGGGGATGACAGGTCTCTTCATCCTGGGGGAGGGGCTGAGGACTTAAGGGGCACATGGGCGGGAGGTGATGTTAGGGCAGCGGCTATTTATCAAGCAAGCACACGAGATGGTTTTACAGCTAGTGCAGCATGCCAGCACACGGGGCCGAACGCCGGCCACGCAGGAACGCACTTGTCCACAGGCCTCTGTCCAGGCTCCCGGCACTTTGTCATTCCCTCGGATCCAGTTGTGAATGGCCTCTGCTGGCTGGTCCCAGTTGATCTGTGGGGAGCAGAGTAGGTGGGCTCGGCAGGGCTGCCCCCAGCCCCCTCCCCATCTCCTCGACTCCTCCCGGGACAGTGGACTGGGCCCTGCTGAGGGCATGGGGAGCCCTGGCTTCACTGGCACGTGGGTCTGAGTCCTGGAGCTGGTGCCGCAGTGGGTTCTGGGCGCTCTCTGGTCCCAGCCTCCAATGGGCTGAGCACGCTCCAGAATGGCTTGGGGAAGACAACTCAGGTGCTGTCCACAGGTGGAGGCCCTTGGGGCTGGCGCTGTGACCCCGCGGGGGTGAAGCCACCGCATCCCATATGAGCGCCGGTTTAAGTCCCAGCTGCTCCACTTCTGAGCCAGCTCCCAGCTAATGCACCTGGGAAAGCAGTAGAGGATGGCTCAAGTGCTTGGGCCCCTGCACCCGCATGGGAGACCTGGATAAAGTTCTCAGTGCCTGGCTTCTCCCTCCCTGGGGACTCAGCCTGCCCATGCGTCCTAAAGAGGAACAAGGAAGAGCCCAGAAAGACTCAGCTCCCTGCCCTTTGGGGTGCCACATGCCCCCTCCCTCTGCTCACGTGTCTCTGGATGGGGCTGTCCTCTTGTCTTGCCTGAGACAATGACATCCCCCAGCTTCCCCAGGCTGCCCTCTGCACCCCAGCCCAGGCACGGGGGCTTCAGGTCAGGGGACAGAACTCACCTGGGCAGTTTCCTTCTTCTGAATCCCCTCGTAGGTGGCTCCTTCCTCGGGCTGAGGCAGGCGGGGGGCCTTGCCCTCAGCGATCAACCTCACGGCCTGCACCTGCAGAGAGCCTGGTGGTGGGTGTTCCCAGCAGCACGACCCTCCCTGACCCCCAGCTGCTGGTACACCATGGCACCTGAGAAATATGTGCCCTGGTTCCTGTGCGGGGGTCACAAACCCACATGGTTTTAGAGCACGGACATGACCTTGCATTTCCTGAGAACTTAATGTCCAGACACCCTAAAGCCTCCTACAACATGCGTGCGGGTTTGCACTGCACTGCCTGGTACCTGCTTCGCTCGTCGGAGAATGGATCCTGAGCCCCAGGGTGCAGGTTTGGAGCTTGGAGATGGGGCAGGAGGGAGCGTCTCTGAAAGGAGGATGGTGGCAGAAGGAATCAGAGGAGGAGAGGCGAGGACCCTGGGCCCACCTGGAGGGGGGTCTCAGGGAGGAGACTCGGAGGTGCCCAGCCTGGGAAGGGACGGGTCAGACAGGTGCGCCTGGCAGGATGTGCAGTGATGGCGGACACGACCCACGCTTGCACACCTGCTGAGGTTGCAGTTCACGTAACCGGGCAAGCAGATTCTAAGTTAGGGTTCGTTTGCCTGAGGCTCCACAGCCTTGTCTGCACAGCTGTGCCAGGTGTTCAGGCTGTTTGCAGCGGGATACGTGCGTCTCCCCCTCCCCGTCTCTCACACGCAGTCTCCGGCGAGGCTGCTCTGCTCACTGGCCCCGTGGGCAGGCCACTTCACGGGGCAAATACGAAAATACACAACCCGAGCAATAAAGGGCAGGGGGTGTGAAACAGGAGCCGAGGGCAAGGGGCCGGTGGACGCTGGGACTGCCGTGAGCGTTTGTATGGGAGAGCCAAGCTGTCTCGTGCAGAGAGCAAATGTCTCCTGGAAACTTCATCCTATCCTATGGCATCACCTGCCACTGGCTGTCACTGGGCAGTCTATCTGCCCAGCCAGGGAGCCCGTACTCCTGCCCAGACACATAACTCTGCTGTCACTGCACAGCCGGGCCCCAGCAGGCCTGAAGCTTCACCAAGTGCATGGTCCCAGCATCCTCCCCCTTGTCCTTCAGAAGCCCCGCCCCCAGCTTCAGATCAGCCAATCCCCTTCCTCAGCAGCCACAGAAAGAAGCACGTGACGGAGGCAGCCAATCAGTGATTTCCCTGATTTTTCATTCACAATTTCTAAGGGAGGGTTTCTCTTCCCTTGAGGCTTTGGGCCACCAGTGACCGCCTTTTCTCCCGCTCAGAGCAGCCGGCTTGAGAACAATCAAACAGAGAAAAGCAGAACCCAAGGGTTAAGACAGGGAACTAGGAAGCCGAGATGCGGCGCAGCAGGTTAAGTCACTGCCTGCGATGCCAGCGTCCTGCGTGAGCGCCAGCTCCAGTCCTGGGTGCTCTAGTTCTCATCCAGCTCCTTGGGCCCCTGCCACCCATGTGAGAGATCCGGATGGGGCTCCAGGCTCCTGACTTCAACCTGGCCCAGCCTCAGCCATTGTGGCCATTTGGGGAGTGAACCAGTGGATGGAAGACCTCGCTCTCTCTATTTTTCCCTCTGCCTCTGTAGCTCTGCCTTTCAGAGAAATAAATCCCATGTTTAGAGAAATAAAATATCCTATTTCGCATGACCTAAGTTAAACTCCTACACTCAGCTACGACTGATACTATTCTCCCTATAGTCTGTCCATTAAATGGACCCCAAATGTCCCCTTTGCAGCTAAGGCCTTCTGAATAGGATTCTGTGGGCTGTGATCAGGGTCCCTCCTAACACACCCTGTGTGCCCATCCTGCCTCTTTGACACGCCCGTGATAGCGCTGGCTCTCCCAGTCCTGGGAAATGGGGCCCGACCGGCTCAGGAGAAGCACCTGCCTCTTGGGGTGGCAAGCTGGGCGCGAGGGCGCCTGGGCACAGCGCTGGCCCCGGGGGCCGGGGGAGACCTTACCATGCCCTTGATGCCTTCGGGGAAGAGGAAGCGGTTGTACAAGGTGCTCACGGTGTCGTCTGGGAGCACCTCACACTCCCTCTGCAACAGCAGGTCCCCCGTGTCCAGACCGTCGTCCGCCCAGAAGATGGTGAAGCCCCCTTTCTTGTCCCCATGAATGAGGGTCCTGGGAAGCAGAAGAGCCAAACTCTGGGGTCGAGAGGGAGGGCTCCCAGAGGACAGGGGCAGCCCCACAGGATGCCGCCTCCTCCAGGAAGGCCTGATGCATGCTCCCGCAGGAAGGGAAAGGAGAAGGAATGCGGCGTGGACAGACACCAGGTCCATGTCAGGCATTGCGTTGTGAGCCACAGATGCCTGTGCCCCTTAATCCTCACAGCAGGTGCAACGAACATGGTGCGCCCATTTCACAGGGAAGGAAACTGAGGCCCAGAGGAACAGGGTGATGTCACCAGGCAGCCTGAGCCCCGGGCAGACTGGCCTGACTGCCAATCTGCACGCTCCTCTTGGCCCAGGCATCTTATCTGCTGTCTGAGACATCACCCTGCTAGTGCTTCCTATCGCCAGCAGCTACAGCGTCCAGCTGAGCCCTTCCTGCACCTCTGTCCCCTCCCAGGTCTTAAGCAGCGAGAGTGACAGGAGTGGTGGCGGTGAGCTCAGAGGATGTTCCTCCTCCCCCAGCCCCCTGGGCGCCCTCTGTGGCAGCCACCAGGTGGGAGCCTGTTTACCTGTTCACCGCAGGAGTGCACAGCCCACGGCGGCGCCTGTCCCCGGTACCGCAGGGCACCCTGTCTTACAGATGGTGTCCCACCCACCCGGTTCTGGGCAACACCAGCAGCAGGGGACAGGCAGGTGCACGGCCCTAGAGGGAATCTCCAGCCGAGGGAGGGAGGCAGGTGGAATGGGATAGGAGGGCATGGACCCCCAAGCCCTGGCCCCTTCTCACCAGTTGATGGCCGAGGCCCCACGGTGCCTGGGGAGCAGGGAGGGGTGGTAGATGATGGAGCCATGTCGGGGGGCATTGATGATCTCCATGGGGATGAACTGGCTGCAGAAGGGCAGCACGTTGAGCTCAGCACCCAGCGCCTGGTACTTGGCCACCACCTCCGGCAGAACCTGTCCTCGCGCCCGCCACCGGGGGAACTTGAACACAGGCACGCCGTCCTTCTCCGCCTCCAGGCCTGTGGGGCAGTGGGGAAGCAATGGCCCCACTCAGCCATGCACCCATCAGAGACGCCCTCCCCGACCTGGGGCGGCTCTAAACAAGGGGGGAAGATTTGGGGACTGCCCTGCTGGGACACTGCCTCCTGCTGCCCCCCAAGACCCTTACCTGTCTCCCTCTTTCTGGCCCCTCCGTGGCCCCAGGTGGCTGTACACATCACCCAAGCTGTCCCCCAAGGCCCAGCCACGTCCCCACAACAGGACTGTCACACCATCCTCCCATGGCTCTCTGTGTAACTTGCATGTCTGCTTTGTCTGCCATCCCCTGAGTAGAGGCAGATGGGAAGGCTGGAGGGAGGAGGTCGGGGAGGAAGGAGGAAGGGGGCTTGGTCCTTTCTTTAGGGGGAAGGGGGCTTGGTCCTTTCTTTAGGGTTCCTGTCCCTGGAGTAGCCCCCGGGCCTCCACTCTCTGCCCCAGCTGCTGTGGTTCCTTCCCAGGGCAGTGGCTGAACCCGCTTTCCCACCTTCTGCAGAATAAACCTCAATGTGTGCATGCAAGCACACACGTGTGCACACACATGTGTGAACAAACATGCAAGCACATGCGTGTGTGTACATATACATACATGCATGCACACACCAGCCTGTGCATCCCAGGGGCCACTCCAGCCTGGAGGGCCCCTCCTCCTGCACCAGCGTGAACCCACAGCTCTGAATCAGTCTGCCCAGCTTCCTTGGGCTCAGCAGTTCCGCCTTGTTTCCCCACCCTCAGCCTCCGTAGGGGCTGCTGTCTCGCTCGGTCACCACCTCCGGATGTTCCAGCCCCCTTTTCCACTCCGTTCTTCAATACCCAGTGAGTGCTGCTCTGTAATCACTTCTCAGCAGCACACGTGCTGTGACCTCTGCCCTGGAGGGACTGATCCCCCTCTGTGGCCCCCCTCTCTGCCACTGCATCTTGGTGTGGGAGTGGGCTGGGATGCCAGCAGATGGCACTCTGTATGTCAAAGCTGTCCCACTGTGGCCAATGCAATACTCCTGCAGGACTTCTGAGGCCAAGGGCAAGTGGTAGTCCCAGTGGGGCGTGGCCTGGGTTCTGAATCAGCATGGGTAACAGTGGGCACTCAGTGGGTGCAGGGCTCGCGCTGAGCTGGGGTCAGGGTATGTCATGGGTCACATCATACACAGATCTGAGGCTGAGGCCTGGGTTGGCGTTGGGGCCATTGAACCCAAGGGTCATACTGTGGGCTTCCTGCTCCCACACAAGCCACGTTCCTGCACCTGGCCAGTGCCACAGGCCCCCTTTCCTAATCCTGGCCTTCTGTGCTGAAGCCCCGCCCCTCAGTCCACCTCCACCAGGTCCTGGGCGGCTCTGCTCAGCCAGGCTGAGGCCCCTGCTGCACTGAAATTCCCAGCTGAAGGCAATGGCCCAGCCCCGTGATTCTCTAACTAGGCTCCTTCTAGAACCAGAGGGCACCGTGTCACCCAGGAACATGCCAGAACGGAATCAGGCCCCACCCCACTCTACTGAGTCACAAGCTTCCCGGGGAGCCTTTAACAGCCCCTCCCCCAAGCAGAGCTGGCCTCGGGCATCATCGGGGACAGCGACCGCACTGACCGCAGCGCTGGGAGCCCCTGCAGAACACGGGTGAGGCTCTGAGAAGCTGGGGCAGGGCCTGGGGCCAGGCTGGGCTTCTCCGTGGCACTTACCCCGGACACAAGGCCCACCCCACATGCAGGGGTATGTGTGGGGACCTCCATCAGCCAGTGGCCCCCAGCAGGATTCAGCTAGGCCTCCCCGCCAAGACCCTGCAGACTTCTGCTCCTGCCCCTGTGCCCACTGCCGCCCCTCTGCCTGGACAGGTCCCCGTCCCCCTCTGTCCCACAGCCGGGCCACGCACTCACCCAGGGGGTCGGCCTTGCCGTCCTTGTCGGGGACGGTGAACACGCCCACCACCTCGTGGCCATCCTTCCGCAGGTGGCAGTACACCTCCTGGCCAAACAGGCTCTGCCCAATCACGGCGATCTTCATGGCAGCAGGTGTCGGGAGGCCCTGGGCAAGGAATCAGGCCTCAGCATCAGTGAGGCGGGCTCTGGGGAACCAGCCCTGGCTCAAGACATGGCACCTGCCAGGGAGACCGCCATTGGGGATGGCACCGGAAGAGGTGTCCGCCTGGTGCCCACGGGGACAGTGGGCTCTCAGATCCATGGCAGGTGAGTCTGAGAGAGAGTCCTATTTGAAAGCCCCCCAAAGAGATGGAACGCTGGGCATGGAAGCCTGGAGGTGTACCTGAGCAGGTCTAGAACTGGAGTTCTGTGGCTTCAGTCAGCTCACATCAAGCCTCGGCTTCCTCATATTTTAGTGAGAAAGATGCCACGTGCCACAGAGCGAGGGAGCTACAAGAGGAACCAGGGTGGGGCCCCGGGGCTGGGTGTGGGAGGCTTCAGCTGAAGGGGCCGTCGTCCTCAGCCTCAATAGGGCAGGGGCTTGGGCAAACACTGCCAAGGATGAAGACGGAGGTAGCCAGGGGCTTGGCCAAGCCTGTCATGGCCACTCTGCCCCATGAAGTGCAGCAGGACACAGAAAGCATGTCTCTCACACACACACACACACACACACACACACACGAACACATTCCTTTGATAGTGAAGCAACTCTACATTGTATCTGTGGATCTCCCCAATAGTAGCCTTGTGGCTGTGCCTGGCCGTACCACATTCTTCGTCTACCATGTGCATGTGCCACAGTTCATTTCCCCCATTGCACTGCTGATGGGCGGTGGGGTGGGTTCCAGTTTGAGGCTACCACAAATAGAGATGCTGCAGAGGTCCTCACTCAAGGTTCTCACCGTGCCTGTGCGCATGCATCTGTGTGGTTGTGAGCTGGGGGCATCTTTCCCAGGTCACAGGAATGAAGACATTCAGCCTTAGCAGGTTCTATGAGTTTTAGCTCATCGAAAGAGATCTCCATTAACTTCACAAAGCTCATGAATAGCGACTCTGTACTGAATTATCCTTGCCTTCTTAGCATACACACACTCAGTCACAAGCTACTTTTAACAAACAGCGATGGCAGTGATAGATTTCATGAGCTGATAACCTGTTTAGGATTCTGCACGTAGAAGACTGGCACTTTCTTAACCACACACACACGGACGTGCATGTTCGCATGTATGAGAGCACTTCACACAGTTCAGGGGGGATATGTTTTATGACAAAAATTATTCATGGATTTCAAATCTGTTCCACCAAATTAAACTTGTAATTCTCCGTGAACTTTCCAAACAAAGGGAAAACCAGAGAGAAAGAGAGGAGTGCTTCATATGATCACATTGGCATTTCACACCGGCAAGAGAAGGATGGACTATTCAGCACGTTGGAGCCTGTGTCACAGCTTCCAAAAAGGAAAAACTGAATAACATAGAGGACTTCTGGTTTCCGGCCCATAAGGGGGTTGGAAGTCACCAGTCTTGGCCTCACAAGCTGAAAGCTGAACCAACAGCAAATGAACAACTCCTCTTAGATTCGTCAGAGAATTGAGACACCATGGAGCAAAGTGCTGCTCCCAGCTGGGGAGCGAGCCAGGTGGAGGTGCACATCTCGCCAGAGCAGGAGCGCATGAGCAGAGCCCTCCACCGGCCAGTGCCAGGGCAGCCAAGCTTGAAGTCTGACGGATGAGCTGCTGGAGGCTGGGTGTGCACAAGGCTGAGAGCCGACACTGGGGATGTGGGTGGGGATGGGGTGGGGAGGACCAAGCCCGGGAGGGCTCATGGTGTCATGAGCTTTACCTCCAGGAGCCTTGCTAGGTTCCCACAGTAAAGACTGGGGAGAAATCCCAGCGAAAGAACCGACTGAATTCACAGCCCGTGAAGAGGAGCATTCAGCATGACCCAGCAGGATTCATCCCACAGATGCGAGGATGGCCCGACATACGCCAATCAATACCACATGAACAGAACAAAGGACAGAGTCATACACTCATCTCAACAGACGCAGAAGAGGCATTTTCCAAACTTCAACATCCCTTCATGACAGAAACTCTCAACAAGTCAGAAAGAGCAGAAACGGACCTCCACGTAATAAATGCCACATATATCAAGCACGCAGCTAACATCAGACTCAATGGGGGAAAACTGAAAGTTTTTCCCCTAGGATCTGGAGGAAGTCAAGGATGCCTGTACTTGTTATCTCTACTTGACAGAGCATAGAAGTCCTAGACAGAGCAATTAGGCGAGAAAGAAACACAAGATAAGCAAATTGGAACGGAGGTTAAACTATCCGTTTGCAGATGACATGATCATATGCATGGAACACACCCAAGACTTCACAACAAACCAGATTAGACAAGCTCAGCAGGGTAGCAGGACACAAAATCAACACACAAAACTAGCAGTCTTATGATACACCAATAGTAAGTTATCTGCAGAGAAATCAAGAGAGCAAGCCCATTGACAACAGAAATTAAAAAATGCATCTAACCAAGGAGGTGAAAGAGCTTTACAAGGAAAATTATGAAACATTAGAGAAATTGAAGAGGGCACAAACGGATAGGTATCCCATGTTCATGGACTGGAAGAATGAATACTATTAAAATATTCATAGATTCAAAGCAAGCTACTTGTTCAAAATAATCCCTATCAAAATACCAATGATAATTTGTCACAAAAATCAAGAAAACAATCCTAAAATTTGTGTGGAACCTCAAAAGACCTCAAATAGCCAAAGCAATCTTGAGCAAAAAGAACAAAGCTGCAACCATCACACTACCTGACTACAAAATAGAGCAACCACAACAGCTTGATACTGGCATAAAAAAAAGACTCAAGGACAAAGGGAGGCAGGCGCCGAGGCTCACTAGGCTAATCCTCCACCTTGCGGTGCCGGCACACCGGGTTCTAGTCCAGGTCGGGGCGCCAGATTCTGTCCCGGTTGCCCCTCTTCCAGGCCAGCTCTCTGCTGTGGCCAGGGAGTGCAGTGGAGGATGGCCCAAGTGCTTGGGCCCTGCACCCCATGGGAGACCAGGATAAGTACCTGGCTCCTGCCATCGGATCAGCACGATGCGCCGGCCGCAGCGCGTTGGCCACAGTGGCCATTGGAGGGTGAACCAACGGCAAAAGGAAGACCTTTCTCTCTGTCTCTCTCTCTCACTGTCCACTCTGCCTGTCAAAAAATTAAAAAGAAAAGAAAAGAAAAGAAAAGAAAAGAAAAGAAAAGAAAAGGACAAAGGGAACTCAGTAGAGCCTAGAAATACATCCTCGCATAACAGCCAACTGGATGCTGACAAAAGCACCAAGAATGTTGAAGAAAAGAGTCTCTTAATAGGTGGTTCTGGGAACACTGGATAGCCACACGCAGAAAAATGAAACTAGACTTCATTTCTCACCATATCAACAAATCAACTGAAAATGTATCACAGACAGAGGCAGGCAACTGGGCACAGTGGCTAAGACACTCACATCCCATATCAAAGTGCCTGAGTTTGAGTTCCCACTTCAGTCCCAATTCCAGATCCCTACTGATGCACACCCTAGGAGGGGGCAGGTGATGGCTTAAGTAGTTGGGTCCCTGCTGGCTCAGCTCTGGCCACTGTAGACATTCGTGGAATAAACCAGCAGATGGGTAATCTCTCTCTGTCTCTGGCTACCTTTCAGATAGATAAATAAATTTGTTTGTTGTTTGTGTTAAAGAGAAAGGGGAAGGCATTTAGGCTAGCAGTCAAGGGACCCCCACACCCCACATCTGAGTGCCTGGGTTTGAGTCATGGCTCTGTTCCCAATTCCAGCTTCTTGCTAATGCACACTCTGGTGGAGAGCAGGTGCATGGTCCAAGTACTTGTGTCCCTGCCACCCATGTGTGGGAGGCCTGGATTGAGTTCTAGGCTCCTGGCTTCTGCCTGGGCCATTGTCTGGGTCTGGCCCAGACCCTGGTCAGTTTGGGCTTTTGGGGAGTGAACCAGCAGATAGGAGCTCTCTCGCTCTGTTAATCTCTCTGCCTCCCAAATAATAAATATTTTTGTAAATGAAGGAGAAATAATGACTTTCTCAAACAAAAACCCGCCTTACAAGGTTTGCTACAATAAGTTATTCAGAAAAAAAAAGGGGGGGAAATAACATTGTCAGAAACCCAGATCTACATAAAGGATGAGTACCAAAGAGGAAACAAAGGGAAAATTAATAGGTTTTTTAATTCTTAATCTGCCAGATAGCATTGTGCTCAAAATAGTAATAGCAGTGACACTTTCAGTAGCTCGTGGGTGGTGACATGAATGACAGCGGTGACAAGAAGGCACGGAAGGGAGGGGTGAGGAGCTCTGACTTAAGGCACCTGCACTGCTCATAGTAGTGTTACTGGAAACGTCTTCTCTGTGGATTACTGAAAATGTGCACTGTAAACTCTCCAGGTGATCACTTAAAAAAGCAACACCAAAAGACACAATTCATGTGCTCAGGGAGAAATAGAAATGGGATAATACAAAAAAATAAAATAAACAGATATCAGCAGCAATGGATGGGAAGCAGTCATAGATATCATAGACCTTGATCCTACTAGATTAAGAATCTCTTTCAACCTTACCCATTAAGACACAGAGATTATCAGAGTAGATTTTTTTAAACTTTTTTTTGACAGGCAGAGTGGACAGTGAGAGACAGAGAGGAAGGTCTTCCTTTTTCCGTTGGTTCACCCCTCAATGGCCGCTGCGGCCGGCATACCATGCTGACCCGAAGCCAGGAGCCAGGTGCTTCTCCTGGTCTCTCATGCGGGTGCAGGGCCCAAGGACTTGGGCCATCCTCCACTGCCTTCCCGGGCCACAGCAGAGAGCTGGACAAGAAGAGGAGCTGGACAGAATCCGGTGCCCCGACCAGGACTAGAACCCGGCATGCCGGTGCCACAGGTGGAGGATTAGCCTAGTGAGCCGCGGCGCCGGCGCAGAGTAGATTTTTAAACAATATCAGGACCCAACTATATGCTGTCTACATGAGCCCACTTTTACATAACAACACGAATAGACTGAATGTAAAGAGATGGGAAACACACGCTGGGTAACACCAGCAGCTTTATTAACTTCAGAAAAGCATACTCAGGGCAAGGAAGATTATGAGACAAAAAGAAGGGGACTGGGCCACGGTACAGGGGCTGATTCTGCAGGACAATTTAACCCTTTGCTGTGCCAACAGGGGCGGAGGTGCGAAATATGCGCAGGAAAAAGCTGGGAGAGCCTTCAGCTGCTCTCTGTTGTTATAACAGACCACCATGGCCTGGGGCAGCTTATAGAGAGAAGACACTCATTTCTCACAGATCCGCAGGCTGGGGAGCACCACGCCAAGGGGCTGGCACCTGCCGAGGGCCTTCTCGTACCGTGTTGGGAGAAAGCAGGAAAGTGAGGGGCAGGAGCGAAGCTGAGCTCTCTTTTCTAAGAATCCGCTCTGGCGGAAACTCACCCACTTCTGGGACAGCAGCACTAACTCATCTAGGGGGGCGCAGCCCTCGCGACCTCGGCACCCCTTCATATCACGTGGCAGTTACACGTCAGCCTGAGTTCTGGAAGGAGCATTATTAAAGCGCCAGTAGAACTGCAAGGAGACACAGACGAGGACGCTGTGAGGCCCCTCTGTGGGTGCCCACTGAGGCACCAGGCCCACCGGGAGTCAGGAGGGCATAGTCAAAATGGACAGCACCATCATGTGACCACATGGAATCCCCATTTATCAAATACGTACCCCAATAGCGCAATACATATTCCTGGCAAACTCACACAGAATAGTGGCTAAGACAGATCACATCCTGGGCCACGAAACACACAAGCACCAAGAGTCACAGAGAAGGAGCCGTAAAACGACTCAGACCACGATCCAATCACTGGTTATCAATAACAGAAAGAATGCAAAAAGCACACACTGTATGAAGATTAAATGAAATAATTCTATGCAATATATGGGTTTAAAAAAAAAGACGTCTCAGGAGAAATTTTGAAATGCTTTGAATGAAACTAAAATAAAAATATAACTTATTAAAATATGTGGGATAACGCCATGGGTTTGGATGTGATTTGAGTGTCTCTGCCAAGGGCTTGTGTGCATTTGAGCTTCCAGCGCTGTGAGCTACACTAACTCCTTTTCTTCATGTGTTCCCCAGATTGGGCATTTTGCTATCACGAAGATTCAGGTGGATGCAGCTTAAGCTGTCCTGAGAAGCAAATTCAGAGTACTGACTGCATATACCATTAAGCAAGACCTAAAATCAGTAATCCAAGCTTCCATTGTAGGAAGAGCACTTTAATCCAGAGTGGATGGAAAAAGAGAATAAAAATTAAAGTAGAATTTGAAGTTCAAACCAGGAAATCATCGGAGAAAATCAATAAAACCAAAAGCCAGGTCTTTCACAAGATGAATAAAACTGAAAAGCCAAGTTAGCTAGGAAGAGAGAGACGACACAGCTCACTCATATCAAAATGAGAGAAGAGCCATCAGTTCTGACCCATGGTCCCTCAGAGGACAATCAAGGACTGTTATGAACAGCTCTACTTCTGCATGTTTGATAACTTTGATGAAATGCAACAGTCTCTTGAAAGGCACAAGTTCCCAAAACTCACACAAGGATAAATAGATGATCCAAATATGCCTGCATCAGTGAAAGAGATTGAGTCAGTAATTAATAACGTTCCCAAGGAGAAAGCACCTGGATCTATAAATTCCATCAAACATTAAAGGAAGGAATCATACCAATTCTCTACGACCTCTTCTAGAAAACAGTAAGAGAATTATCTCACTTTCTGGGACCAACCTTACCCTACTACCAAAAACCAGGGAGGAAAAACGAAATATTCAAATCAATATCTCTTATGAACACAGATGTCAAAACTCTTAAAATATCAATAAGTCACATCCAACAATGTATAAAAGGAATTAAATACAATCACTAAGTGAAATTTATTCTAGGCTAAACATTTGAAAATCAATTAATGTAATTCATGGAATGAACTGGTCAGAGAAGAAAAATCTTATCACATGAAGAGATCTAGAAACTGCATTTGATGAAATCCAATACTTATTCATGATCAAAAGCTCTCAGCAAATTAGAAACTGAGGGGAACTGGGCTGGCGCCACGGCTCACTAGGCTAATCCTCCACCTACCAGCGCCGGCACACTGGGTTCTAGTCCCGGTCGGGGCGCCGGATTCTGTCCCGGTTACCCCTCTTCCAGGCCAGCTCTCTGCTGTGGCCAGGGAGTGCAGTGGAGGATGGCCCAGGTGCTTGGGCCCTGCACCCCATGGGAGACCAGGAAAAGCACCTGGCTCCTGGCTCCTGCCATCGGATCAGCGCGGTGTGCCGGCTGCAGCGCGCCAGCCGCGGCGGCCATTGGAGGGTGAACCAATGGCAAAGGAAGACCTTTCTGTCTGTCTCTCTCTCTCACTGTCCACTCTGCCTGTCAAAAAAATAATAAATAAAAAAAAAGAAACTGAGGGGAACTTAAATTGGGAAAGAAAATCTACAAAAAACCTATAGCTAACAGCATATTTCATGAAGCTTCCCCTCTAGGATCAGGACAAGGCGAGGAAGTCCCATCTCATCATTCCTAGTCAACATAATACAGTAAAAGGAAGAAAGCAAATGAAAGGCATACAGATGAGAAAACAAGAACAAACTGTGTCTGTTCACAATTAACCACCGTCCATAAAAGTAATGAGGTGCCCTCGAGACCAGCCATGGACAATAGAGATTTGAAATTAAAAATACAATACCATTCCCAGTAGCACCAAAAAACAAAAACAAAAATCAGGTTTACACCTAACAAAATATGTCCAAGATTTAATGAGGAAAACCACTCATCTTATGATGAAAGAAATCAGAGAACATCTAAATAAATGGGGAGATATTCCATGTTCATGGATAGAAAGACAATATTGTCAAGCTATCAGTCCAACTAATCTATAGATCAACCTAATCCTGATCAAAACTTCAGCAAGTTATTTTGTGGATACCAACAAACTGATTTTGAAGTCTGTGTGGAAAAGCAAAAGACCCAGAGCAATCAACACAGTATTGAAGGAGAGCAAAGGGGGACAGACACCACTCAACTTCAAGGCCTACTGTAAAGCTGCAGTAAAAGACAGTGGGGTCTTGGCCAAGGGATAGGCTTTAGATTTTAGAAGAGAAATTGATAACACTTAAATACAGTCAACTGGTCTTGGACAAAGGAGCAAAGGCAGTATCATGGAGACAAGACAGCGTTTCAATGAAAGATGCTGGAATGACCGGACACTCACACGTAAAAGATATGAATCTAGACACAGACCCCACACCTTTCACAAAAGTGAACTCAGAGTGGAGCAGAGACTGCAAAGCCCCTAGAAGACAGCACAAGTGCAGGAAACAATTTAGATGGCCTCAGGTTCAGCGATGACTTTCGAGACACAGCACGGAGGGACCCATGGAATTTAGGATGGATGAGCTAGAGTTCACTTCTCTGCGAAGGACACTGTCACAGGAACAAAAAGACAAGCTACAGAATGGGAGGGAATGTCTGTGGTGTAGCGGATAAAGCTGCTGCCTGCAGTGCTGGCATCCCATATGGGCGCTGGTTCATGTCCCAGCTGCTCTAATCTAGCTTCCTGCTAATGGCCTGGGAAAGCAGCAGAAGGTGGCCCAAGCGCTTGGGCCCGTGCACCCATATGGGAGACCCAGAGGAAGCTCCTGGGTCCTGCCTTCAGACTGGCTCAATTCCAGCCATTGCAGCCATTTGATGAATGAACCAGTGGGTAGAAGATCTCTCTCTCCATCTCTCCCTCTCACTGTCTGTAACTCTAACTCTCAAAAAATTAAAAAGAAAGAAAGACAGGTGAAAGATATTCACAGATACCTCAGCAGAGAAGACATACAAATGAGCAGATGAATGCATAAGAAGATGTTCAACACTATTACTCATGATGGGTTGCAATGTGGAATATAACAATGAGACATCACCACACACCCATGAGAATGGTTGAAACCCAAATGGAGCTGATGCCAAGTGCTGAGGAAGATGACGCAGAGACAGAAAGAGAGGCTCCGTGAGCTACAGAAACTCAGGGAGGAACCCTCAGCGCACACAGTCACATGGCCACACGGCCACACGGCCGAGGGAAAGAACCAGTCTGACACGGCTGCTGCTCCGATTCCAGCTTCATGATGTTTGGGAAAAGGCGAAACTGGGGAGTGAGCCAGGGTTGGAGAGGGGAGGGAGGCTCAGGGAGCACGCGGGGGTGGGGGTTGTAGAGGTGAGGGGGGGCTTCAGGGCCGGGAAACTGTCCCTGAAGGCAGTGGATATGCAGGTGCCCCCCAGGTGTGAAAGCCCAGAGAAGGCACCACACCCAGAAGGAACTACCCTGTGCCCTTCAGCTAATAACAAATCCATAAGCCTAGTTCTGAATGCACACCTGACTCCAAACACTGTCCGATGTTTAAATCGAAGACAAACACATCAAAGATCACACTCTGAGGGAATGCTGACACTAAAGGAGAAACGTGAAACAGTGCGTGGCCCATTTCCATAGAAGAACACATCCTATGAAGAGGCTCCAAGGAGTTTTTGGAACCCGGACTTCAAAGATCCATTAAGTTTGCTGCAGAAACGTCTGCAATTTCTGCATTTTTTTCACAAGTTCCCATTTTCTGTGAAGCCTGTGAAACCCCGCGTGTGTCTCACCATTTGCCACAAGACATGGAAAAAAAATCTTACCATCAACAGACGAATAAAAATATGTTCGAATCTCAGATTCTCAAAGAAATAACAAAGAAAATAAGGGGTTCTATTTCTCCCATAAGATTGGACAGTATGTAAAACATATAAATACCCCATGGTTGCTACCTTATGGGGAAATGGAAAACAAACTGGTGCAAACTGTCTGCTGTGGCAATGAGTACCAAAATCCTAAAAATGGTTCAATCCCTCCAACTGGGCAATTTCGCTTCTAAATTATATGGGGACAAGAAAATAAACACGTGTGGATTTTTGCTATGGGACAGTCTCATCTTGTAAGCCAGACATCGTGACATAGTGTCCAGCACACAGGAGGTGAACTACAATGCGAGGCAGGTGTGTAATTGTGTGTGCTTCGGGGGGGGGGGGGTTGTTCATTTGTGGTGTAAAAGCCTGGAACAGTCTACACTGGAATGTTAAAAGTTTCTGGGTAGAGGATTCGCGGTTTCAATATGCTTAGATTATTGTAATTATTTTTATTTCTTCTTACCCGACTGCTCTATTCTTTTTCTATACTGAACGTGTATTACTTTTGGGAAAAATAAAGGGATACGAAAAACCCCATCTATTGGCTGTAGGGAAGCAGGGGCAGGGGAAGCTGGGCCCAGGAGGCACGGGAGCCGCAGAGACCTCTCCTCCGCCAACCTTGGCCTTTGGCAGCACGCAGAGCAGGTGCAGGAGGGGAGGCGCCTCCCCAAGCTGGAGCCGCAGCCGCTGCATTCGCGCCCTCCTGGGTTGCAAGCGGAGGGCGCCCGGGAGGGAGGAAGACCCTCGGGGTTTCCCAGACCTCCTGCCCCCAGCCCCCAGTCCAAGCCTGGCTCCCCACGAGCTGGGTACTACGGTCAGGGACGTAGCAAGGCAAGGGCTACGTCCAGCACCCTGCCTTGGGCCGCAAGGCGCCCATTGCCCGGCTGCTCGCCCTGGCCTCCCGGCCGGGGGAGAACACTTTGTCCCTTTCACAGCAGGGTCCCCTGGAGGCCATGCCCTGAACCCCTGACCTCTCCACCAGCTCTGGGCACCGGGACCAGGCCCCAGCGCAGTGACCCAGGCCCTGCGCCCGCGGCCTCAGCTCCCGCCGGGAGGAGTCCTCTCCATCTCCATCTCCGTGCCTCAGTGGGTGCCCACGTCTGCCTAAGGAACGCCTCCGGGCTATCTCCCGCCGAAGGTTAAGCGGGTTCCCGGGTCAGGAGAATCAGCCTCGTCCCATAACCTTGACCGGGCCGCTCCCCAACCCCTCCTCCCAGATCCGCCGACCAGAAGCAGAGGCTCCGAGGGCAGGGAACTCGCCGCGGCCAACGTCGCGCCCCCCAGCCCGGGCCGCGGTCTGCCCCCGGCCGCACGTCGCAGGTTCTTGCTGCCCTTTGGCGGGCGGCGGAACCGGGCCCAGGGAGCCCGGGCGCAGCCCCTCCCGCAGCGGCCCCGCGAGGACCGCTCCAATCGCAGGAGGCTTTTGGGCCAGGCCCCCGGACTCGGCCAATCACGGGGCCCCTTTCCCAGTCCCGGGAATGGGGTGAGGGGCTTTGGGAAGCCGGTTGGCTCCCAGGGCGGGGGAGGGGGCGGTCCGCAACCCTTTTGGGGTGTCCATTTCTCTCTGAGCCCCAGTTTGCCCGTCTGTGGGCTGGGCCAGCAGTGTGCACGCCATAGGACGTGCGGACTCCCTAACCCCGCGTCCGGGTCCCGAGCCCGCGGCCCCACCACCAGGCTCGCAGCTGCCCTCGCGGCGAACGCGAGCCCGGAGCCCCCGGAACCCTGGTCTCCCTCCCACGGGCCCGCGGCACTCACCAAGGACCAGAGGAGGCGTAGGCGTCCTGGGCGACCCGACCTCTGCGAGCCGCGGTCCTGGGGCCGGAGACGGCGCAGACCGGGCCGGGCGGCGAGGAGGTGGGGCCCGCGCCTGCACGTCGGGTCAGTCGGCGGCGGCCAAGGCTGGAGCCCGCGAGGGGAGGGGCGCGGGGCGGGCGGAGAGGCGGGCGGCCGGGGGCGGGGGGGATGGGGGCCGGGCCGGGGGCGGCTCTGCTGCGCTACCGGCGCTGCGGGCCTTGCTCTCCAGCACCGGGCTCGCTGGCTTCAGCAAAGGCCAAGGTCAAGGCTACCTAGCAGAGCCTGCGCTGGCGGCGATTTAGGGCAAGAAGAGGGGCCCAGTGTGGACTCTGGGCGGATTCCCAGCGTGGTGAAAAGGCCGGGGCACGGGGCAGCGCGCTAGCTCCTCGCTCCCTGGTGAGGTTAATGAGCAAAAGGACCCCTGGCCGGAAGAGTCAGGCCCCTCATTCGCTCGAGAATGAGCTGTGGATGCCCACAGGGCCCAGCAAAATCCTGTGCTCCTTGGACACCTGGGGGCAGGGGGCCAGTGCCTGGCCGGGTGGATGTGGGCAGCGGGAGAGGCTGCTGCTGACCCCTCCCTGGCTCCTGGCTCCTACGCCGATCAGCCCTGTCTTACTGAAGTCACCAGTCTTCATCCGAGTCCAGCCAACTCGGGGGGAAAAGAACACAGGGCCTGATGCCGGGTGCCTTCCTGCACCTGCCGCTCGGCTCCTCTCTGCCCCTGCAGGTTCCAAGCCTCACTGGTTCTGAGCTCTCTCCACCTGCTCCAGCCCCTGTCCCATCATCCGTGTCCAAACACTCCCGCTTGCTGCAGCCTCTGACTTAAAGGTTCCTACTTGCTCCAACCAGTAGCTCTGGTCCAGCAAGGGCGGATACCCCACGCAGAGCCCTGGAGACGCTGTCCCAGGCCACCTGACCTAGGGAGGTCCCCCGGCTACCTCCTGTTTCAGCCCTTTCACACCATTTATGATGTGCCTGATATTCCCTTGTTCCTTGTTCACTATGTGTCTGTCCCATGAGATTGTAAGCTCTTCCAGGGCGACAAACTTGTGAGGGGTGTTCACTCTTGGATCCCACAGTTGACAGCACATAGTGCTTGCTAACTAAATGTTTGTTGACTGACTGAATGCAGGTATTTTGCTGACAACACCTGATGGCCGGAATTAGGGCTACCTCTCTCTGCAGAGCCCTGTAGCCTGTTAGCTGGCAATGTCCCCTTGATTCTTCTGGCATCCAAGTCTCCCTGCTGTCCCTCAGTTGCACTGAGCTTGACTGTGACCTTCCTATGAGCTGTTGACCTTTCTCAAGGACAAATACTCCTACCTCGGCCCTGACACCATATCTTCGGGGAAGCTTCTCCTGGGGGCAGTCCCATGAAAAAGAGAAGTCCCCGGTTTTCTGCTCCTCAATTGCAATTTTGCCTCTGCTTTCGGGGTGCCTGGATGAACACATCTGCCCCGCTGAGGCATGAGGGCCAGGGGCACTCGGTGCCCTGGGGATTCTCCAGTGTGTGTGGGTGGAAGCTACTCCGTGCAATCTGCAGGAGAAGTGACTGTCAGGGGCTCCCAGTGCAGGGTGCGCCCTGCTTCCAGAAGAGAGAAGGCAGAAGGACTGGCGCTTGACACCCCCAAAAAGGAGTGTCAGGAAATCAGAGAGACGATCCCGTGCTCTCAGAGGTGTGCACGGGAGGGCAGCAAAGCTGACGCAGAACGTTTTCTCGCAGTGATACGCAAAGTGCAAGATGACCCAAATGACCCCGGGCCTCGTGGCTCAGGCCATCTCCAGGCAGAGTGCCGCAAGTGCCTGCTGGCTGCTGCTGGCTGCTTCTACTAAAACGCTGGAACCTCCTAGCTTCTCCAGCCACCAAGAGAAGGTAAAATGAGCAAGATGGAGTGCAGGCCCGTGCGGGCTAAAGAGGCTCTGAGGATGAGGCCAGGGGTGTGGCTGGGAAATCCTTTGTCAATTCCCAAGGATCCGAGCGGCAGCTCAGAGCAGGCAGCTAAAAGCACCAGGGCTTCTAAGAGGCTTCAAGCCTGCACAGAGGCCAAGGGAGAGAGAGACGTGGGGGTCTGGTCTCTGAAGGCGTGAACCTCTCTGCAATGCTCACCAAGAATTTTGGCCGACACAGTGCCAGTTCGGACTGCAAGGGTCAGAGATGGCACAGAACACAGAAGGGCCTCTTGCCTGCCCAAACATAGACTGAGAAGCTACACAGATGCAAACGTGGGCCCCGTTTTGTGAAGAAGAAAGGGTGACTCGCAGAGCAGGACCCAGAGTCCACATGGCGGAGCCCAGAGCCCCGAGCGCAGGCAGGAGTCAGACCGGGACTCCCAGCATCTGCCCAGCAGGATCTGAACACCGCCGTGGAACGGAGACTCCAGCGAGCCTCCAACCCCCATCCCCTTTACGCAGGAATGTCTGCAGGGTGGCTCCTGTGCCTGGCCCACCGCTGGGTGCTGGGTGCAAGCAGCTCTCTTGGACTCACCCACAGCGCCTCACCTGCAGCTGATCTGACTCAGGTGCAGAGATTCCAGCCCCTGAGCTGATTCTGCGTGGGACGGGGCTTTTAAGGGAGGTCTGGAGGGGCGGGCGTGTTTTGCACGTGGGAGGGGTGCGTATTGGGCATGTGGGAGATGGCCAGTGATTTGGCAGAGTCTGTAAACCCGAGAGCCCTGACACAGCAGAGGGCCCTGCAGGTGAGGGTGGAGGCGTGCTTATCTGCATTCGAGAGAACTAGAACTTTCTACAGGACCCTTTGTGGCGAGGTCCTCCTGGGGAGGGTAGTGTGTGCTCTGTGTGGCCCTGGGTGGCCATGGCTGGAGACATGGGTTCTTTTTCTGTTTTGTAAGCATGAGTCAGCTTGTTCTCTGTGGACTCAGTAACCGGGTGCTGTGTGTACGCTACAAACGAAACATTAACCTAGCCCCAGCCTGTGGCCTTCGAGAAATCAAAACAGCAGGGCAAGTGACCCAAACTGGTGTTTAAATCTGGGGCCACCATACCCTCTGCTCAGCTGTCTCTGCCTTGAGAGTTACGCAAGCTGTCACCTCGCGTCCTGCTATTTAGGACATATTCCTAATGGGGTTCCAGGGGTCGGGGTGGTTTCCTTCCATATCTGCCCCCAAAAGCGAGTGACTTTACACAGAGCCTTGTGCCTTCAGCCAGAACCAGCTGACGACCTGGAAGAACAAACATGAATATTTCTGAACAGCTAAGCTGTGGTTGCAAAAGTTCATTGCCAAAGTGATCCTGGGCTGGGG
Source organism: Oryctolagus cuniculus (assembly GCF_051225735.1). NCBI lineage: Eukaryota > Metazoa > Chordata > Mammalia > Lagomorpha > Leporidae > Oryctolagus > Oryctolagus cuniculus. The sequence continues at coordinate 110,619,347 of NC_142876.1, forward strand.
ATGGTGGGGGTGGGGATCAAGCTGTAGGCATTGCAATACCTGACTTCAAAGCATACTGCAAAGCTATGGTAATTAAAACAGCCTGGCACTGACACACAAATCAATAAAACAGAAATGGGAGCCCAGAAATTAATCCATGTACATACAGCCAACTGATTTTTGACAAAAGCACCCAGAACACAAATTGGAGAAAGGATAATGTCTTCAATAAATATTGCTGGCAAAACTGGATGTATCTGGCTGGAGCCGCGGCTCACTAGGCTAATCCTCTGCCTGCGGCATGGGTACCCAGGTTCTAGTCCTGGTTGGGGCACTGGATTCTGTCCCGGTTGCTCCTCTTCCAGTCCAGCTCTCTGCTGTGGCCTGGGAAGGCAGTGGAGGATGGCTCAAATCCTTGGGCCCTACACCCGCATTGGGAGACCAGGAGGAAGCACCTGGCTCCTGGCTTCAGATCAGCGCAGCACCAGCGGTAGCAGCCATTTGGGGGGTGAACCAACGTAAGGAAGACCTTTCTCTCTCTCTCTCTCTCACTGTCTAACTCTGCCTGTCAAAAAAAAAAAAAAAAAAAAAAAAAAAAAAAAAAAAACAACTGGGTGTATGCATGTAAAAGAATGAAATTGGATCCCTACCTCTAAGCATATACAAAAATCAACTCCAGATGGATCAAAGACCTAAATTTAAAACCTGAGACTATGAAGTTGCTAAAGAAATCACAAAGGAAACACTCTAAGACATTGGCATAGGTGACGACTTATTGGATAAGACCCCCAAAGCATGGGCAGCAAACGCAAAACTGGACAAATGGGACTAGATCAAACTCAGAAGCTTCTTTACAGCAAAGGAAACAATCAATGGAGGGTAAAGACATCCGGCAGAACGGGAGACATATTTGCAAGCTACTTACCTGACAAAGGGTTAATATCCAGAATGTTGGCCGGCGCCGTGGCTCAATAGGCTAATCCTCCGCCTGTGGCACCGGCACACCGGGTTCTAGTCCCGGTCGGGGCGCCAGATTCTGTCCCGATTGCCCCCCTTCCAGGCCAGCTCTCTGCTGTGGCCCAGGAGTGCAGTGGAGGATGGCCCAGGTGCTTGGGCCCTGCACCCCATGGGAGACCAGGAGAAGCACCTGGCTCCTGCCTTCCGATCAGCGTGGTGCGCCGGCTGCAGCACGCCGGCCGTGGCAGCCATTGGAGGATGAACCAACGGCAAAAGGAAGACCTTTCTCTCTGTCTCTCTCTCTCTCACTGTCCACTCTGACAAAAAAAAAAAAAAAAAAAAAAATCCAGAATACTACAGCAACTCAAAAAACTCCAAAACCAAAAAAGATCAATCAATAAATGAGCAAAGGACAACAGTTCTGAAAAGAAGAAACACAAATGGCCAACAGATCTAAGAAAAAACACTCACCCTCTCTCTCCCTCTCTTTGTAACGCTGCCTTCCAAAGAAATAAATACACCTTTTTAAAAAAATGAAATTCTATCATTTGCATCAAAATGGTTGCCACTGGCAGACACCACGGGGAGTGAAATAAGCCAGGTCCAGGAAGACAGATATGGCACGCTCTCCCTTATACGTAGGATCTAAAAGTTTTTTAAAAACCAGAAAAACAAGAAATACCTATGTGTGTCAGTTTTGCTGCAAAATACAGTGTTGATCAAACTGTTTTAAATCTTTTTTTTTTCAAACTGTCAAGAATTATACACTTATTATTGTTTTACCGATTTGGGGACTTTTAAGATTTATGAGTCTAGGCTGGCGCCGCTGCTCACTAGGCTAATCCTCCGCCTAGTGGCGCTGGCACACCGGGTTCTAGTCCCGGTCGGGGCGCCGGATTCTGTCCCGATTGCCCCTCTTCCAGGCCAGCTCTCTGCTGTGGCCAGGGAGTGCAGTGGAGGATGGCCCAGGTGCTTGGGCCCTGCACCCCATGGGAGACCAGGAGAAGTACCTGGCTCCTGCCATCGGATCAGCATAGTGCGCCGGCCGCGGCGGCCATTGGAGGGTGAACCAACGGCAAAGGAAGACCTTTCTCTCTGTCTCTCACTGTCCACTCTGCCTGTCAAAAAAAAAAAAAAAAAAGATTTATGAGTCTTTTCTCCTAACTAGTCATAGCTCTTCCTGTTTTCCTGCTGAACTACGTGATCATTTGCCTTTTTGCTTGTCGACCTCTTTATTTTGTAAAGCATTAAGCCTTTGATTATAACTCAAATTAAAACATGTCCTCTCACAAATGATAAATAAAAGATGAAGTTGGAAAAAAATGTCACAGCCATTCTCCTGCCAGGGTCTCTTCCGCCTCCGAGGGGTTGTGTCCCCCAACACCTGGCCCACAGACGGCCCCCTGGGAACTCATTTCAGAGCCATACACAGGACAGAGTGGAGGCAGGTGGTGTCTGTCTCCTCGGGCCACTTGCAGCCTGGTGGGGGCTGTGACCACGCAGACCAGCGACACACACTGGCGGGGGGCGATTGGGTCATCAGAAAGGGAGACGTTCAAAGGGGCCATGGGTGCACTGGGCCTCCCTGGGATGAAGTTAGGCCAGGGAGACAGACATTCCAGGGGAGGCAGTGGTGAGCATGGAGGCCTGGGAGCCCTGGGGGAGGGGACACGGGTCAGGTCGTTTCTAAGGACCCATGCAAAAGTGTCACCACGCTGCCCTGTGCCAGGAACTGCCACAGCGGCCAAGTCTCTGCTTCCATGCTGCAGTCCCGTGGCAACCAGCAGTGATGGATTCACGTGCCAGGCCCGTCCAAGGCTCTTTTATGCTGTCAGTGTTTTATTTGCAAAGGAAGAGTATCTTTAAAAAATAAATCAGTTTCCTAGAATATTATGCAGCCCTTTAATATATTTATTTGAAAGCAAGAGAGAGAAAGGGAGGGAAAGAGAGAGAAAAATCTTGCATCCATTGGTTCACCCCCCAAATGCCCATAAACTCCATCCAGGTCTCTGAATGGGTGGCAGGGGCCCAAATACTTGGGCCATCTCCCACTGCTTTCCCAGGCACATTAGCAATGAGCTGGATCAGTAGAAGAATAGCCGGGACTCAAACAGGCCCTCCGACGCTGTGCCGTAATGCCAGCCCTTGATCAGCCTTAGAAAGGGCAGAAATTCTGACACAGGCTGCCACATGGGTGCACCATGAAGACACCTTATTAAGGGAAGCACACCAATCACTCAAGGACACCCCTGGTCTGATTCCACCTATGTGACATAGCGTTCAAGAGTCAAAGAAACCGGGCGCGGAATGGTGGCGCCAGGGCCTGGAGGAGGGGGACGGGGAGTTAATGTTTAATGAGGTCAGAGTTTGGGTTTTGCAAGATGGAAAAGTTCTGGAGGGCGACGGCCATGCTGTTGCATCACACACTTGAAGCTAATGCTTCAAGTGCTCCCTTGCACATTCTGTGTATTTTACCACAATTCAGCAGAAGAATTAACAAGACCAGTTTCCTCCAGCCATCCTGAAAAGCTTAACGAGCAACTGGGCTTCAGTTGGAAAAGCCTGCGGCTCACCACGAGCCTGCACCTGCTGGGAGCCGGGGTGGCGGCTGCAGGCACGCGGTGTCCCAGTGTGAAGAGACCACCCAGCAGCAAACGGGGGACAGGTAGGTGGCAGGCAGCGAGCAGGATGCATTGCACCCAGGGCCAGGGAGAACAGGGGGAGCTTCCCAGAGTCAGCAGTAGAGGGAAGCTGGAGCCAGGAGCTGGAGCCAGGCACTCTGACGGAGGACACAGGTGTTTCACTGCCATGGCCACATGCCTGGCCCGTGCTTGTCGCTCTTGTTGAAGTTAGCCGTCTTTGGAGCTCATCGACTAGGTCTGTCGTTTCACTGCACCTGTTTACACCAGCATCTTGCGACGGTGCCCGGGGATTCTGCAGTGCCACTTGGAACTCATGGAATGGGGTGCTCCCTGTGGACTTCAATCCGTGGCAGTTATTTCTCCCGATTTCCTACACGCCCGGGTCCTATTAGCACAGTCACCTCCTGTAGCGTCGGAAATCTCCTTGCTCTCTGCTTTCAGAAGACAGCAAAGTCCATTTTGTGCAACTCCTACCCCACACAGAGAAAAGACAAATAAAGGTCCCCATAGCACCACCACGCCTCTGCCTCTGAAGCCACGCCTACCCCGGAGGCGGCCAAGAGTTGGCTGCTCACGCTGGCCTTCCAGGCCATCCTGGAAATACCTTGGCAGGGGCAGGAGACAGAAAATGCTTTGTGCAGCTGGCACTGATGTATGTCCCTCCTCACGGGGCTGGCACCGGATTGGGCTGTGTGGGAGGTGGAGCAGCTTTGGGAAGGTCACCTTGCTCGGTCAGTTGCCTCCATCAGTCCCCTTGGCCTGACTTCTTTTTCCAGCCCTGCTGGTGTTGAGCCCCTTCTGGGGCTTTCCTGATGCCCAGGTAAGAGGTCAGTGGGACTGCAGGGGTGTGGGGGCTCCACGCCACCCTGGCCAATGGGAGATGGGATGCATGGATGGTAGGTGGGTAGATGGGTGGGTGGGTGGAAGAATGGGTGCTTGGATGGACAGACGGATGGATGGATGGACAGATGGATGGATGGGTGGACAGATGGATGGATGGATGAATGCATGGATAGATGGATGGGTAGGTGGGTGGATGGATGTATGGATAGATAGATAGGTAGATGGATGGATGAGGGGGTGGATGGTGGTTTCCGCTGCCTTGGACAGGAGGCTCCATGGCACGAAGCCACCCATAAACTGCTCCTCCAGGCAGGCTGTGTTCTTCCTCCACTTCCACTCGCTCTCCTTGCTTCTCAGTCCAACCCCGGGTCCCAGTAGCCAAGGACGCTGCTGCAACCTTGCACTCGGGCGTTTTGCCTCCTGCTCCTGCTTCCTCGACTGTCACTCACACACGAGCACGCGCCCCTCCCCGCCTTGCTCTTTCTCTCCCTGGCTCCTGGCCATCCTTCAGGCAACAAAGGAACCTTCCCCACAGCGGCTCTCTGGGCCCAGTCCCAGGCAGGGGTTGCTGCCACCATGGACTTGGCTCTGTCCCTCTCAGTAGGGCCACAGGATGCTACCTTACCACTGTGCAGGGTGCTTCCCCCCTCCACACCTCCTGGGATGCTACAACACACTGGACACTTTGTTGGGGCCAGAGGAGCTTTGCATCTAAGTAAAGAAGTTACTGGGCTGCGGCTAGCAGGAAGCCCCACTGGACTGTCCAGAGGGTCCATGAACAGTCCCTCTGCTTGGACCCATCCTCCAGGGCTCTCGGGCCACATGGTGTCCAGCCACTGATGGGAGAAGCTCGTACTGGTTCCTGCATGCTTCTCTGTGGGGTGTGACAGACCCCTCCTCCCTGCACCCCCCATGCTTTGGAGTATTTATTTTGTGGGAGGCGTGGTGCTCCCCCACCTCCCGGTGTACCCCATTTGCTCCATGGCTGTGAACAGAAACAGATTTGAGGCTGGAACACTGAAGACCCTCCCTCTAGATTCCGAGAATTCTCCAGCCCCCTCTCCTCCTGCAGGGGAGATGGTGGAGTCTCGGAACGGAGCAGGCGGGGAGCCCAGGCCTGGAAGACAGGTGTCCTGAGACAGCCGGAGCCCATTCACAGCTGCCACACCTGGAAGGTGATCTGTGCCTCACGTGGCCACTGGGGGAGAGGGCTCAGGGTACTGCCCAAGACCCAGCCTCTCCTGTCTGGCAGAGCCTGGAAAAAGGGTCTTGCATTAAAAAGCCAGGAAGCTGAAGCTCCACTCCTCCATGGAAGCTCATGGAAGCCCACAGAAGAACCAAAGGAATCAGAGGAGGGGCACAGGCAGGAGTCATTACCCTTCTGTCCAGGAACTTGAATCTGTGAGCTGAGTGCTAGCTGATTGTCCCTCCCCAAACTGTAAGGTCCAGAAACGGATGTCATTAGCTCCCCTCTGAGTGTCCAGTGCCACCCCAGGGTCTGCAGAAGATGAGGACAGAAAGTAGTTGGAGAGCGAGCTGCTGAACTGAGGGGTGCGTGCCCCTGGATGTCCTTCTGGAACATTCCGAAGCAGGAGCCTGTACTCTGAGAACCTGCTGCATTGCCTCACCTGCACCAGCCTGGACCCACCCCCCCACCCCACCCCCCGAAAGGCAGCCAAACACAACAGCAAGAAGGACATCTGTAGGCAGGAGGGGCCAGGTCAGCCACCTCTGGCAGGCCCTGTGGGTCCAGGAGGGACAGGACAAAGACCCAGCTGGGTGAGGCTTTGTTTTCAGTCCCAGGCTGGGTCCTGGTGGCCTGTGTTGGGCAATCAGTATTGCGCATGCTGGAGGCAAGAACATGGGCACCACACCCCCAGCTCCCCGTGCCCTCCAAGCAGCTGCCCCGTCAAGTCCAGCTCTGCTTAGGCTCACAGACAGCCACGTCTCCTTTCCTAGCGGATTGCAGTGCCTGTGCTGAGGGCCTGGCCCAGGCAAAAAGGCTACCTCCGGTTTTCCAATATGCCTGGGTTCCCCCCGGGATCAACACTGGACTTGTGAAATCCATTACTGCCCCGATTGCATGAGCCCCACCGAGGTCACACGAATGTAAGCTTACTCACGGGACACAGGCATTTGCCATCCGTGCAGGGAGCTCCCCCACCAGCTGTGCACCCCAAGACAGCGGCTCTGCCAAGCTGCCAGGCCTTGACACCTGCCTGGGAGTCCAGTTCCTGCATCAGTCCCTTGCTTCCCACCCGTGCAGCACAGGGAGAAGCCTTCTATAGGGCCCTTTTGTCTGTCCAAAGCTCTGGGCCTTCCAGTGAGCTTTTACTGACTCAACTTGTGTCGCCGGAACAGAGCCTGGACGTGGACAGTTTCGGGCATACACCAAGTCTTTTCTTCCGGTCCCACTGAGAACAGAAAAGAAAGTCTGCGGGCCCAGCAGACCTCATCCCCGGCCGCTGCACATTCTCCAAGCCCACCGGGTTCCTGTAAAAGCCACGCCCCATGCCTCTGCCCCTCCCCAGCCCCCTGAGCCCTGCAGAAGCAGCAGGTCATCTCTGGGGTCGCATGGGGCAGTCATTTATACTTTGGGGCACGTTTTTAACTCTGCCTGCCTTTTTAAAATTTCTGCCTCCGTCAGCTGATTTTTATCCCAGAGCCTTGAGAGGGTGCCTCCACCCCTGCAGCACCCACCCAGGAGAACGGCCCTGGTACGAGTTTTCTGAAGCTCCACCACATCGCCAGTGTCTCCACCCTGTGGGCGTCGGGACACCGAGACCAGCCAGCACTGAAACACGCATGGACGATGCGCAAGGCGGGGCCCCAGGAATCAGAGTCAGCCTCGCCGGACGGCCGGGCCCCAGCACCCTCGACGTATCACACTATCCCAGCAAGGAGCACCGTTCTCGAAGACAAACCTCATGGAACGGACGCGGCTGGGGCCAGACGATGGACAAAGCGGACCTGGGAGACGGAGGAGAATGGAGTAGGAGAGACGGGATGGAGAGTTGGGGGTGGGGGGGGCAGCTTCATGACAGTGACAACTTTGCAGAGTCCGCAAGAAGCTGAGGGAGCCCCGGGCTCCTGGGGACGGGGCACCGGGCGGAGGGCCCACACCGGGAAGGCTACACGCGGCGGAAGAATGTACTGAGCATCGTTCGGGGGCACATGGTGGGAACAGAAGGGAAGTCAGCATAGCTGGTGCAGGGCGAGTGGGGCAGGCATGGGATACGCAAGGTGTACCCAGGGGCCCGGTCGGGCAGGGCATGAGGGCATGGGGCCCTGGCCCCCACCCCCATCCATTCATTCAGGGAAGGCTCTGCTCTAGGCCCTTTGGTAGGCAGGGAGAGCTTGCTACTCTCTGCAGGCAGCTGGATGCCTGGCCCGTGGCCCTGCAGGGCCTGTGCTGCTGTCCCTTGGCTCTGGTGCTCTGTGCTGTCCTCCTCAGCTGCCCCCTGGCCCTACCCAGGGCTTTGTGTCCACAGCAACTCCTCTGGGAGGCCTTCCAGGATTACAGCTTTGAGTGTCTCTCCCCCATCCTTCTCCCTCCTCCCTGTCTTCCGGCCACCGTTCTGTCCCAGCACCAAGCGGCGTCTGCCAGTGTCCAGTTTGCTCATCCAAGTGAGCTCACTCTCCCCACTCAAACTCCATGGAGGCAGCCCCCCGCCCCGCAGCAGTGTCGACTTCTCCCCAGCTCCCCCTCATGGGTCACAGCCCATCGCTATAGAGGGGGCTCCTGTCCCCCTCATCCCGAGCCCCCCTCTTCCCTCCCTGTCACTCAAACCTCTGAAACAGAAGCTCTTCTCCACTTGGGTCCTGGAGACCAGACCCAGAGTCGGCGACCGTTAGCGGCAGCTGGCAGCCATTTGTGGGTCTGCTGCACGGGTGGACCCCAAGAGGTCATTCACCCGAGTCTCCCTCCCAAAGTCGAGGCAGCCCAGGTCGCTCGGAATGAAGACTCTATGAGGGAGGGAGGGAGGGAGGGAGGGGGGAGGGCGGGAGGGAGGCTCCGACATACCTGCCGAGCCTGTGCCAGCAACTGGCTGCCCTGGAGGCCGCCCGTCTTTCCTGGAAGGTCATCTGCCCTGTCCTGGGGACCCAGGGCACACGTGGCTTGGCAGGCTCCCACCACCAGCTGTGCCCATGGGAGCTGAGGCGCAGGCCCCACAGCTCTGCACCTGCTGTGGACTCTCTGCTCTACGCCAGAGAGGAGGTCTCGGGTACTGCCCAGACCGGCCACCCTGCTGCACCGTGTTCACCCCAACCTCAGCGCACACACGGTCAGGTTCTGACAGTGCAGAAGCCATGTCGGCCAGTGGCAGAGTTGGCAGAGCGCCGGGGCCTGTTTGCAGCCTGACCAGAGATTTCCCAGTGGGCAATCTCTGCTCACGAGCTCACTGCAAACCCTCTCACAGCCTCCCTGGGGGACTGGACCAGGAACTGAGGTATCCAAGGGAGAAGCACGTTGTTTCCAGCTATTGTTTTGTTATTGTGATTGCAAAAGGGATCCCGATTCCCTTCTTTATTGTGTGAAAGAGTATCGATTGTGGTCATGAATGCATGGATCGCGGTGTCCATAGGACACGCAGCACGTGACTTCAGTCCCTTCTACTATTGCCAAACACTTGTTGCTTCTCTCAGAAGGAGGACAGTGCTTCCCTGCTCTGTGGGTAACAACTCTTGGCCAACGGACTAATGGTTCATTGCTTGATCTCGAGAGAAGTGGCATGAACCCCTCCAAGCAGATGCACTACATGTCTGTACTGCCTTTTTTTTTTTTTTTTTTTTTTGACAGGCAGAGTTAGACAGTGAGAAAGAGAGAGAAAGGTCTTCATTCCATTGGTTCACCCCCCAAACGGCCACTACTGCTGGCCTTGCGCTGATCCGAAGCCAGGAGCCAGGTGCTTCCTCCTTGTCTCCCATGCGGGTGCAGGAGCCCAAGCACCTGGGCCATCCTCCACTGCCTTCCCAGGCCACAGCAGAGAGCTGGACTGGAAGAGGAGCAACTGGGACAGAATCCAGTGCCCCAACTGGGACTAGAACCCGGGGTGCCTGCGCCATAGGCGGAGAATTAGCCTAGTGAGCCATGGCGCCGGCTGCTACTGCTTTTAAAAACCCTGTCCCAAACACAAAGGCTCCCAACAACACTCTCATGTTATCTAATGGCCCCCTGCATTGACTGCACTCAGCTTTTCTCCTCAAGCGTCTGGTTGCACTCTGTAAGAGACCCGGGGGCCCAGCTGGGCTGGGTGCCCACGAAGGCTCCATCACAGAGCCCACCGTTGATGCTGTCACCTGCACAGAGCTGCTGGTGGTGCTGTCACCTGGAACCTCAGGGGGCATCCTTGGCTGGGGGGTTCACACGGGCATCGGCACCCGTCTTGGGCGTCTCACAGGGTGACAGGCGGATCCTAAGAGGGGGCGTCCCATGGATGACCCTGCCACGGGGAGCAGGGTAAGAGACCTGCTGCAAGCTGTGAGGTTCCTCCTTGTCGTGGCCTCAGAAGTTTCAGAGCTTTCTTCCAGCACAAGCCACTGTCAAGCAAGTCGCCACGGCCGGCCTGGATTCAAGGAGCAGACAGACCAAGGCGGGAGCTGACCTCAGGGCGCGAGGAGCAGCAGGTGCGCTCAGGGGAGGGAGGAGGTGCCGGGGCCGGTGATGAGAGAGTTTCTCAGGCTTGAAGGAATCATTACAGCTTCAGTGCGCTCCTTCCTCCCCGCCATGAGGCCAACACGGCCCATGTGAGGGCTCCTAGAGCGCCTTCAGCCAAGCCAGGAGGCACGTATTCGGAGTCAGTGCCGCCTCCTGAGTCTCCGCTGGGCGCCCACATGAAGGCATCAAACCGAACCAGAGCCCTGTGCAGTCACACCTTGTTCAGGACGTGGGAGGGTTGGGGGGGGGTTGACACTCGCTGGGCAGATGCACACGGGACTACAGAGCGGTAATGATCATGGACACGTACGTGGCACTCACTGTTACAGGCTTCACACACATCACAGGTAACACACAGCTCCAGAGGTGTCCACAGCAGGTGCAGGAAACAGCTACCAGCTGCCATTTTTTTTTTATTTAAAAGGCAGTGTGTGTGTATGCATGTGTGTGTGTGAGTGAGAGAGAGAGAGAGAGAGAGAGAGAGAATCTTCCATCTGCTGGTTCACTCTCCAAATGTATACAGCAGCCAGGGTTGGGCCAGGCTAAAGCCAGGAACCAGCAGCTCCACCCAGGTCTCCCAAGTGGATGGCAGGAACCTAATCCTTGGGCCACTGTCTGCTGCCTCTTGGGAGTATTAGCAGGGAGTTGGGTCAGACGTGGAGGGGGGATTCCGTCAGACACTCTGATATGGGGTGCCGTCTGTTTCCTCATCCACCATTTTAACAGACAACTTTTTGGTAGCGCAATCAAGTACAAACAAAATAGAACATAGGATTACTAAAAGAGAGGGGCTAAAACACTGCTGATCTCCAGATGTGCTCACTGTGATGCACACAAGACCCCCAGAGAACAAACAGAATGAAAGACTGGAATTAGCCAGCAAAACCCTGGCTCCAGGCCAGCGCCGTGGCTCACTAGGCTAATCCTCCACCTGCGGCGCCGGTACCCCGGGTTCTAGTCCCGGTCGGGGCGCCGGATTCTGTCCCGGTTGCCCCTCTTCCAGGCCAGCTCTTTGCTGTGGCCAGGGAGTGCAGTGGAGGATGGCCCAAGTGCTTGGGCCCTGCACCCTCAGGGGAGACCAGAAGCACCTGGCTCCCGGCTTCGGATCAGCACAACATCCAAGCCGGAGTGGCCATTGGCAGGGTGAACCAGCAGAAAAGGAAGACCTTTCTCTCTATCTCTGTTTCTCACTACTGCCTGTCAAAAAACAAACAAACAAACAAACAAAAACACAAAAACAAAACAAAAAAAACCACCACCCTGGCTCCAGCACAGCCCATGCAGGCCTCTGGCTCTGATCCAAATCTCCGCAGCACCTCTGAAGGCAGAGCCAGCGAGAGGGAGCACCCTGAAGGAGCTGCAAGCACCCAGGCCAGGGCGGTGTCCCCATGAGACTGTGACTGCTGTCCTCCGTGCCCCTCCCCCAGACCAGAAGACACAGAGCAGGGGTGGGGGAGGGCCAGCTCGTGCACGAGGTGGGCTCCCACAGCTGTTCCCCCACACTCACCCCGTGACTGGCTTCTTCCGTCTTCCCCTCGCGCCCTGTCCCCCTGGCGACAGCCCCCGGCTGGTTTTGCTCTGGGAAATCAAGAGTCCGTATCGCGCGCCATCTTGGTGTAGCCACCAACCGGAGCTCTTCCTGGGCAAGGACCTGCCGCACAGGCCACGCCAGTCGGTCCCTGGAGCATTGAAATCTGGAAGTCAGCTGACCGCCGTGGCTCAGCCACCGCTCCCCCCGCACAAGAGCCCGCCCCAGCTCCTGAGTGGGAACTGCTCTCCCTCGGCCTCTGCACGGTCCGTGCTCCCCCTGTCCTCGACTCTGTGAGCTACCCTGATTCCTCTCTGATCCTTCCTCCAGCCAGCCAAGCGGCTCCAGTTTCTGCTGATCGCAACCAAAGAGCAGCCCCCACAGCCCGTAGACAGCAGGCATCTCCTGGCTTCACCCCCATGTTTCAGATGATAGGACTGAGGCTGGGGGGGGAGGGGGCTTGTTCCTTGTCATCGCCTTGGCAGTGGGAAAGTTGCAAGCTGGAACTGAGGGCCACCAGCTATCCAGGCTACCGCCAGTGCCCCCCATACCTCAGCCTTTCAAATACACAAATCTTTAAAAAAAAAATAAAGTCAATAAGGCTGGAGGCATTTCCAAGAGACGTCAAGGTGCCCACTGGCTGGATGAGGTGAAGAAGGACCCCAGGGAAGAGGGTGCCCCCTGCAGGTGAGGTGGGTGAGAGGGAGCCAGGAGGGCTGAGCAGCACTGGCCACAAGGGGGAGCCAGGGACTCCCAGCGGCATCCTGGCCCTGCCTCACTGGGCAAACCCCTCCCTCCCGGCCTCAGCGAGCAGGGGCCCTCACACCAGGGCTGGCTCTGAGTCCCGGCAGCAGCACTGACCGCTGCAGCCCTCAGCTGGCTGCTCAAGTTCACCGCCCCCTTCCCCGCACCTGCTGTGTGCAGTTGTTAGGAATGGCCTTTAGGGCAGTGTCTCTCAGACCTGCATCGCTCCAACTGTGTGGCCTATTTGTATATCATGTGCACAGGTATCAAAACCTCTCTTTAAATCAAATGACTGCTTTGTTTAAACATCTTTCCTAATTCTGGTTGATCTTCACTGAAAAGGGAAAATCAGCATCGCATGCCATGAACAGGCAGTAACTGGAAATAAAAAGCAGGCCACCACCAAACACCTAGTGTTTCTATAATCCCCCCAGAACCAACCTGCGCACCAGCAGTGACATAAAGACCCAACCCTGCAAACTGTGCAGGAAGACGGGGCGGGGTGGGGCACACTCCGAGACAGCCCCGATCTGGATGCCCCTGGTTTCTGCGGTGGTCAGAGCTCCCACTTCCATTATTTTAAAAAACAGCCCGAATGATCAACTATGATGAGACTCCTCCCTCTCTCTCCACTCTCTCTCTCTCTCCAGGGACTTCTGGGGGCGTTCCAAAGGCTTCTGTTTCTCAAGTCGTGTGAGCGCCTGCCTTCTTCATGGTGCCTGGCTCCTCACTGGTGAGCCCGGTTACCACATGCCCACACCTATCTTCTGAGCTGCAGGTCCCTCTGTGCAGCCACGCGCGGACAACTCCACTCGGAGAGCTCACGGACAAGCTGCGTCTTAGCAGCTGGACGTCAAACTCCCCATCTGTGTCCTAACCCTGCGTTTCCCCAGTCCTCCCTGTCGGGGAAAGAATTCAGCCCTCCGGTGCTGTCCACTGCTGAGTGCATGTCAGGCTGCCTGCCACAAAGCTGTCCGTTGGCAGAAGCCGCTCCACCCCAGAGACAAACGGCCCCCAAACCCTAGTGGCTTGCAGCAACCCAGTTTCCTTCTCACTCACAGCTCCCCTGGCTCAGGTGGGTCTCCGATCCTTGTCATCTTCGTATCAGAATTAAGGCTGGTGCAGAGGCCCCCCCTTGGTAAGCCAGTCCTGTGCCAGACGACACAGGGCGGTAACACACAGGGGAGCGCCGTGCTCACAGCTTCTGCGGCCACTCACCAGTTAGGACTGGCAGAAAAGCTCCATCCTCACCGCGAACTGCTCGGGAACGGTAGCAGAGTGGCCACAGCCCTTGACAAGTGATTTATTGAATGTTGACATCATGAATAAAGTGGCACAGGCAGCTTCAATGACGGACCCCGGACTGGAGTTTCACATGCAGCTAAGAAATGGGCTTTGGGTCCCAGCTCCTCTTCTGGCTCCAGCTTCCTGCTAACGTGCACCCTGAGGGGCACCAGGTGCTGGCCCGAGTGGTGGGGTCCCTGCAAACCATGTAGGAGACCCCGATGGAGCTCCAGGCTCCTGGCTTTGCTCTATTCCAGTCCCAGCTGTCGCAGGCATCTGGGGCAGTGAAGCAGCAAATATCCCTGCCTCTTTGCCTTTCAAATAATATGAAAATAATAGAAAGAAAATGGGTTTCATACTTGGATTATACAGACTTGGGACAGAGCTCATTCAGTGTCCCAGGACATTAATTTGTCACACAGGCTAAGACAGAGACCCCACTGGGGCCAGAGAGGCCTTGGCCAGCCGGCACCGTGTATGTGGGTCTACCCAGGGTCCCACCAGCATACCTCTCTCCACACCTGGCCCAGAGCTCACACACGGATCCCCATCCTGCGGTCTCTGAGGGTCAGCGCACAGGGCCAAGGCCTCTCCAGGTCCTGTGGTCTCACTGCCCAAAGCTCTGAACAATCTCTCAGCCTCTCATGGGGAGGGGGCCAAAGGGATTGGGGGAGTCACTCTGAGCCTTCTATGGCTTCGTCCTTGGGAGCCCAAGGCTCACGCTGGGTCCCCTCGAAGGGCTGTGCCAGGCAGCAGACCTGGCATTGTTCAGTCCTTCCTCAGCTGGAGTCTCCTGCAAAGAGGCACTGAGGATGGGAGAGCCAGTGGTCGGGACCCCAGGCTGGAGGCCAGGGACTCAGCCATCCTGGGCCGGGCGTCCTGGGGTGCTGCATGACACAAACTGGGGAGACTGACCCTGCAGGTACACCTGCGTGAGTCCAAAATGGCATACCCATAACTCAACTTCCAGCCAACAAGGTCATGGTTTAAAAGCCCAGGAGCACACTGGAGCACCTGTGGCTCCCAGAAACACTGGAGCGGCTGTTCACCTGCGCCTGGGGAGAGCTCCTGGATATATCCCATTAAAGAAAATTTAAAGCAAAGTATGGAAGCGTGCACAGTCTCTGCTCCTCTGTAAGACAGGTGTGGAGCCGAACACACAGGCTCCCTGCTTCTGCTTTCCAGTAGCATAACTGTAGGCTCCATCTACAGAGCTCACGTAGGACCGACAGGGGGCGCCCCAGAGCAGGCTGTCCTGTGATAGGGAACTGGAGAGCCGACGTTCCCAAAAGACCACATAAATGTGACTTGATCCCTCCCCCCATAAATTAATTAAAAAGAGAAAGTTAGGGCCAGCCAAGGCTCCCTGGCCTCTGGAACCAGTGCCGCAGCTGCGCTTGCCTCCTCCGGACCTGGCTGAGCGCCCCCCGCCCCAACTCAGCCACCAGCCACTGACCACCCCCCCACCCCCAGGTTCCTTCCAGGCCAGACCCCAGCCCTGAGTGCGAGACTTGGCCGCGCCACTGCGCTTAATCTGCATGGCGAGGGCGTCCCACTCTGCTGGCCTCCGTCCAGGAGCCGCAGCCTGGAAAGGACGGGATAGGAAGGGGAGCTTTGTCCCTACGGCCCTCGGCCATCGGGAACTCTGGGGCCAGAAGCGGGGGTGGGAGGCGCCAGGGAGGGCCCTGCCTGTGCCCGGGGCCGGCGCTGCGCCACTGCCCCCCCCCCCACCCGCTCCCTCCTGCCCTGCACCACTACAGGCTGGAGGGGCCCAAAGCGCACGTGGTCTCCTGAGCTCCAAGGAGCTGTCTCCAAAGACACAGGCCATCTCTTGGGCCCCTCCCACCCTGAGCCCCAGCTAGCCTTGAGGGCGACCGGGAGAGAAGCGCCTTTGTGGGTTTTGGAGGGAGTCCAGCCCTCTGTCCAGGCCGACTCATGCGTAATGAGACGAGGAAGGCATGTGGAGGAACAGTGCTTTGTGGTGCACCAGACCCTGACCTCCATAAACTTTTCAAGCACTCAGACCTGGGGCAGCAGCCCCGTGGTCCCCACACCCAGACGGAGGAAGTCCGCGCTGCAGGCGCCCAACCCTTTGTCACCCTGTATCCACCGCGCCCAGGGCCTCCGACAGCGCGCTTTGCGGGAGCGCATGCGTGGCTCCCCGAGTACTGGTCTAGCAAGGGTAGGCTGCTCCCTAGTGCTTTGGAGCAAAGCCCCATGGGCAGTCTGCAGCTAGAGGAAGCAGGTGAACTGCGCACACTCCTGAGCCCAGTGGGGCCCCGGAGGAGGGACATGGCCACATCCCATGAGGACACTGGGGTGAACCATCTGGTCCTGGAGCAGTGGCCACTGCTCTTGCAGTGTGGGAGGCAAGGACGGCCCCTTGGCCGCAGTGTGGGGACCTCACGTTGCCTCCCTGCAGGGGAAGGGGGTGGCTTCTCACTGGAGTGACCAAGGGCGAGGCAGGACTCAGGCGCTGCAGGAGTCAGGATTCTCCCCAGGCAGGAGAGCCAGTGGTGTCTCTCCTCTCTCCCAAGATGGTGAATTGCAGGGAGAAGGCTGGGGACGGGCAGGGCTCTCAGGACAGGGAAATGGGTTTCCTGTATCCGGTCCCTGTGGGACTCCCCTGGGGCCTGGCTGTAAGAATACTAATACCATGGAACACTAAGCCAAAAACACACAAAAAAATTGAATTTGCTTTTAATGAACTTTTGTTCATTGAGATACCACAAAGGGGGAAAAAGTAACTCAAAAAAGTTGCTTCTTTTTTTTTTAATTAAAAAGAGGTATCTACTTATTTGAAAGAGTGACAAAGAGAAGGAGAAAGAGAGAAGCTAATTTTCCATTTGCTGGTTTGCTCCCCCGAATGGCTGCAACAGCCATGTCTGGGCCATGCCAAAGCCAGGAGTGAGGAGCTCCATCCTTGGCTCCCCTGTGGGTGGTAGGGGCCCAGGCATTTGGACCATCTTCCACTGCCCTCCCAGAAACATTCGCAAGGAGCTGGATTGGAAGTCGAGCAGCTGGGATGCCAGCACTGAAGGCATGGCTTAACCTGCTGCACCACCATGCCGTCTGTGCCTGCCCCAAACTGCCTTTTATCCAGTAAAGGACTTGTGACCACAACATATAAAGCATTCCTACAAACAAGAAAAAAGAGAACTGAACCAAAAATGGGCAAACGACTTGAATAGGTTCTTCAGAAGAAGGGATCTCCAATGGTCTATGCACAGAAAGGCACTCAGCACCCTTTACTCACCAGGAAATGCAAACAGGCACCACGAGATTCCACATCACACCTGCCAAGCAGGCTAAACCAGCAATGCCAAGTGTTGCCAAGAATGTGAAGCAACTGGAACTCACACGCTGCTGATGGGAGAGGAAGTTGGTACAAGCACTTTGCAAACCACTTGGAAACACCTAAAGAAGCTGAGCCAGCACCTTGTGAATCAGCGACTCCTCTGCGGAGAAGTGAGCGCTTCCATCCTCCCAAAGTCACCTCGAGAATATCTACAGCAACTGTCTCTCCAAATGGAATGCATTCCAAATGTCTCTTAACCATAGAAAGATCCATTAAACTGGGCTATTTTAAGACTACATTGGCTGGCGCCACGGCTCACTTGGCTAATCCTCCGCCTGCAGCGCCGGCACCCTGGGTTCTAGTCCCGGTCGCGGCGCCGGATTCTGTCCCGGTTGCTCCTCTTCCAGTCCAGCTCTCTGCTGTGGCCCGGGAGTGCAGTGGAGGATGGCCCAGGTGCTTGGGCTCCTGCACCCGCATGGGAGACCAGGAGAAGCACCTGGCTCCTGGCTTTGGATCACCGCAGCATGCTGGCCGCAGCGGCCATTGGAGGGTGAACCAATGGTAAAGGAAGACCTTTCTCCCTGTCTCTCTCACTGTCCACTCAGACTACACTGGAGGGGCCAGCACTGTGGTGTAGCAGGTAAAGCCATCGCCTGCAGTGCTGGCATCCCATACGGGTGCTAGTTCGAGACCTCACTGCTCCACTTCCGATCCAGCTCTCTGCTATGGCCTGGAAAAGCAGTGGAAGATGGCCCAAGTGCTTGGGCCCCTGCACCCACGTGGGAGACCTTGGATGAAGCTCCTCGCTCCTGGCTTCAGGTTGGCCCAGCTCCGGCTGTTGCAGCCATTTGGGGAACACCTCTCTCTCTCTTGCTCTTGCTCTCACTCTACCTCTCTCTGTAACTCTCTTTCAAATAAATAAAATAAATCTTTAATAAAAAAAAGTTTACTTGGGGTCAGTGCTGTGCCATAGGAGGTTAGGTTTCCTGCAATGCCAGCATCCCATATGGGTACCAGTTCAAGTCCCGGCTGCTCCACTTCTGATCCAGCTTTCTGCTAATGTGCATGGGAAAGCAGCAGAGGACGGGTCAAGCCCTTAGGCCCCTGCACCCACACGGGAGTCCTGGAAGAAGCCCCTGGCTTTGGCCTGGCCCAGCTGTAATCATTGTGGTCATTTGGGAAGTGACCCAGCGGTTGGAAGACCTCTCTGTCTCTACCTCTCTCTCACTCTCTAACTCTGCCTCTCAAATAAAATAAATGTTTTTTAAAATGGTTTACTTTATTTATCTGAAAGACAAAGTATTGGAGATGTAGGGAGGGAGGGGAGAGGGAAGGAGAGAGAGAGAGAGATGGGCCAGGCAGAAGCCTGGAGCCAGGAAACTACTTCTGCATCTCCTCCTGTGAGTGACAGGGACCCACACCTTTGGGCCGTCCTCTGCTGCTTTCCCAGGCTCGTTAGCAGGGAGCTGGGTCAGAGGTGGAGCAGCTGGGACTCAGGCCTGCATGCTAATATGGGATGCTGAGGTTAGAGGCAGTGATTAACCCACTGCAGCACAGTGGTGTTTTTTTTTTTAATTTATTTTATTATTTGAAAGAGAGGTCTTCCATCCGCTGGTTCACTCCCCAAATGCCCATAATAAATAAATAAATAAATAAATAAATAAGCATAATGATGGCTCCAACTCAAAGGACCATTTAGAGGATTAAATGAGTTAATTTGTATAAAATGCACTATTTTTTTTTAAATGAGCTATTGGAAGACCTCAAAGTGTGTGTTGGGAGGGTGGTCCCAACACACCAACAGTGTGGTGATGCTGAGAGATGGTTGAACCTGTAAGAGGGAATGAGGTTGGGGCTGGTGCTTTGGTGCAGTGGTTTAAGCCACCGCCTGCAGTGCCAGCATCCCATGTGGGCACTGGATCAAGTCCCAGCTGCTCCACTTCCAATCCAGCCCCCTGCTAATGCACCTGGGAAAGCAGCAGCAGAAGGCCCAAGTGCTTGGGCCCTGCACCCACGCGGAAGATCCTGGCTCCTGGCTTCTGCAGGCATTTGGGGAGTGAATCAGCTGATAGAAGATGACTCTCTGTGTCTCCTCCCCACACCCCAGCTCTGCCTTTCTAATGAGTGCTTGGTGGACCCCCCCAGCCGCAGGCACGCTGTTCCAGCAGCAGCAAACAGGCTCACGTGGGATGCAGCCACTGAGTGTGACATTTGCTCCCGCCTGCCCCCGCGCGTGCTGGTGCTACTGAATAGCTGTGCTGGGATTCTCACTTTCCATCGCGAGGTGAAATGCCAAAGTGGGAAATGAACAACAGAGAGACAGAGAGACGCTGCGAGCACTCAGGAGTGTGTCTGCCTGCAGTCTTCCCCCCGGGAAAAGCTGGGTCCCCGCAGCTCTCGCCTTTTGCAAGTGTGCAAACAACAGTGAAACTACTTTGCTTTGCGGGGCAGGAGAGCTAAGTGTTCCCAGCAGGCATGCACAGGGAGGGGTTTTTCGACACTGTTTGTTACCAAGAATTGGCGGGGGGCAATTTGAAAGAGCATCTGCTCAGGGTCACAACCACACTCAGCCAATGACATGAGAACTCCCCAAAGCAGCAGGCAAGGGGATACCGCAAAAAATGCTGCCCAACAGGATTCTGGGGTGAGCATTCAAGGTAGCAGCTGGGACACCGCCTGGGGATAGCCACACCCCACATCAGTGTGCTGGGGTTCAGGTGCAGGCACCACTCCCCATTCAGCTTCCTACTAAGGAGCACCCGAGGAGGCAGCAGGTGACGGCTAATGTACTTGGGTCCCTGCCATCTGCGTGGGAGGTCCCCACTGAGCTCAGGGCTCCTGGCATCAGCCTAGCCCAGCCCTGGCTGTCACAGGTGCCTAGGGGAGTGAACCAGCCGATGAAGGGTTTCTTGCTGTCTCCCTGTCTCTGCCTTTTAAGTAAACATGAAATAAACTGATTAAAATAAACATCAGGATTCCCATCAACCTAAAAACTCGCTGAAATAAGACAGTAAAGAAGTCATAGTTAAAATGACAAAGAAATTAAAAGTGCAAAACCAGGAATAAAATATGCACTTTTTAGCAAGTAGAGTCAATGCAACAGAATAAAAAAAAAATAGAAAATTTAAATATTGGCAGTGTGAGAAAGGTTCCCAGAAACAATACAAATAAACAGCTCAATAAAGACAAGGAGTTTTAAAATATGAGATAAAAGATAATAGACACGGAGGAAGAAAACTGCATATAGTTCATTCATGTTCTGGAGAAAACGCAGGAAATATCGGCAATAATCTAAGTTACAATAGAAAACTATTCCAAGCTATAAAAATGCCTGGATGAAATTTTAAAGCACTTTATATTTACACACAAGTATCTACAAATTTCCATAGGAATACATATGACAAAAAGCCTATGCATACACTTCAAAACTTTTTACACCAAAATAAATTATAATTCCTTTTTTTCATGAACTGTTAGAGGCACCCTCACATTATTTCAGTCTTCTAAAGTTTCCTGAGGCTTATTTTGTGGCTACATGAGTCATCTACCCTGGAGAACGTGTCATTTACACCTGGGAAGGATGCGTGAAGACAGCTCAAAACATGTGTGGGAAACATGGAATTGAAAGATGAGCTTAATTGTGGGAAAAAAAATTTGAAATCCATGCATAGCCTTTTTCAAGATTTGTCTTTCCTGTAAACTTTTTAAAAATGTTTATGCACTTCTTTGAAAGAGTTACACAGAGAGGATGCAGAGACAGAGAGAGATCTTTCATCTGTTGGTTCATTCCCCAGATGGCCACTATGGCTGGGGCTTGGCCAGGCCGGAACCAGGAGCCAAGAGCCTCTTCTGGCTCTCCCACACGGGTGGCAGGAGCCCAAGCACTTGGGTCATCTTCTGCTGCTTTCCCAGGCCATTAGAGGTGCCCATATGGGATGCAGGCATGGTGGGCGGTGGTTCTACGGGCTAAGCCACAGTGCCGCCCCATCTGCAAACTTGTCAAGGACCTCTTAGGTGTGTGGATTTCAAATTTTTTTTTTTTTTTTGCATTAAAACAAGCAGCCTTTAATTTGGTTGTCCATGGATCTCTTAAGTGCCCTCATAAGAAGTATATTCTCAGGTAATCATTTACAGAGGAAATTTGGAGAATTCAGAATTGGGTGGCCATGAGTCAACGCACTGCCCTAGCTTTGTCAACTAAAGAAACTAGAAACAGAAGAGCAAACTACACCAAAAACCGGCAGGAAGGAAATAACAGAGCTTAGAGCAACGATAAATAGAACAGAGAGAAGCAACACAACTAGAAGTTGGCGCCTTTTTTTTTTTTTTTTTCATTTTTAAACTTGAAAGTCAGAGAGACAGAGGTCTTCCACCCATGCGTTCACTCCCCAGATGTTTGCAACAGCCAGGGCTAGACCAGGTCTAGCTAGGAATTCGGTCCAGGTCTCCCCCTGGCAGGGACTATTTGAGCTACCACCTGCTGCCTCCCCGGGGGCACACGAGCAGGAGGCTGGAATTGGAGCAGAGCTGGGGCTGGACTCAGGCACCAATATGGACGCAGGCCTCCCAACCGCATCCCAACTGTGGCACCAAACACTCAGCCCTGAAAGTTGATGATGCTTTGAAAAGATCAGCAAATTGACAAACTGTTAGCAGATCGACAAAGAAAAAAATAGAGAATTCAAAAAATCACAACAAGAAATGAAAGTGAGGATGTTACTGCTGATCTTACAGAAATAAATAAGGTTATAAGAAAATACTATGAACAATCGTATGTCCATAAATTAGATAACCCAGAAGAAATTAACAAATTCCTAAAAACACATAAATTACCAAAACTGACTCAAGAAGAAGTAGAAAATCTGAACTAACCTAAATAGATTAAATCAGTAATCAAACACTTCCCAACAAAGGAAAGCCCCAGGCCAGATGGCTCGACCAGTGAATTCTACCGAAGTTTAAGTAATTAACACCTATCCTCCCCAACTCTTGCAAAAAACTAAAGAGGAAAAACTTCCTAACTCACCCTATGAAGATAGCATTGCATGAATACCAATGGCATATAAAGATGTCTTAATAAAAGTACAAAATATTATATCCCATGAATATAGATTTAAAAATCCTCAACAAAATGCTAGCAAACCCAGTCCAACAACATAATAAAAGAATTATATTTAGGGGCCAGCACTGTGGCGTGGCGGGTTAAGCCACTGCCTGCAATGCTGACAGCGCGCATGTTCCTGGTTCAAGTCCTGGGCGCTCTGCTTCTGATCCAGTTCTCTGCCAATACACGGGGAAAGCAGAGGAAGATAGCAAAAGTGCTTGGGCCCCTGCATCCATGTGAGAGACCTGGATAGAGTTCCAGGCTCCTGACTAAAGCCTGGTCCAGACTGGCTGTTGCCAGCATTTGGGGAGTATAGCAGCAGATGGAAGATTGATTCATTCTCTCTCTCTACCTCTCTCTCCCCCCTCCTTCCCCCCTCCCTCTCTCTCTCTGTCACTCTGCCTTTCAAATAAATAAATCTTTAATAAGAATTCTATATCACGACCAAGCAAGACTTAACCATCACCTTGCAAGGAACGCAAGAGTGATTCTACATATGAAATTCAGCCGGTGCTGTGTAGCACATTAGAATGCAGAGCAAAAAACCACACGGACATCTTGATGCAGAGCAAACATTCAGCCAAAATCCAACAGCTTTTCATGATTATTCTCATCCAGCACTTAAAAACAGAAAGGAGCATCCTCCACTCGATAAAGGAAATCGATGGGAGATCGGGAACGAGATAAGCGCGCTCAGGTTCCCCACCGCTGTCCAACCATGTGCGAGAGCTGTGTGCAGAGCGATGAAGCAGGCGTCTCAGCTCGTCCTCATTAGGAGCTCACAAACACAAACACTGTGATGACCAAAGTCCAGAGCAGGGACGGCACCGTCCACCAGAGAGGATGTGGATGGAGCAGCACCAGCTCTCGGTCGTTGCTAGTGGGAACGCACGATGGAAGACGCTTTGGTAGTTTCCTGCGAAACTAAACCTCCCTCTACATCCGCTCCAGTGCACGTAATCCTTGCAGACTCAAAGCCTGCGGGCCCTGCTTCCCCACCGAGACCCCCGATGAACAGCCATCTACGGCCGAGAATTCTGGAGACGGTGCAGAGACTAAAGCCCCCAAGTCCGTGTGTAATCCAGAAGTTATCGGAGGGACAGGATAGGGAAGTTGCTGAGCTTTGGCTTATCCATCCACTCCCATCCTCATTCCCACGCAGAAACTCCCATACGGGCCTCTTCCTTGGGGATGGAAACTAAAGAGTGGCTATGCACCCCGCCTTCTGGCTGGCCCAGGAGCAACCCAAGGGACTGGACTCTGCCTTACCTGACTCAGAGGTGAGTGGTATGATACATCTGCAGTTCTGCAGGTGAACACTAGGGGGAGCAAGAGCTCAGAACAAATTTATAACTTGATCTTCCCCAGTGTCAAGCCAGGAGGGAACTAATTATTCTTTCAAATGCCTAAGTTCCCATCAACAACTTACCATGCATGCAAAGAGAAACACAACCCACTAAAAGGAGCAAAATAAACCTCCTCAAGAAATGCAGATCTATGGCTGCTTGATAAAGAATTTTAAATAATTATCACAAGCATGCCTCAGGACCAGGATGAGCAAAATCAGACTATCAACAGAGACAGAAAGTCTAAAAAAGGACAACACAGGAAAATATGGAGTTGGAAATACAAGAATAATTTCAAAAAATCATGGAAAATGGAATTTAAAATGAGGTCATTTTGGTGAAAACAATTAGTATATATTTCATCTTATGTGAAAATCAGAGAGAGGGGGGAGGGAGGGGGAGGGGAAAGAGGAGATGAGGGAGAAGGAGAGAGAGAGAGAACTTCCATCTCTCCAAATGCTTGCAACAACTACAGCTGAGCCAGGCCAGAACTGGGAGCCCAGAACTGAATCCAGGTCTCCCACACGTGCGGCAGGGACCCAAGTACTTCAGCCATCACTTGCTGCCTCCACAGTGAACATCAGCAAGAACTTGGACTTGGGAACAGAACCAGGATCAGGACCCAGGCACTGCGATTTGGAATGCAGCATCCCCATTAGCATTTTAACCACCACACCAAATGCCCACACTTGGTGCAAATAAATTTGAAATTCACGCGTGTAATATAATAACTGAAAAGATCTATTAGAGAGGCTCAGTAGAAGTGATCCATGAGAGGAATCCGTGAACTTGAAGAAAACGTCATTTGAAATCAACGAGTCAGAAGAGTCATTAAGAAAACAAATGAAGCAAAGTCAAAGCAGCCTCAAAGGCAGAAAGAAACAGAAGGAAGAAATGGGCAGAAAACTTATTTTTCAAAATAGTGGCCCAGGGGGAGGCGCTGTGGCACAGAGGGTTAAGCCACTGTCTGCAGTGCTGGCATCCCATGTGGGCACCGGTTCAAGTCCTGGCTGCTTCATTTCCAATCCAGCTCCCTGCTAATGCACCTGGGAAAGCAGAGGAAGGTGGCCCAAGTGCTTGGGCCTCTGCTACCCATATGGGAGACCTGGAGGAAGCTCCTGGCTCCTGCCTTAGGCCTGGCCCAGCCCAACCACTGCAACCATTTGGAGAGTGAATAAGCAGGTGGAAGGCTGACACTCACTCTCACTCTCTCTCTCTCTCTCCCTCTCTCTCCCCCCCTCTGTAATTCTGACTTATAAACAAATAAAATCTTTTAAAAAATGACCCAAACTTCCCATATCTGAGAAATGTATGTACATATTTAAGAAACTGAAAGAATTCCAATGAAGATAAAATCAGAGAACCACACTGACACCTTACAATTCAGCCTAGCATGTGGCATAACCAATTCAGCCAGCACCTGTGATGCCAGTATCCCATCAGGGCGCCGGTTCGAGTCCCAGCTGCTCCACTTCCAATCCAGCTCCCTGCTGGTGCACCTGGGAAAGCAGAGGAAGGTGGCCCAAGCGCTTGGGCCCCTGCACTCACTTGGGAGACCTGGATGGAGTTTCAGGTTCCCAGCTTTGGCCCAGCCCAGGAGCAGCCACTGCAGCCATTTGGGGGAATGAACCAGTGGGTCAAAATTCTCATATTCTCTCTCTCTCTCGCTCGCTCTTGCTCTCACTCTGATTTCTAGATAAAAAAATAAATCTTTTCAAAAAATATATTAAGAATGTGTACAAGCAGGTGCAGCAAGGGAGTAAGTACAATCAGGCGAAGGAGAAGGCTCCGTGTGTGCATCCAGCCTGTTCCAATCCATTGCTGCACAATCAATGCCCAAGACACGGCAAGACCGAGCTCCCGCCAGGCCACTGCCTCCACGCTGCAAGGCCCACGCTGGACTTGGGGTCTTCAGGCTTCGTTAACCAGTAAGAAAAAATGAAGACAAATGAACAAGAACCACGTCCACGGGAGGAAAAGGGGACCTCAAAATAAACACAGGGAGTATCTGAGGAAAGGGATTCATAGACAAAGTAGAATTTGGTTGGAAAGCACCACAGAGGCTCAGTTAAGCAACAGCATGCAAAGAAGTGTCTTGCAAAGATGAGTAAAACAGGCAAGTTTGGAGAGAGACAAAGAACTAGGAAGAGAACACAATGTTAGGAGTGGAAAGAGGACACACCCTCAGATATAAAATAGATGAACAATTAATTGAGAATAATGCGTAGAGCTATAGGAAAAAAGTTTTTTTTGAAGATTTATTCATTTTGAAAAGCAGAGTGACAGAGAGGGAGGGAGGAGACATCTTCCATCCACTGCTTTACTTCCCAGATGGGTCTAACAGCTGGTGCCGAGGCTGAGGCTGCGCCAGGTCAAAACCAGGAGCCTGGAACTCCATCAGGGTTTCCCACATGGGTTGCAGGGTCCAAGGACTTGGGCCGTCTTCTGCTGCTTTCCCGGGAACTGGATCAGAACTGGAACCAGCCAGGACTCAAACTGGCACCCATATGGGATGCTGGTGTCGCAGGTGGTGGCTTAACCCACTGCACCACAGCGCCAGTGCTCATCGCCACCAACAAAAACCATTTTAAGTCTAAATACAACTGGTACTTTTCACAGAAAGGAGAAACGGACAAGTGGTAGAAACATAAATAGATCACATAAACCGTTGATTAAAAGGATCTGTCACAAGCCAACAGCTAATGTCAGATTTCATCATTAAACCCTGCAGACAGAGTAAGCCCGCATCAGGGAGCTAAGGCTCTAGAAACCCAGTGCATCCTGGGGATCAATTCGCTCTCGCAGCTCCCCCAGGCTTTGCAAAGGCCATGTCGTGTATGCAAATCAGCAGCAGTGGGCGCCCGGCAGCAACATATGTTTGCCACGAAACTTTGGAAGGACCTGCAGATTTCATTCTTTGACATTCAGAAGTTCACTGTCATCATTGTTCACAAAATCAGAGACAAGGCACGGAGACAAAAAACTAGACAAACCCTGCAAAGGATCTTTATACGAATTGTCCACTTCCAAACAGTAAGAGTGCAGGCAGCTGCATTTTTAGTGAATATTTTCCATAGATGGACTTACAATGTGTGTGAGCATGGGTGCACGCGTGTGCATGCGTGTGCACGCGTGTCAGAATGGGTAACATGCTTTCTTTTCACCTAGATGGAGACTGAGGAGAGTAACAGGCCTTGGCTAATCATTTAATCCAGTCTTTCCTAGGCTGTTCATTTCTTGGGCTCTAATTGGGTTGCCAAGGAAGCCCCTTGTAAGCCAGATTTGCAGCTGCTTTCTTACCCTCCTAAGGCGGAAAGGGGAGAAGAAACAGAACAAAGGATTCAGTGCCACTTGGGACAGCAGTGTGAGTTGCTGGTTCCAGGTTAGGGGCGTGTTCTGTGCTAAGAAGCTGTTAGGAGCCATTGCCTCCTCACTGTGCACCACAGGTGTGTACTTAATGCACACGTCTGCTCCACACACAGGATAATTTCCAGAGGGATCGAGTGCTTAAGCATGAAAACATCAGTGAAGTGAATCGAGTAAGAGACACTGAGTCCCTTGACAGAAGCCAAAAAGGAACAGTATGGCTGATTTAACCTTGCAACCATGTGAGATCTGTTGCGATAAAAAAGCACCACAAATACTCAAATAAGAAGTCACCATCAGAAGTATTCCCAAGTCAAGTGACGGCCACAGAGCGCTAGGACTGAACGTAAACCGGTATTACACACTCAGCACACATTCAGCGTGGGGTGGGGTACAGCTGGTTGTATGAATTGTCGGGTTGATTTGCTATGAGCTTGTGGAGGATTCCTCCATCTATATGCATGAGAGATGCTGTGGTTCTCCTTTCTCGTCATGTCTTTCTCTGCTTTCATGCTCGAGTGATGCTGCCCCCAGAGAATCAGTGAAGAAGTCACGCACTCCTTGTCTGTGCCTTTCTGGAGCAGACTGGAGCAAATTCACATCACCACTTCCTTAACCATCGCAGAGAATTCACTGGTGAAATCGGCTGAGTCTGGTGTTCTCTGTTTTTAACTCCATGTGCTGAGCTGACTGTCCATCCTCCACGTGTGGGCTTAGGCGGTTTCTCTTTCAGGGAGTCGGTTTGTTCATCTTCGCCATCGAACCTGTGGGCACAGAGCTCAGAACGCTCCACTGTTTTCCTTTCAATGCCCACGGTGGGTCTTGATGGCCCCTCTCGCTTCTGGTATTAGTGATCTGCATGTTCTCTTTTTATTTGCCTTGCCCATTGAGATCATTTCATTGGCCTTTTTTAAAACCAACCTTGGGTTTTACTCACCTTTCTCTACTATGTTCCCATCCTCAATGTCGTCGACTGCTCTGATTTTTACCATTTCTTTCTTTCAGCTTAGTTAGGATTCAGGCTGTTGTTCCAGTCAAAGCTCAGCTGATGAATGTGTGAGAGTTTTATTTTCCAGTATTTGCACTGAGTGTTCTAATCCAAATCTGCTCTTGACCCTTGAATGAATTTTCCATTTTAGTTACTGGACTCTTGAACCCCAGGGTTTCCATTTAGTTTCTTTACATAATTTTTCTTTATGAATGTTTTCTACCTGGAGAGACACCGTCACCTGCTTTCCTTAGTTCTGCATACATAGCTCCCTTTTGCTGCTCAAGCATATCTAACATAGTCGATTGAAAGCCTTTGTCTAGTAAGTCCAATATCTGAGCTTTCTCAGGGACAATTTTCATTCCCTTTTTCCCCCAATAAGTGGACCCTACTTTTGTGGTTGTGGTTGTTCTGTTGGGCTTTCTGTATGCCTTGTAATGTTTTGTTGAACACTGGCTATGTTGAATATTATGATATTCACACATGATGACAACTCACATTCTCCTCTATGTTCAGTGTTGCTATTTATTTGTGATTTCAGTGACTTTTCTGAGCTATTTTATAGTCTGTATTCTTGGTGTGGACACCAAGGTCTCTGTTTCATTAGATTAACGTTCAGCTAGCAACTCAACAGGGACTTCCTTAAACGCCTGGGAATGAGGGAATCTCACAGTCTAATGATAGGACCTCCCTGTATGTTTTGTCTGTCTCTGCCTTAGCCCTCACTTCCTGCTTGCACAGAGTCCAACAGTCAGCCAGAGAGAGAACACAAGGCCTTCCCAGGTCTTTGTTAAGCATGCACCCAGTCTCAGATGTGCCCACGATTTTCTCAGCTCCCAGGAATACACAGGAGCTATTCAAAGTCTTGATTCTCTGAGGCTTCTCCCTCCCCAGCCTTCTACCCCAAGCATATCAACTAGTCTATTATTTGCCCCAATTTTTATAGACTTTGACATTTGCTTTTAGGCTTCCCTGATAGAATGTCAATAACCCTGCTAGGCTCCTGAATTCGCAGGACTAAGGGAAGCCCTTTCATCCACTTCATCGTGGATAAGCTCTGTCTGCTCCCTCCTGATCTGAATGCCAGCTGTTGTCCCAGGGCCACCACGAAGTGGGGAATAAGATCAGGGTAAGTCAAGATGGCACAGTGCTCTCTTAATGAGACTCAGCTGTTTTTCTTGGTCAGGGCCTTCTCTTGATTGCCCTGCATTTTTTTCAATTAGTTTCCAGCATTCCTAAAAAGTTGATTCTGACAGTTTTGTCAAGAAATTCATTGCCTTGTGGAGCAAATCTTTCTAGCATGTTTTTAATTTGTTTCTTGAAAGCCAGACATGCTGTATTGGGCAACAGGAACTCAAGTGAATAGATTTTCAGTGTGAGGTTTTGTGTCCAGCTCATGATTGCTGATGTTTAAGACTGGCTGTGCCTGAGGGTATCAGGGCTCCAAGTTCTGCTTGGTTTTGACTCCTGTGTTGTCACTGAGGTTCCCTGTGAATTTCTTCTATTTTAAAAATATATTTAATGGCCGGCACCGCGGCTCAATAGGCTAATCCTCCACCTAGCGGCGCCGGCACACCGGGTTCTAGTCCTGGTTGGGGCGCCAGATTCTGTCCTGGTTGCCCCTCTTCCAGGCCAGCTCTCTGCTGTGGCCCGGGAGTGCAGTGGAGGATGGCCCAAGTGCATGGGCCCTGCACCCCATGGGAGACCAGGAGAAGCACCTGGCTCCTGCCATCGGATCAGCATGGTGCGCCGGCCGCAGCGCGCCAGCCATTGGAGGGTGAACCAAAGGCAAAGGAAGACCTTTCTCTCTGTCTCTCTCTCTCTCACTATCCACTCTGCCTGTCAAAAAAAATATTTATTTATTTGAAAGGCAGAGTTACAGAAAGAGAGAATTTTCCATCCACTGGTTCACTCCCCAGATGGCCACAATGGCCAGTGCTGGACCAGACCAAAGCCAGGAGTCAGGAATTTCTTCTGAGTCTCCCATGAGGGTGCAGGGGCCCAAGCACTCAGGTCATCCTCTGCAGCTTTCCCAGAGGCAGTAGTGGAGCCGCTGGGAGTTGAACCAGCACCCATATGAGATGCTGGTGCTTTAATCCACTGAGCCATAGCACCAGCCCCACAAATCTCTTCCTAAATAGACTGTGAGTCTGGTAGATCTCTTGGTTGTAGCCTCTGATGCAATGGTGGAGCCTTCTTAGTGTGACGCTAAGGGGGGACACGAGGGAGGAAAAGCATTTTATAGTCTTAGGATGAACGCTCAGTTCCTTGAAGGAATGTGTCCCAGGCTGTGACCCTCGCCCAATTCCTAAGCATGGACAGGAAGCATGGAGGAGATAAGGGTCTGAAAAATACCTTTTCCCCCCAAAGAGTTGGCCTCTGTCGCGGGGAATCCGCATTATATTCCGCTTATTCCGCAGTGGTAACTTTTCCCCTCCTTCTGATGAAGGCTCGGGTGATCATTCATGACTCTTCACCATGGCAATCAGTGGGCTTCCTGGAGGTGAGACCCACAGGTGTGAGGGCCTCGATGACACTGTGACCCCCCCCTCCCCCGCTGCCCCAGAGCTTCTCCCTGTCCCCGGTCCACACTCAGTCTCTGACAAGACATCAAAGCACCGTGCACTTGCTCCTCCAGTCGTGGCTCCAGCAGCCTCCGTTCCAGGAAAGTGGACCTTGGCTGAGGTTCCCCGTGTGCGTCCCTGGGGCTGCAGGGACACCGCACTGCCGGCGGTGTGGGTTCAAACAACAGAGCTCACCCACAGTTCTGAAGGCTCCAAGTCATATAGGAAGGCGTAAGCAGAACTGTGCTGCTCCTGAAAACTTAGGGGAGAATTCCTGTCTTCTTCTAGTTTCTGGAGGTGGCTGGCGGTCTCTGGTCCTCCCTGCCTTGTAGCTGCCATTGCTTCGAACTCTCTTCTGTTGTCACTGGACTCTGCCCTCTCGTGCCAGTGTCTCTTTTCTTGCATTGGGTTAGGGACCCACTTCGAGTTCACCATGACATTAATGTCAGCAAATTGCATCTGCAACAACTCTACCTCCCAAATAGGGTCCCATTCTGAAGAGGTGGGACTTTAGCGTGACTTCTGGGGACCACAGTTAAACCCGCAATCCTCTGTCCTCACCTGTCTCTCCAAATCCGGCGCCTGGGCTTCCCCTGCAACCTTGATTCTCTGAGCGCGCCAGGAAAGCGTTCCGGTTTCTGGTCTGCTGAGCTTGCTTTCCTTCTGGGGGTGGGAGTGGTGGTTTCCAGGTCCTTTTCGTTCTAGAGCTGAACCTGGGAGCCAGCTGCTGGCTTTCAGCACAACGCATGTGTGTGCCTCGGAGTCCTACCTCCGCATCACCTCTTCAATCAACATTGAGTTCTACACGGCAGCTAAGCTGGACACCTCCGTGCTGTTCAGGGGCTCCCGAGGTACCCAGCAACATTCACGGGTTCTGGCCCCAGTCCTTTTCAAGACAAAGCGCGTCAAAGCTGGTGGCTGTCCCCTCCATTCGCATGCAGCTCTCGCCTCCAGCTGCTGGAGTGCTATGCATCCTTGCATTTCAATAGCAGAATCCAGGGAAACAATGGCAGCGCAGGAGTTACCAGGAAAACCTGACCCATTTAGAACTCTGTGTCTACACGTTCACCGGGAAACAGCCTCCCAACCTGCAGGTGCGATATTCCCGCTAGCCATTCCAGACGGCAGTGCATACGTAGGGTACTTTCACAGAACTGAGAGCTATCTTGAAAATTGAAGTGTATTGGTACTGTTGGCTTAAAAATTAAAAACATGGAAAATCATGGTTATAAGTTAAAATTATTAATAACTACCCACTCAAAGTAATTTTGTAGAATAGCATTGTGTGGGGGGAGATCTACTTGGGACCAGCCGCTGGAGTCCAAAGAGCTAGCCTGGGAATGAAAGCAGGAGGAGAGAGGAAGCAGAAAACAGAGGTCCCGCAGTGTGACAACAGGGGATCGTGGGTGCCTAAGAGACGGGCTGAGTCCATGGACTGAAGGGCTCCTCAATCTGCGAGTGGACTGCGGGCCAGAGCCAGGGAGGATTCCAGAACTGCGAGGAATAGAGACCAGGTAGTCAAGCCTCTGGAGGAAGGGATGCGTTTACAAAGGGGAAGGCCGGGAGGGCTCCTGGAACTCCACACCTGCCCCGTCACAGAGCCGGATGCAGACTTCGCGGAGTGTCCCGTCTCTGAAAGCCTTGTGCTTACGGGAGGCTCCTATCTTCCGACGCACTGCCCAAGACAGCGCACGGGGAGCACTGAGGACGTGACTCGTATTTCATACACACAAGTGAGTGTGGCAGAAGTCTCCAGCAATGTGTGTCTGTGTGCAGGGGTTTGAGCACGCGGGGCATGTGTGTCTCAGTGTGTGTGGGGGTGCATGCATGTACAGTGGGTATGTACATGTGGGGTTCACTCCCCAGATGGCCACAATGGCAAGTGCTGGGCCAGACCAAAGCCAGGAGCTAGGAGCTTCTGGGTCTTCCACA
The DNA here is from genome assembly GCF_051225735.1 of Oryctolagus cuniculus. Classification (NCBI taxonomy): domain Eukaryota; kingdom Metazoa; phylum Chordata; class Mammalia; order Lagomorpha; family Leporidae; genus Oryctolagus; species Oryctolagus cuniculus. The sequence goes on from NC_142876.1 coordinate 110,651,581, forward strand.
AGGTTGCAGGGGCCCAAGCACGGGAACCATCTTCCGCTGCTTCCGCAGGGGCATGAGCGGGGAGCTGGATCAGAAGTGGAGCAGCCGGGACACAAGCCAGTGCGGGTGAGCTCCGTCAGAGCTCCGGCTCTCTTGGAGGTGGGATGCTTGCCTACCCTCCGCTCCTGCCGAAATATGTCACGATGGCTTCAGTGGCCGTCCTGAGTCCTTCAGCACAAGCCATGCCAAGAACAGTGGTGGAAAATGGACAGGGGGGGCTGCTCCTCCAACACAGAGGCACCGCCCACCTGCCCAGGCCACGCCTACTCCTCTGTATAATATATTTTCTTTTTTTTAAATTAAAAAAAAATTTTTTTTATTCATTTTTTTGACAGGCAGAGTGGACAGTGAGAGAGAGAGACAGAGAGAAAGGTCTTCCTTTTGCCATTGGTTCACCCTCCAATGGCCGCCACGGCCGGCGCGCTGCGGCCGGCACACCGCGCTGATCCGATGGCAGGAGCCAGGTGCTTCTCCTGGTCTCCCATGGGGTGCAGGGCCCAAGCACTTGGGCCATCCTCCACTGCACTCCCTGGCCACAGCAGAGAGCTGGCCTGGAAGAGGAGCAACCGGGACAGAATCCGGCGCCCCGACCGGGACTAGAACCCGGTGTGCCGGCGCTGCAGGCGGAGGATTAGCCTAGTAAGCCACAGCGCCGGCTTGTATAATATATTTTCAATCTAGCTTTTTCCTTTTATATGAACCAGACTTGACCTTGCAGCTATAAATGGATAAACAAGCAATTACACCGGGAGAGTTTAACACATCTCCTCAACCACAGGGCAGGGTGGGTGTTGGGGCACAAAGGGTTAAGCCACCACTTGGGAAGCTCACATCCCCAGTCAGAGAGCCTGGGTTTGAATCTTACCTCCATGTCTGATGCAGCCCCTGGGAGGCAGGGAATGATGGCCTCATTTGGGGCCCTGCCACCCACGTGGAAGACCCAGACAGAGTTCCTGACTCTGGCTCTGGCCTGGCCCAGAACTGGCTGTTGGGGGCATATGGGGAGTGAACCAGCAAATGAAAGATTGCTCTCTCTCTCTCTCTCTGCCCCTCCGTCACTCGCTCCCTCCCTCCCTCCCTCTCCCCTCTTTTTCTCTGTCACTCTGCCTTTTAAATAAATAAAACTTAAAAAAAAATAGCACAGAAGTCATCACCAAAAAACGAGAGGATTTTGTCCATCTGGGCACGCTATCAAGAAAGTGAAGAGATGCCTATGAGAGGGAAGAAAACACTTCTAAATTACTAACAAGGGTCCAATGTCCAGAATATATACAGAACGTCAATAAGTCAACAACAAAATCGCGTAGAACGACATTTTAAAAGTGAGCAAAGGTCTTGAGTAGACATTTCTCCAAAGAAACCAGTCCACATTAGCAGCACCAGGGAAACGCAGTCAGAACCACGACAAACTGCTCCTCCACGCCTGCGCAGAAGGCTCGGATCTTAAAAACAAGCAGAACCGAAGTGCCCTGCCGACGTGGAAAAGCTGAGATGCTCGTGTTCAGCCAGCTACCGTGGAAATCAGCGTGGGCGCCCCTCCGACAGGTACGGGAGGACTCTCCCTACAACCAGCAGCTCCACCCACAGGCCTACAGACAAGAGAACGAAGATCAGAAACGTGGATGAGTACTCAGACTCAATTATTCACAGCGGCATTGTTCACGACAGCCCAAGCATGGGAACCACCACCTGTCCATCCGCGATGAACGGGCAGACTATGGCGCAGCCGCACATACGGGGTTGTTTGGCTGTGGAAAGGATCGAACGGGTATGAAACTCAACAGCACTGCGCTAAGTATAAGACAGAAGCCGGACACCGACAGTCACACCATGTGATCCGTTTATATCTAGAAGAACCAGATCGCAGGGAAAGAAAGCAAGGGGAGGCCAGGACCTGGGGGCATGGGGCAGATGGGGAGGGGCCAGGACCTGGGGGCGTGGGGCAGATGGGGAGGGGCCAGGACCTGGGGGCATGGGGCAGATGGGGAGGGGCCAGGACCTGGGGGCATGGGGCAGATGGGGAAGGGCCAGGACCTGGGGGTGTAGGGCATATGGGGAGGGGCCAGGACCTGGGGGCGTGGGGCAGATGGGGAGGGGCCAGGACCTGGGGGTGTGGGGCAGATGGGGAGGGGCCAGGACCTGGGGGCGTGGGGCAGATGGGGAGCTGTTGCTTTTGGGTGCATGTTTTATTTAGGAGTGATAAAAACATTTTGGAGCTTTACTAAATGCCACTAAACTGTACCCTTCGTACAACATCAAACATTGTGAATTTCATCTCCATTTTAAAAAGTAAAAAAAGTAGGGCATCAAACATATACCCATGCATGCGTGTATTGCATCTCTCTGTATTTAGAAGAGAGAGAAACATATGTCTCAACACAAGAAAATGTATCTTTAAGATGCCCACAAGGCCGGCGCTGTGGCTCACTAGGCTAATCCTCCGCCTGTGGCGCCAGCACACCGGGTTCTAGTCCCAGCTGGGGTGCTGGATTCTGTCCTAGTTGCTCCTCTTCCAGTCCTGATCTCTGCTGTGGCCCGGGAAGGCAGTGGAGGATGGCCCAAGTGCTTGGGCACCTGCACCCACGTGGGACACCAGGAGGAAGCACCTGGCTCCTGGCTTCGGATCAGCACAGCGCTGGCTGTTGTGGCCATTTGGGGAGTGAACCAGTGGAAGGAAGACCTTTTTCTCTGTCTCTCTCACTGTCTATAACTCTACCTTTCAAATAATAAATAAATACATTTAAAAAATAAATAAGAATAAATCTTTTAAAAAAAAGATGCAGAGTGGTACACCATCAGGTGGGGTTTATTCCAAGAATGAAAAAGTGTCTTAACAGGAAACCTAAAGGAGAAAACCCCCATGACTTTATTAAGTAATACCTATGGGAAACACAGCCAAGCAAATGTATTGTTTTTAATGATTTATTTATTTATTTGAAAGGCAGAACTACAGAGAAGCAGAGACAGAGAGAGAGAGAGAGGTCTTCCATCTGCTGGTTCACTCCCCAAATGGCTGCAATGGCCAGAGCTGGGCCAATCCAAAGCCAGGAGCCAGGAGCTTCTTCTGGGTCTTCCACATGGGTACAGAGGCCCAAGGACTTGACCATCTTCCACTGCTTTCTCAGGAGCATTAGCAGGGAACTGGATCGGAAGTGGAGCAGCTGGACTCAAGCCAGTGCCCAGATGGGATGCCGGCACTGCAGGAGGCAGCTTTAACCACTACGCCCACAGCGCTGGCCCCATTCCAGTATCGTAATAAAAAAACAGGAACCAAGGAAAATTACTTAATAAAGACTAGCCTCCAAAATTAACAGTAAATATTACCTTAACCTACAGAACAATAACATCATTTTAATTAAAGCCATTAGCTAGACAGGGAGCTTCATTTTCCTCGTTACTTAATATTTCCTTAGAGACTGTCATGAGTGTAATGAGATAAGGAGAGTTTCTATCCCATCCTTAGACTGGGAAAAGGCGGCAGGAGGAGAGAAAGATCTTCTCATTAAAAGTCCCTGAACTGCTGTTAGCCAACAAAGGCAGGCTGAGGGCTCTCCTGATTTGCAATTGTCTTCAGCGATCCCTCTCGACTCAGGGAGGCGCACTCTGGTTTCCTTCAGTGAGGACTGAAGAGGCGGCATTACAGCGAGGGAAGGTGGCGGCCCTGGGCTGCAAGGAAAAATGAGAATCCAGTGCAAATCCGACTGCGGTGCTGTGTGCACAGTTCTGCAAATGGGCAATCTCTGAACTGTGCACTTAAAGTAAGTGAATTTTTGGTACATAAATTATGCTCCACCCATACTGTTTAAAAAGTCTTGTAGAGTGCACAGGAAAATTCAAGGTGAGTGAATATGATACATCAAACAACCCTTATCTTGGGAAAATATTTATTTTCTTAAAGATTTATTTGAAAGTCAGAGTTTTACACACACACACACACACACACACACACACACGGCGGGGGGGGGGGGGGCTTCCATCGGCTGGTTCACTCCCCAATTGACCGAAATGCCTGGAGCTGCACCAGTCCGAAGCCAAGAGCCAGGAGCTTCCTCCAGGTCTCCCATGTGGGTGGAGAGGCCCAAGCACTTGGGCCATCTTCCACTGCTTTCCCAGGCCACAACAGAGAGCTAGATCAAAAGTGGAGCATCCAGGACTCAAACCGGCGCCCATATGGGATGCCGGCACTGCAGGCAATGGCTTTACCTGCTACGCCACAGTGCTGGCCCCAGAAAAATATTTAAACATTGAGGAACATTTAATACGAAAAGCACAGGAACTTTAAGGACAATCAATAAATTTTCTTGAAGGACGCAAAGCAAAAACTGGACAAGTAGAAAACATCGCCATGTTTCTGAATGGGAAGTTTCAATAGTATTCAAAGTCAATTATTCTGAAATTGATATTTTGAAATTAATGCAATCCTAATCAGAAACCCAGTGGTTTTTTCTCTCCATGTGATAAGACGTTCTGAAAGCTTGCTTAGAAAAATGAATACCAAGAATGGCAAAGGAAAGTTACGAAAAAGCTGAGCTAAGCAGAAGGATTCACCTCGCCCGGAACCAAGCACAGGACACAACCACGGCTGGTGAGTCCTGCGGTCTTGGCGTAGGGAGAGACAGACAGATCAGTGCAGCGGACTGCTGAAGAGCCAGATGAGCTCTCACGTTCTCACAGGACAGGAAAATGAGGAAATATTTAATGAGTGGTGCAGGTAAGCTGGCCTTACATCCACAAGGCAACCACATTGGCCTCACCTTATACCCTAGGCCAAAAGAAATTTCAGATATATTCATGACTTAAATCTAAAAAGCCAAATAATAACCTTGCAAGAAACTCTGTAAAATTACATAAATAGGGGTCAGTGCTGTGGCACAGTGGGTTAAGCTGTGGCCTGCGGTACCAGCATTCCAAATGGACTCTGGTTCGAGTCCCAGCTGCTCCACTTCTGATCCAGCTCTCTGCTCATGCACCTGGAAAAGCAGCAGAGGACGGCCCAAGTGCTTCGGCCCCTGCACGCAGGTAGGAGACCTAGAAGAAGCTCCTGGCTCCTGGCTTCAGATCAGCCCAGCCATTGCAGTCATTTGAAGAGCGAACCAGTGGATGGAAAACCTCTCTTCTCTCTGTCTCTCCCTCTTTCTCTCTCTAACCCTGCCTTTCCAATAAAAAAATCTTTTTAAAAATTATATAAATACCCTGGAGGGCAGGAGAGAAGTTCTTAGCCACTGTTAAAAACCAAGAGGCTGGTTTTTTTGCTTTCTTTGTAGAGGCAGAGTAGGGTGAGACAGAAAAGACGGGGTGCGGGGGAGGGGGGAGGAAAGGGAGAAAGTGCACACAAGAGCAAGCATGGAAGAACACTGGTTCACCCCTCAAATGCCTACGAATGCCAGAGCCAGGGAGTAGGAGCCAGATTCCAGGTCTCCCCCGTGCGGGGCGGGAACCCATCCATAGGAGCGTCACCACTGCCTCGCCTCCCACCCACCCCCTCCAACCCCAGCCAGGGTCCACACGTGCAAGAAGCCGGAATCAGGAGCTGGAGCCGGGATTTGAACCCAGGTACTCTGATGTGAGACACAGGCATTTCAACCACTAGGCTAAACGCCCACTCTGAGGTTAGTGTTTTGTTTCTTTTGATTTTTGAAAGATATGGGAAAGTGTAAGAAAAGAAAAAATAAAAAGAGAAAGGAGGTGGCGAAAACCCCTGCATGGCAAAAGATGACATAAACAATGTCTGCAGACAGGTGCTGCGTTTGGGAAAATATTTGTATGAAGAAAACAAAACTACACATGTAAGACATGGTGTTACCTTTCACAGGTGACAAGGACAAGGGAGCCCACAGAGAAATGGGTAAAGGACATGAATAGAAGACACACAGGGTAGCAAATCCAGGTGGCTACAAAGCTTATAAAAAGCCGTCTAGCTGCAGCAGTAGTCAAGGAAACGAAACTAACAACGAGATGTCATTTAACATGCATCAGGAGGCCAAATTCTGAAGAAGCCGGAGTGCCTACTGCTGATGGAAATGCGTAGAAAGAACACAGACCTTGCTGGTGGGAACACGCTGTGTTAGAACTGGAAAGCCATCGGGTAACATTGGCTGAACGTCCATGGCCATCATAGATGGTACGGCTATGGGTTTGGACAAAGACAAAAACAGCCTCTACGCCAACACTGTGCAGAAAACCTGGAAATGTCCTTCAGGTGAAGAATGACTGAGAAATTATGGTCTTGTCACACTGTGGACTCTTACGTATTCCACACTGGAGTTGGACCAGTTGCCTTGGATGAGTCTGCACAGGCACTGCTGAGTGGAAACCAAGATTCGGAACTCACTTTTGAAAAATGAGGAATGGTGGCTGGCGCCGCGGCTCACTAGGCTAATCCTCCGCTTGTGGCACTGGCACCCCGGGTTCTAGCCCCAGTTGGGGCACCGGACTCTGTCCCGGTTGCCCCTCTTCCAGTCCAGCTCTCTGCTGTGGCCCGGAAATGCAGTGGAGGATGGCCCCAGTGCTTGGGCCCTGCACCGGCATGGGAGACCAGGAGAAGCTCCTGGCTTTGGATCAGCGCAGTGCGCCGGCTGTAGCGGCCATTTGGGGGGTGTCCAACGGAAGGAAGACCTTTCTCTCTGTTTCTCTCTCTCACTGTCTAACTCTGCCTGTCTCAAAAAAAAAAAAAAAAAAAGAAGAAGAAAAAAGAAAGAATAAAAAGAAAAATGAGGAATGGTATTGAGTATCAACAGTGAGAATGCACATGTATGTGTATTTATACATATGCCAGTGTAGAATCTATGAATATGTCTAAGTCTAGACTCAGTCTATTATTGCTTGTGCATGAGCAAAAATACTCTTGTTAGCATGGCCTCATAGTGAGCTGCTACCTGGATGAAGTGGGGATATGACAGGAAGGGGCAGGGAAAGACCAGCAACAGAACACTCTCCAAAACTGAAGAAGTAAAAATAATGGTGTGGCTGGCGCCGCGGCTCACTAGGCTAATCCTCCACCTTGCAGCGCCAGCACACCGGGTTCTAGTCCTGATCGGGGCGCCGGATTCTGTCCCCGTTGCCCCTCTTCCAGGCCACCTCTCTGCTGTGGCCAGGGAGTGCAATGGAGGATGGTCCAAGTCCTTGGGCCCTGCACCACATGGGAGACCAGGAGAAGTACCTGGTTCCTGCCATCGGATCAGTGCATTGTGCTGGCCGCAGTGTGCCGGCCGCGGCGGCCATTGGAGGGTGAACCAATGGCAAAGGAAGACCTTTCTCTCTGTCTCTCTCTCTCACTGTCCACTCTGCCTGTCAAAAAAATAAATAAATAATGGTGTATAATATGCTTGCGATGCCACACGGGTGAGTCATTATAAATGCACATGGCGTGTTTTCTCTTCTAGAAATGAAGTCAGTTTCCAAGGCAAGGGTGCAGAGGACAGAGCTGAGGGTGGGTGTGACAGGCCAGGTTCCAGTCACCCTGTGTCAGACTGTACCAACCCTGCAGGTGGAACAAGTTCAAGGACCAGTCCGACTCAGAACCTGCCACTTGCTCCCCACCTGTGCACAGACTTGTGACGTTCTGGGGGCATCATGGTGTCCTTTCTCTTCCCTTCTTCATTCCTTCCCTTTTGTTCTTTTAAACACAACTGGGGGAAAGACCAATGGACCCTTTAAGGAATGAGGACCCTCCCCTCGCTCTCCTTACCTACCTCAGGCCTGTGTTCCGTAGAAGCAATCAGAAGTCTCTATTAGGGATGTTGAGAGCGGTTGGCATTTATACAATGGATAAAGAGGGTGACATGTGAACTGACATGAAAAGGTGCACACGTGTTGCCAAGTGAAAAAAAAGATTCAAGCTGCCTAACGGTACGCATAGAGCATTTTCATTTTAAATTGATTTTCCTTTTTATTATGAAAAACTTCAAACATACCGAAGAGTTGACAGAAGAGTTCATGAAATGTGTGTTTTTCTGTACGGCGCTTACCTCAGCGATGTTCCTGTGTCTTAGTCTCTATGGCTCTGGGCTCTACCACATGATAAATTGCAGACCGATATACTTCAGCCTTAGAGAATAAACTCTCCTCCGAGCTATCATGCCATTATCTCATCTCAAAACATCAGCACCAGTTCTCCCTCATCTGATATCCCACCTTTATTTAATTTCTCCAACTCTCCTAGCAATATCATTGGTAACTGTTGTTAGGGAACCATTCATGGAGAAAGTAACTGTAGCGCCGGTTGAAAGAAAGTAATTGCGCAGTAGGGAAGCTTGAAAGAAAAGTAGAAAGGTAACCACTCCAGCTGGTAACACTTGAAAAGGGATGGCCTAACTAGATGGCCTCACCACAAACTGCCGTTGCCATGACTACAGGACCCTGGAAGGTCGGAATGTGGGCGGGGCTAGCCTCTAGAAACTGTATATAAGAGGACCCTCAGATGCTGTAAACCAGAGGTTGCTCAGCCTCTCTCTCCGGTCCGTAGTGCCTAGTGCCTGCAGGAGTAGGCTTGAGCGATCTCTCCTTCTAGTCACCTAGAGTACCAATAAAGTGTGTTTAGCTTGACCTTCCTCAGTCTCCTCGACTCTTCATTCGCGACTCTTCATTTGCGGCAACCTGGCCAGTTCCCGGAGGGGGAGATCCTGCCAACTTTTTCTCCCACTGGGATCTATTGTAGAGGCAAGTATACATTTGGTTGTTAGGTCCTGTGCTTCTCTGTTAGTCTAGAATGCTTCTGACTTTTCCCCCAAGGGGTTTGACTTCTTGAAGAGCCCAGGTCAGTTTCCTTATAAAACGTCCCACATTTACATCTATTTCCAAGCCTTTTGTCCTTTTGGGTGGAATGATGTGCTTGTTCACTCCTTTTGGGGTCATTTAATTTGTTCCTCTACACACACACACACACACACACACCCCAGAATCTCTGGGCTCCTCATAGCCCAGTCTAGCAGTGCCACCTGGTATAGAAGATGTCCCACTAACAGTGATGCAGAATTAAGTAAGATGGTGCCTGGTGGAGTTTTCTGGGGGTACCACGTTCTCTGCATGTATCTTGGTAAAGACACAGGCCGGGCATCAATACTTCCCACCACCAATACCCACCAGTGAGTGCTGCTTCATCACAGTGTTGGCTACCCATGCAATGATGCTCTTTGCAGCTGATGGGTACTCAGGCAATGATAAGTCATGCAGCTTTTAAGGAGGTCTCAGTGGAACCAGAGGCCCATTCCGAGCTGGCTAAGATCATCTTTAACATATAATCTTGTGATGAGGAAGATTTTTCTAAGTGTAATATCAAACCGAGAACGCAGAAATTAAAAGAATGATGAACTGCACTCTACTTGTGAGTTAAGTTACCCCAGGAATGCAGGAACAGTTCAACATAAGTCAGTCAATGCAACACAAAACATTGATGGATGAAGGGGGAAAACCATTCCAACAGATGCAGGAAAAACATTTGACAAAATTCAATGCTCTCATGTAAAAAAAAAAATCAGAGACTAACAACAGAAGGGCAATCCTTCTACATGTAAACGATAACCCTCACGGTTACCATCATAACTAATGGTGAAAGTAAAGCTTCACCCCTAAGAACAAGTCAAGGATGCCTGACTTCACCACTGCTATGAAACATTGTACTAGAAGTTCTAGCCAGGGCAGTTAAGCCAGAAAATAAAATAAAGGGCATTTAAATTGGAAATAAATGATAAATAAATGATCAGATATGATATGATCAGATATATGGAAGGTGCCAACATTTTACAAAAAAACACACCCACTTTAGATCTAATGAACAAGTCCAGGAAAGCCGCACATAAAATTACACTGTGTTTCTCTATATCAGCACTGAACCATCTGATAAAGAAACCTAAAAGGTAAGTTCTGTCTCCTGGGGCTGTGAGGCCGTGAAGGCTGCAGCCTGGTTGACGACATCTGATCTCGTTGTCTTGCTCAGCACCTCTTCACACCCCCCCAGGCTCTCACTGACAGCGTCTGACCCCCCAAGAAAATAACTGCACTTACAATGGGATTCAAAAGAATCAAACACCTAGGACCAGATTTAAACAAAGATGTAGAAGACCTGTATAATGTAAAGTAGAAACATCACTCAAAGAAATTAAAGAAGACCTAGATAAATGGGAAGGCATCCTATGTTCATAGATTGAAAGACTTAATGTTATTAAAATGTCAAGTGTATCCAAAGCAATCTACAGTTTTAATGCAATGCTTACCAAAATTCCAGTGGTATTTTTGTCAGAAATGGAAAAGCTGACTCTCAGATTCATACAAAATTGCAAGAGAGTGCCCAGATACCCAATACAATCGCTAAAAAGAAACAACTTGAAGGATTCATTCTTTTGACTTCAAAACTTATTACAAAGCAACAGTAAGCCAAATGGTGTGGCACTGGCATAAGAATTGACACAGAGATCAAGGAGTATAATCTGTGGCCAAATGATTCTCAACAAAACTGCTGAGCTTGGCTGGTGCCACAGCTCACTAGGCTAATCCTCCACCTGCGGCGCTGGCACCCCAGGGTTCTAGTCCCGGTCGGGGCACTGGATTCTGTCCTGGTTGCTCCTCTTCCAGACCAGCTCTCTGCTGTGGCCTGGGAAGGCAGTGGAGGATGGCACAAGTGCTTGGGCCCTGCACATGCATGGGAGACCAGGAGGAAGTACCTGGCTCCTGGCTTCGGATGGGCGCAGCACGCCGGCTGCAATGTGCCGACCGTAGCGGCCATTTGGGGGGTGAACCAACAGAAAAAAGGAAGACCTTTCTCTCTGTCTCTCTCTCTCTCTCACTATCTAACTCTGCCTGTCCAAAAAAAAAAAAAATACTGCTGAGCCCACTCAAGGACAAAGAACAGCATCTTAACTAGTGGCACTGGGACCACTCTCTGACCACACCCAAAAGGATGACGCAGAATCCCCGTCTCACACTATTTATAAAAATTAACTCAAAATGGGTTAACAACATAAACATAGGTGCAAAAATCATACAACTCTCAGAGAAATTATATGACACCCAAAGCACAAGCAACAAAAGAAAAAAAAGATAAATTGGATTTCATCAAAATTTAAAAATTGGGGCCATCATAGGATACTTTCAAGAGAATGCAATGACAACTTAGAGAATGGAAAAAACTACTTGCAAATCCTATCTGGCAGGCATATCAAATACCTTTTACAATCCAACCCAACTGAATAATGGGCAAAGCACATCAACAGCCAAAAAGCTCAGAAATGGTTGGCGTGCACCTGAAAATACACCCTGAGCCACTCGTCACTGTGGCCACGCAAATCAAAGCCCCCAGAGCTTCTCTAATAAGGACTCCAATCCCACGCGCGAGGGACCTGCTCCCGTACCCTAGGGGTCTCCCGGCAGCCCCACCTGCTCCTATCATATCAGGACCGCGGTTTCAATGCCTCCATCTTAGGGAGACACAAACACAGACATGATCGCACAGCCATAATCTTGGCTGAAATGGAGCATCACAAGTGTTGGCAAAGACGTGGAGGAACAGGAGTGTAAAACTAACTGAGCCACTGCAGCTGAGTGTGTGCAGCAGGGAATAATCCCACGACCCAGCAAGCCCCCACCTGGTCACATCCCCTGAAGAGCTGAAGCCAGGTACTCAAACAAACATTTTTCCACAGCGACACTATTCATAGGAGCTGAACGGTACACACAGCCCAAACCTGTCCCCACGGATGCACAGCTAAACAAACTGTGACGTAACTACACAACAGAACACTCTTCACCCACTCACCTGTAAACAGTTGGGTGTCTTGCCTCTCAGTTCTGACGCTAGCATCACATTCCACAGGGTTAAGCATCCAGTCCGCAGGACTGCCCTTCCGACACCACACACGGGGAGGCTTAACACAACAGAAAGCTGGGGGTCTCCTGGCCACCCTCCCTTATCACTGGCGGTAAATTCAGGGGTTCCCATCACGCTCTAAGGTTCAGTAACTCCTGGAAATCACAGAACTCAGGAAAATCATATCAAAGGCTAAGTTTCATTATAAATGAGACAGGTGCCCATCCAACGAAGAGAGGGGAGGGGAGGGTCTGAGAGGTCGCACTGAACTTCATGCCCTCCCGGCACATGTCGGCAGGTTCACCACCATGATCGCTTCTCGGCGAAGGCCAAGATCAAGTGAAGCATACGGTACTGATGCCTCTGGAGCAGCCCCATCCTCAATGAGATCATGCTAAGTGGAGGAAGCCAGACATATGAGGCCAAATTTTCTTCTTCAAATGGTGTTGGGCTAGATTTTAAATTTTTTTAATTTATTTTCATCTTAATTGAAAGGTAGAAGGAAGAGAGACAGACAGACAGACACACACACACACACACACACACACACACAATCTTCTTTTGGTGGGTTCATTCCCCAAATGCCCGGAATAGCCAAGGCTGGGCCAGGCCAAAGCCAGGAGCAGGAACTCTGTGCGTCTCCTATGTGGGTGGCAGGGACTGCATGCAGCACTTGAGCCGTCATCTGCTGCCTCCAGAGGCGCACATCAACAGGAAATGGAATCGGAAGCAGAGCCAGGACTTGACCTTGGCCCTGAAATGTGGGGCGTGGATATCCTGAGTGGTGGCATAACTGCTGTGCCACAGGACTGTCCGTCACATACTGCAACACCTTTTTCTGTGGAATATCCGCGACAGGTAAACCCAGAGAGGCGGAACGCAGTCTGTGGCTGGAGGCTGAGGGGAGGAGAAATGGGGGAGAAACCGCTTGGTGAGTTTCCTTTCCGAGTGAGGACTGTGTTTCGGAACCAGGCATCGGTGGAAGTTATCGGACACTGGGAACGTCCTAAATGCCACTGAAACACTCACTTTGCCAAATCTACAGACAAATCTAGGGGCCGGCACTGTGGTGTAGCAGGTAAAGGCGCTGCCTGTGACGCTAACATCCCATGTGGGCACCGGTTCAAATCCCAGCTGCTCCTCTTCCAATCCAGCTCCCTGCTAATGGCCTAGTAAAGCAGTGGAAAATGGCCCCTGCACCCTCATGAGAGACCTGGAAGAAGCTCCTGGACCTTGGCTTTGGACCAGCCCAGCTCCAGCCATTGTGGCCATTTGGGAAGTGTACCAGCGGATGGAAGACCTCTCTGCCTCTGCCTCTGCCTCTCTGTAACTCTGCCTTTCATATAAATAAATAAATTTTTAAAAAACAAGAAAACCAAAACATCAAATTTAGACTTAGTATGCACTCTGAAATGGCAACTTTTATAATTTTATATTAAGTGGATTTCCCCCAATAAAACCTTTAAAAGGAGTTGAAGAGTTCACTGCCACCCCATTTCCATTTTAAAAGACTCTAGGAAAGAGAAGTCTCTGGCGAGGCTCTGGGTTTGCACCAACTTCCAGCTCTCTGTTCTCCACACCCTCGGCTCACTCCCCTCTCACGTGCACAGGCTCTTGACCCGACTGCCACCGTGTGGACACAGGGAAGAGTTGTGGGTGCTGTTGTCTTCCCAGGCCTAGGCTGCCTCCTGTCTTCAGCGAATGGGAGCTGTTTATGCTGAAGTTGCAGGCAGCAGGTGCCAGGGGGTGGGCCACTCGCCCCACCTTGCGGAGGAGGCTGCTTTTGCTTGTAACCGCCCCCACGCTGGTGCGTGGGTTGGGAGTGGGAGCGCAGTGCGTGGCCAGCCTGCCGGACCCAGGGGACGTCTGCTGAACGTTTCTGAGAAACAACTTCCCCACAGAAGGTGCCTGCCTTCCTCTCTCTGTCCCCTGTTGGGGCTCCAAATTGCGTCTGAGAATGGGTCTGACTATACACAGATTCACCGAGAAGAAAAAAAGGCAGGCAAATTTATTATACGCAGGGGATGTCACAGGAAGGGGCGTACCCAATAACTCCATGAAACGTAGAGTTCTAGGCTTCTGGCTTCAGTCTGGCCCAGCCCTGGCTGCTGTAGGCATTTGGAGAGTGAACCAGCAGGTGGAAAATCAATCTCTCTCTTTGAAACAAAATGAAAACAAAACATTTGAAAGTAATGAAGGCACACGAAGGCGCCATACGCTGGGTGGCACCGCCCTGGCCGTTCCTTCCTTCTTGCTCCAGACCACCAACACGGCTGAGCTGCTGAGCCAACCCTGAAGCTCTGGCCCTTGACTTCTGGCCCAGTGAGACCACGAACACGAGTCCTTTCTGTCCGTAAGTCTTTCGTTAGGTGGCCACGCCCTCGTGTACAGCTGAAGATACCCAAGAGCTACAGGCCTAAGTGGGCAGGCCACACTGAATTCCTGCATGCTGCTTCAGGGTCAAGGCGTGCGGTGCTAGGCTGCATCACCCAAACCCCCCCAGCCCACCCCACCGTGTGCGGCCGAGATGGGGGCTGCAGGAACCAGGCTGGGAAGGGACCCTCTGGAAGTCTGGGCAAAGATGGAGACACTCTAGAAAGTGTCTTTATTCCTCGTGTGCCCTGGGAGGTTAATCTCAAGTCCCATCACCTGGGCTTCATTGACCCCGGGTTCCCTTTGAGTTGGACCAATGGAGGCCTCGGGGTCAGGGACATCAGCCCACTAACTCCTCTCCAGCACGCTGCAGATGGCCAGGAGCCGCCCCCTTCATGGCTGGCACTACCACTGGTCCTGGCAATGCCATGCCCTCTCTCTGCTCCGGCAGGACCCCGGGTGGCGCCACCCTATGGGCTCCCAGACTCCGCCCTCTTCTTGGCGAAAAATCCCTGCCCTGGGTACCCCCTCTGTTAAGCTCTGCAGCCCCACCCCACCCCAATCTCTGCAGCAACCCTGGATGATAACAGCAGCCCATGCAGCTGCTGGGATGCGACAGAAAAAAAAAAAAATTCCAAATCATGCGTTGCTAGCAGCCAGATTGTCTTTCTCTCTTTGAAGTCATCAAAGGCACTTTGAAGAGTGACAGCTGCTGCAGGCTGGGCAGGGGGCTTTGCATCGGTGATAACGGGAAGAAAGCCAGGAATAATAAAGTATACATGAGCTACTTCAAACAGCAGGTGGACGCATGGCACAGAAAGATAATTGTGCTTCGATGCAGGACATTTTGCAATCCATGTGGAATTTTTTTGATGATGCACATTTTCCATGAACTTTTTGAAGATCCCCTCCCATGCCTGGATGTCCATTTATTTATTTATTTTGCACCAGAATAACTTTCTCTTTAATTCCACATTGCATGGACTTTTTGAAACCGCCTTCATAGGTGAGTAGGTAGAGAGGTAAAAAGAGAGGTGCATAGAGTGACAGACAAAGGGAGAAAGAGATTCTGAGGAATTGGTCTGTGGAGTCTGGTGGGGGGACCCGGGAAGGACTGATGTCCCAGTTCCGCCTCCGGAACCTTCGTCTGCTCTCAGGCCTTCAGCTAAGTGGCTGAGACGCAGCCACAGAATGGAAGGCAACTGTGTCACTCAGAGTCCCCCGATCCCCACGCTAACCTCACAGCAGCACCGGCACTGGGGCTTAACCAAAGCCTGGGTACCATGGGTTCACCAGGCTGACACCTAAAATCCACACGGTTCTAAACCTTAGTGATGCAAAGAACAATAGTTGTTTTGCAAGATTGTTTTTTTTTTTTTTTTCAAAGACTTGCTTTCCTTTCCCTAGTTGATTTTTTTTTTTTTTTTTTTTTGACAGGCAGAGTGGACAGCGAGAGAGAGAGACAGAGAGAAAGGTCTTCCTTTGCCGTTGGTTCACCCTCCAATGGCCGCCGCGGCCAGCGCACCGCGCTGATCCGATGGCAGGAGCCAGGAGCCAGGTGCTTCTCCTGGTCTCCCATGGGGTGCAGGGCCCAAGGACTTGGGCCATCCTCCACTGCACTCCCGGGCCACAGCAGAGAGCTGGCCTGGAAGAGGGGCAACTGGGACAGAATCCGGCGCCCCGACTGGGACTAGAACCCGGTGTGCCGGCGCCACAAGGCGGAGGATTAGCCTAGTGAGCCGCAGCGCTGGCCTCCCTAGTTGATTTTCATTCTGTTTCAAAGGCAGACACACACACACAGGGGTGGGGGGAGAGAGAGTGAGCTTCCAGCCACTGCTTCCCTGCACAAATGTGTGCACCATTTGTGGTAGTTCTGCGGCGTGCAGCCTGCATGGACCTTCTGCTGTTGTCCAGGGAACAGTCACGTAGCTACATAGAGCTGCTCAAGGGAGAGGACCCAGGATGGAGTCACTCCCATGTCTGCAGACTGGCGCTGCCTGTGGCGCGGTCCCCGGGCTGCTCTTCACTCAGACCCCTCCCCAGCAAAGTGCA
The DNA here is from genome assembly GCF_051225735.1 of Oryctolagus cuniculus. Lineage (NCBI taxonomy): Eukaryota > Metazoa > Chordata > Mammalia > Lagomorpha > Leporidae > Oryctolagus > Oryctolagus cuniculus. The sequence goes on from NC_142876.1 coordinate 110,667,845, forward strand.
CTGATCTTTGTCATAGCCTGGTGGGCTTGGGGTCCTCCGAGGGCACAGGCAGAGGCCAAAAGGCCACTCAAGGCCCAAGACCTGGGACTCGCCCCAGGTCATTCTGGCACATTCTATGTGTCACAAGTAGGCTCCAACGAGACTGGAGAAAGAGATCCCAGCCTGTGCCATGCAGGGCAGCAAAGCCACGCCACAGAGGGGTGTAGAGACCATGGGCAGGACTCAGCTGCCAGCAGCTGCCCCTAATCCAGCAGCCCCTGCTGGACAGAGCCTTCCATTGTCGCTTTCACGAAGAACGCTCTGGGATCCCAACGTGCAGATTCACAGAGGTGCGGCGGCTCCAGAGCTGACCCCCACCTTCCCTTCAAAGTGGCTGTGTCACCCCACACATGTACCCTCCCTGTAAAGCCCTCATCTCCCCATTTCCTGTGTAAACACTGCCCTTTGCTGGTCTGGTGAGTGATCGATGACGTATTACTGTAATTTGTAGTCATGCTATTTGTATTTTCGTTAGTGGGGAAGCAGAGGGTAGTTGCATGCATTCATATTATGTTTATGGTCATAAAAATCTATGAAGATAACTCCGTTTTTGAAATGAAAGGTATCAAAAAGAAACAAAGGGGGTTGGCGCTATGGCTTAGTAAGCCTCTGCCTGCAGCACCAGCATCCCACGTGCACACCGGTTAGAGTCCCAGCTGCTCCATTTCAGATCCAGCTCTCTGCTATGGCCTGGGAAAGCAGCAGAAGATGGCCCAAGTCCTTGGGCCCCTGCATCCATGTGGGAGACTGGAAGAAGCTCCTGGCTCATGTCTGGCCCAGCTCCAGCCATTGCAACCATTTGGGGAGTCAACCAGCTGATGGAAGACCTCTCTCTACCTCTGCCTCTCCTCTGTAACTCTTTCAAAAAAACAAATTTAAAGATAAAAATTAAAAGAAACAGAGGCTTCAAACAACCTCATTCCCCCCCCCCACCCCGTCCCCTACCCCCAAGGACGATGCTGCCATTTGTGCCTTGTTTTGGGGAAGTCAGAGAAGGTTTTTCATTCACTTGCAATCTCAATCTCAGAATCCAAGCCCATGGCAGAGCTAGAGGAATGTAAAGACCTCCTAGCCCAAGAGTTCCATTTTATGGATGGGGAGACTGAGACCCTGGAAGGTCCACAACCCAGCTGAGGTCTTGAAGGTCCCAGCAAGGCTGGGACCAGCACCCACATCTTTGAACTTTCATGAGAGAGAGAGAGAAGGAGACTGGAGAACAGAAAACAGCCATGTGTGCTGTGCTGTGCTTTCGCTTAGTATCTGCAGCTGCCTGCCCTGGGCTGGTCCCTCCCCACCTGGCTCAGGGGCCACGTAGATAAAGCCGCCGTCTGACAGCCTGGAGCTCCCTGCAGAGAATGCGTCATTAGGCGGTCCGTGCTGTGCAAACATCCTAGAGCATGTTTGCTGGACTGGACGGTTAGGTCATCGCTGCACGTGGCCTCTGGATGTGGCCATGAGCTGCGGTCAGCATGAGGGGTGGGAGCGGCTGCAGCTGGTGCAGCACGTGCACCATTTCTGTTGTGCATAAGCTAGAAGGCATGAGCTCTAAGACAACAACCAAAAGCGTAGCACGGTGAGTGAATAAGCCAGTGTGGCACTGTGGTTATCACCATTCTAACGCACCCTAGTGTCTGTGATTTCTGAACCTGCACAGGCCGAGCGATCTGTAGCAGTGACAACAGACGGCCCGTCCCTGGCTGTTCCTGCACCGCCTGCCAGGCAGGCAAGCGCTCTTCCCGGTGGCTGGTCAGAGGTGCCCTCCCACAGGGCTCCAGGACCAAGGTGCTGCAGGCCTGCTCTCCCGGGATCCCGCAGACCCGGCCAGCAGGGGGCAGTGTGGTGCCACAGACACTGCAGCCCCGGTCTGCTCGGGCTGGGTGGAGGGGTCGGGCACAGGTTCTAAGATCCCGGACTAGGCAACCAAGACGGGCCCCAAGCGCCATGGAAAACACCTTAGTAAGTGCCTACAGTGAGAGCAGCAGGGCCCGCAAAGTCAACACAGCCGGTTCCCTCCACCCAGCTTGGATCGGATCCCTGTTTATTTTGCCCAGCCACGGATTTCGATTGCTCCTTGCATGAGCCATGCCTATTTTTACACACTGGAGTCAGCACTGGGATGAGAGCAGAGATCCGGGACGGAGCCCCACTGTGGGGCAGGCGGTGCCAGGTTTCCATCCGGCCCCCGCCCACGGGGCTGTCATGAGCAAGGGCAGAGCACTGGGCCAGGGCACCTCCTCGCGGGTGCCAGCTCTGCCCAGGCTTTCTGGGTGCACAGGGCCTGCACTGCGCGGCCCAGCCAGCCTCTGGGTCTCCCTTTCCCCCCGCACCCCAGGCACTCCCTTGCAGCGTGAATGGCCGATGTGGACCTCGTCCAGTGGGGCTGATGCAAAGGCCCTGGGAGTGCTCCCTGCCTGGCGTCCAATCCATCTGGGTTGCAAAACGCAAGGCATTGCACCGTGTCCGAGGCCGGCCAGGCCACCCCTCAGCACATCCCAGGGCACTCTGCTGCCTCTTGAGTAACTGTCCCCTGGGAGTCAGGTGGGCGGGGCTCTGAGGGCCCTGCTGCCCAGAGCAAGGCCCGAGCTGTCCCCACGTTCCTTTCAGCCCTAGCACGTGGCTGCCTCCTCCTGCCTGTTGGGGCTTCTTTCTCAGGTGGGGGCTCCCAGGTAAAGGCTCCCACAGAAAAGGCCTGTACAGAGTGGCCTTCCACAGCCCCCACCCCCAAACCCAGGGAGGACCCTAAATCCAGGGCTTGCGGCAGCTCAAGCACCTACCTTGGGGCTTGCACTCAGGGCTACCTGCAGGCCCGCACTGCAGTCCATGTAGGCCTACCTTGTAGGTGGACCAGCAGAATAAATGACGACAAAGCAAGCTAAGGGGCCAACGTAGCGCAGTGAGCTAAGCCGCCACCTGCATCACCCACATCCCACATCAGAGCGCTGGTTCAAGTCCCGGCTGCTCCACTCTGATCCAACTTCCTGCTAGTGTGCCTGGAAAAGCTGTAGAAAATGCACCAAGTCCTTGGGCCTATGCACCCACGTGGGAGACCCAGATGGAGCTCCCAGCTCCCATGTTGCAGCCATCTGGGAAATGAACCAGCAGATGGAAAATGGAAATCAGTCTCTCTCTCCCTGACTCTGCCTTTCAAATCAATAAATCTTTTCTAAAAATAAGCTAACAGATGAATCCATTTAAGAATTCGAGAATTTCTTTCCAACTAAACATTGGCCTGGACACACCAAAGACGATGCTAGGCCACAAAGAAGCACACATACTCACTCAAATCAAAGCCTTTCCCGTTTTACATTCCACTGGACAAACCCCAGCCTTCCTCCTGGGTCTGTGTCCAGGTGGGCTTTGCTGCCGTGTTCTTACTAACAGCATCTGCCCATCCCAGCAGGTCTTGGGCCACTGCGGGGGAATGAAGCCCATGTTTCCTCTCTGCGCAGGGCAGCCCAGGTAGTCTGCAGTCCCTGAGCTGCCACCGCACTTTCTGGTGCGTGAGAAATACTGGCTGCTCATTCACCTCGGCTTCCTGTGGTCAGCAGGAGAGTGGCCCCCAGGGACAGCCCCTTGTGTCCCCCCTGCTGGGACTTATTGAGGGTTTACAGTGTACAAAGCTCAATGGCACCAACAGGAAACATGGTCCCTAGGGCCAGCACTGTGGAGCAGCAGGTAAAGCTGCTGTCTGCAACTCTGGCATCTCATATGGACGCCGGTTCGAGTCCCGGCTGCTCCACTTCTGATCCAACTTCCTGTAAATGACCTGGGAAAGCAGCAAAGGATGGCCCAAGTATTTGGGCCCCTGCCACCCACACAGGAGACCTGGATGAAGCCCCTGGCTTTGGCCTGGCCCAGCCCTGGCCATTGAGACCATCCGGGGAGTGAACCAGCAGATGGAAGATCAATCGATCTCTCTATCTTTCCCTCTCAAATAAATAAATAAATCCTTTAAAAAAACTGATTTGGAAGCACAAAACTTATAGTGTCACAATGGGCCACGACGTGGAGGCTTTTGGAGGTAGAAATGTCCTCACTTGCGGTGATGTCCCTGTCCTTATCCTCCAAACCTGTGGCTGCTCCTGGCCACTGGAGATGCAGGTTACAGATGGCATTCAGGTTGCAAATCAACCGAGCAGGGAAGCTCCCCGCATCACCAGCTGGAAGCCAGACATGGCAGACAGTGGCCATGGTTTGCGAAAGATGAGCCTGGGCACTGCTGCCTTTGAAGAGAGGCAGGCAGCCCCTGGGAGCTGCGGAGGCCGGGAGTTGGAGGCTCCAAAGTGGAGCAGAGCCTTGCCCGTGACTTGATGTCAGCCGAGTAGCTGACATAGGCTACCGATGAAGGAAGGTGGTCTATTCTGGTGCGTGGTTTTAGAGGGTCCCAGGCCAAGAGGGTCTGTCTGGTTAGGTTGGAGGAGGCGGAGGAACAATTACATGGTGGCAGCGAGGAAGCAGAGGGAGAGCCCAGGCCCAGCTCAGGCCCACCTGACCCGGCTTCTGCCTTCCCCAGGACACACCCCCAGTGACCCAAGAACCTCCCACGGGGCGCACCTCCTGGCCACCGCATCCGAACTGCGCTTCCACCCTGTGAGTGCCAGCAGTCCCCACTTGTGGGGCACACACGGAGGAGCTAAAACACTCAAACCACAGCCTCCTGGCCCTGGCTCCCCCGACCTCATGTCCTCCTCACGTACCACCTGCTATCATCCCACCCACAACCGCTCCAAGGCTCAACGCAGTCCGACATTAACTCCAAAGCCCAACATCTCACCTGAGACTCAGGGCGCACCGTGAAGCTGTGAGCTCCTCTCTGCATGACAGAAGACAAGTCCCCTGCTTCTGAGACACGAGGGTGGGACACACTCAGCGCATATATGTCCCTTCCAAAAGGGACAGGCAGGGAAATTGGAATATTAATCAAATCAAGGCAAGACCGAAACACAGCAGGGCAAACGTGAAGTCCCCATGCAGCGTGCCCAGTTGCTGGAACTTCCTGCCCCGCAGGGTGCAGGCTGGGCTCCCGACAGCTTGGCAGGGAAGCCTCCATGCCTCCCCTCCCCAGCTCCATGCCTGCTCACGTGGCTGCTGTCCGAGGCTGTGCACAGGTACCCGAGGCTTCCCAAAGCCAGCATGTCACTCCACGGTCACCTTACCTTCCTGGGCTCTCAGCATCAGCGTCACCCCCACAACTCAGGACTCCGCCTGGCCTCCCTGGCTCTCCTCTGAGCGCTTGTGGGAGCCACCACCGGCCTCCTAACACAGCATTCTGTGCACCTGGAACACCGGCAGCTCCAGCTCGTGGACGCTGCTGTGAGGTCGACCGCCTGCACGAGCCCAGCCTGGGCCCACCGCAGCACCTCCCCCAGGGCCTCACGAGCCAGGCACGGGGAGGGGAACTGAATCCGGGGTAGTCTCGGGCAAGCTGGAAGACAGCAGCTCCGGCTGTCACAAAAACCATTCTCCCCTCCCAGGTCTCTGGGCTTCTGATGGGAGAGCAGCCTCCGAGTTCTCTGATGTGCCGTCTGGATCTTCCTCCCCTTGCTAATAAGCACACCAGCTCCCTTTCCCCCGCACTAGTAGCTGTAGCCCCTGGTCTCATCTCTATCCCTCTCATTCCTATCCCAAATCAGCTGCCTCTGCCTTCCTGCTCCGGCCAGGCTGCGCGCTTTCCTGATGGTTTCGCTCTGGGATTTCTGACTCCTGATTCTCACCGTATGCCTTAGAGCAGGGACCACCACCCGTGCTGCAGCCCGAGCTCCGAGCTGCCCCACAACTCCTCTGCCACACGAACCAAGCCACCTCTGCAGCTCAGCCTCCCACGGAGCCTCTGGACACAGACACAGCAAACACAAGTTCTCGGTCACCGCAAACCAGAGTGACTTCAGTCCAGTTCTCACCAGAATCCACACTTGCAGCAGAGAGCTCGTCAGTGTGGTCTTTGCCATCCGCATTTCAATCAGCGCTCCGGGCTTCTAAGCCCTTACCAGCCCCTCTCTCGGAGCTTAGAACGTTTGAGGCTTTCTCCTCCCTGCTCCCCAAATGCTTCCTGATAAACCAGTTCAAAAGGCTCCCCCACTTCTTTTAGATATAGTGAAAAGTAATGACGCGAGGAGCCGGCGTTGTGGCACAGTGGATTAAGCCATCGCTTGTGACACCGGCATCCCAGATCGCAGTGCCGGTTCCGGTCTCAGCTGCTCTGCTTCTGATCCAGCTCCCTGCCAATGCACTTGAGAATTCAGCAGAAGATGGTCCAAGTATTTGGGCCCTTGCCACCCACGTGGGAGACCCAGATGGAGTTTCAAGTTCCTGGGTCTGGACTGGCCCAGCCCCAGCTGTTGTGGCCATTTGGGGAGTGAACCAGCGGATAGAGGTTCAGAGTTTAAGATTGGTTGGGCTGTACTGGTTCAGCTCTCTGGGGAGGTCTAGGATGGCAGAGAAATGACACGGAGAGAAATCTCATGGACAGCCAGGAAGCAGACGAGGGGCCAGGCCCAACTCAGTCCTTGCCCTCCCTTTAGAAGGGCTCTCAAGGCCCCCACCCCAGGGCCCCCTTCCCAGCCACCATAACTGGATCCCGCCTCCAGCCTGTTGGTATCAACAACCCATGACTCTAGGGCTTAGGCATCTGTACGAGTTGGGGAGCCAAATCATTATCAATTTACAACAAGCATTCAGATCCCCTGCTACCCAACACAGTGAATAACCCAAGCACTATAAATTATGGAAATGTAAATAAAGACTGTGTAGGGGAAGTGAAGCTTATACCAGTTTGCCTTCCCTTTAAGATACTCAGTAAGCATTTGTGTGCTCCTAACGCCCTTGGTACCACTGGGTTTTTTCCTACCCCCTCCAGCTTGTGCCAGCCCACTTTATCCCCCTCCTCTCCTTTCTCCTTTCTCCTTCCTGCCCCCTGCATCCTGGAACCTCCCCCCTGTCACCCAGAGCCATTAGCTTCCAACTGTTTTCTACCATCACAGTCACACATGCAAATGCATCATGGCGCCCATAATGTGCAATACTTTGGTTAAGAGGACTCAGCACCCTTAGATCTTTATCAACCAATCTCCATGATTTGAGTGAGCCCTGGAGAGGTCTCAGCTCCAACAGGGTTCTTTCTTCCAAACAGACGCAATGGTGGCCCAAGAGGAATTCTAGTGAATCCCATGTTCCCCTTCTCTGTATATTTAGACTGTATATTAGACTGATCTGATAATTAGACTGATTAGATCAGTATAATTTGATTTGATTGAGTTCCAACATATCCATGCTCTTCCTGGCACCTGCTCTCCTATCATGGAGAACTAGAATCCACCCAGGATGCCTCACGCTATCGACCCACATCTTTGGGACGAGAAGCGGAGATGGTAGCACTAGGGCTACCCTGTGAGATTAGTGGACAAAGGACTCCACTGAGAGCTGGAGATGTGGGGACAGGCCACACTTCACAGGCAGCTCCCATGGGGACCCTGTCACCCCAGGGTGTGAGGACCTGCCCCCTCTATTGGGAGGAAAAGGAAGATGTCCCTGGAAAGTGTGACCCTAGGATGCTTGTTTGTCCGTCACCATGCTTGGAAGTGATGAGGCTGGAGGCCCTGGGACTCTCTCGGCAAGGAGACCTTCCACGTTCAAGCACCTTCTTGGCCCCATGTGCTGAGCAGAGGAAATCCAGGTGCCAGGAGGGGTTGGGGGCTCCTCTCCCTGGGTAACAGAGCCCTGGAGCAGCTCACAGTCTGAACTGCCTCCAATGGCCGGGGTAGGGGGGATGAAACCAGGCCAGTTCAGCAAGGTTTGGTTTTTGCAATGTATTCCAGCTAACTCCAGCACCTGCGGCAAATCTCGTGCAGAAATTCCCCGACCTACCATGCACCACATCCATGACAGCCACTACAAGTTGAAGATGTCATACATCTAAAATACAGTTAGGACACCCAGCCTATCAGACTCCATAGCTCAGCCACACGGAACACGGCAGAGAGTGCAGGTCTTCCCCGCGATGGTCCTGGGGTTGCCTGGGAACTTCTTCTGCCTGAAAGACAAGAGGGCGCTGGGACACATGGCGCCCGCCCAAGGCAAGGTCGAAGACCAAGATGAAACTTCGAAGTACAGCTTCCACTGACTGCATCTCGCTTTCACCCCGCCCAAGTGTGAAAGACCCTAAGTGGAACCCTGCTGTGTCAGGGAGATCTGTACTGGACCTGGGCCAGTCGCTCACATCTTCCAGCACTGGGCTACTTCATCTCTGAAACGGAAATGATGAGCCCAGGTATCACGACAAAGCAGCGATGAACTGGAGTGAGATGCTGGGCTTGCGCTGGCCTTGGTGCCCAAGGCCTGGGAAGCAGCCAACTGCTTAATGCAGACATATTCCCAGGAATCCCCACTTCCCAGGAGACAGCAGCCTCACCCTGTCTTTGTTCAACACTCTGAAAGGTACATTTTGGTGTAGTCCATGCCAACACTTCTAACCCACTTTCCCCAGTGTCCACCGTACACCAGCCCTGGCGAGCGGGCAGAGCTGGTCCACTCAGCAGCGCCCCCTGGCTGTTGGTACAATAGCCGTGCAATCATTTCAAAGTGCTGGTGTGCTTTACTCTGTTAAACAAGGACGGGTGGGCATTTGGCACAGTGGCTACACTGCCACCTGGGATACCCACACCCCCTAATGGGAGTGTCTGATTTGCACCCCCGCTACTCGGCTTCCAATCCAGCTTCCTGCTCATGCTCACCCTGGGAGGGAAGATGCTGGCTCAGGTGCTTGGGTCCCTGCCATCCGTGCTGGAGACCCAAACGGAGTTCCTGGCTCCTCGCTTCAGCTTGGCCCAGCCCTGGCTGTTGCAAGCATTTGGGGAGTGAACCAGCGGGTGGAAGATCAACCTCTCTCACTCTCTTTTAAGCAGAATGAAAATAAATAAATACCAAAAAAAATGGAAGAGAAACAGAAGTGGTGCAAACTGATGCTAAAAAACCCAGCTCTCCAAAACCTAACCTGACATGGAAATGACTCCCTGGGGCCAAAGGGAGCGTGGGTGAGGTCACTCCCTTGGGTGCTGGACCTCAGCCTGCAACTGATGTTCACTTGGGAGAGGAAGAGGTGACAACAAGATGCACGTCAGAAGAGACCATGTCTGTGAACAGGAAAACGGGCCAGGGATTGTCCTGCTGTGTGTTTGTGGGAGTGGATGTGTCCTCCTGCCACGCATACCTCATCCTGCAGGGGGCGTAAGAGAGGGAAGCAGGAGGTGGCTTCACCCGGCCTTAGGATCTTTCAAGCTATGTGCATTTGTGCAGAACCTGCGATTTGTGGGCTGCCCCCGGAACCCATGCATGGGTACCCAAATTCTGAGTCGGGGGAGGGGGGTTCAGACACTCGGATGGTGAATGGTTCCTCCCAGCTCGAGCAGCGTGGGGCCGCCTGTGGACGCCCTGCTGGAAACCCCTCCAGGGTCTAATCCCAAGGTCCAGGGAGGCCTTAGGAGAGGTGGTGCAGCAGGGTGCAGCACTCAGCTGGTCAGAAGGGGGCGGCTGGCTCCGCTCCTGGCCTGGGGCTTGGTGGGAAAACAGGCCTGAGGTCAGACCTTCCCCTTTAAGAAACAACCTATAGAACAGAAATGTGACATTTTACATGGAAGCAGACGTTTTGGAATCATAGCAAAGCCAAACAGAACCGATCTGTGACTGTGCGTTGGCAAGGACCCGGGGAACAGAGGCGGAAGGGTCTCCTGATGTGTCGGCAGCCCTGGGCGAATGATTCCTGAATGGATGATTGAATGAATGAATGCAGAACGCATGAATGAGGGCTCAAAGCTTTGGCAGGATGCCCCGGGTCCCAGGGGGCCGGAGGCTCGTGCTTGCCCTGTATCCCGTGGGAGCGCACGGTGTCCGGAGGGGGCACCCTGGGAGGTGCTGGAGCTGGCGGGGACACGCTGGCTGGCCCGCAGCCACCAAGGCCGGGAGCGGGGACGGGAAGGACCGGCCCTGCCTGGGCCAGGCCTAGAGCCCCTGTCGGCCCTGTGGTTTTCCAGGCAACGGATTCCAGTCAGTAAGCCTTGCATGTCAGAGCTTCAAGCAGACACAAAACGCAGACCCAGGGACCCAAGTTAGCAAAGCCCCTGAGAAAGGAGCCCCTCCCCTCAACACTGCCCCTGCAACACAGCTGCTCCCAGCCCACCCTATCTGTAGGAGGCCAGCCCCCAGCAGCCGGGCTGCCCCTGGGGAGCTGAGCCAGAGCGAAGAACCAGGGGCAGCGTTGCCCGGGGCCAGCCCAGAGAGCCGGGCCTGGCGTCTCCATCCAGGACCTCAGGCCTCTGCAGGCTGCCTGTCTGCCCACTAAGGAGAGGGAAGCTGAGCCTGGATGCGGACAGTACGCCCGGGATGGAGGCGCCCCTGGCACGTGGGTCTGGTGCACACCACAGTAGCACGTGTGTGAGGAGTGCACAGTGTGCTGGTGCCTGCCCACCAGCCGCACACACTTGGAGAGATGCAGGCTGATGCCTGCAGGGGGAGATTCACAGGCCGAGAGCACGCGCTCTACGGAGTGCCCATCTCAGGGTGCAAACTTTAAGGGTGTGCGTCTTTGGTGGCGGCGGCGGCGGGTGTTCAAAGGCTGTGTGTATACACTGTGTGTGTGTGCGCGCCCCAGGATGTGGTGCCCAGGTGCGTGTGTGTGTGTGTGCCTCAACATGCGAACCACATATTCCCCGTGCAGAGGTGTGAGTGTGGTGGGGTCCTGGTGGCTTGTGTTCTCGGCCGCTCTCCCCTCACCTCGCCGCTGCCCCCCAAGTCTCCCCCTGCAGGCATCAGGCCGCGTCTCTTGGGGTGCTTGTGGCTGGCGGGCAGCAGGACCTCCATGGCCACCAGGGCCTGCCTCTGTATCTCTGGATCGCAGGCTGCAAGCCCGAGTTCCTGGCCCGGGGCAGGGAGGGAGGGGGGTGGGGGGAGCCTGGCCTGCATTCCTGGGCGCACACAGACTGGAATTCGTACATTCCATTCATAACATCCTGCAAGGCAGGGGGGCGGGGACGCGGCCCTGAGTCAGTGATTAAAAGGGAAGAAGAGGGAAAGCTTATGCAGCTCGGGGCTGTGTGTTTTGCTCCAGGCCCTGGCGCAGGCCCAGAGGCTGAGAAGCAAGGAGCACGTGCGCCGTATGCCAAGCAGCCTGGCTGGGACGTTCAAGGCCACCCCCTCCCGCCTGCCCAGCGCCGCTCCAGGGCTGCCCTGTATTCCCCTCTACACGGGGCCAGGGATGCAGCCCATGGTCTCGGGGACAGAGCCCCCTGTACCCCAGATGGCCTCCGCCACCGGGGCAGGAGGCAGCCATGGCACACTAGGCCCTGGTGGCAGGAGGGGAAGAGACCAAGTCATGTGCCCCCAGACCCCCCTACTTGTAGGATTCACTACCTTCCCACTTCACAGAGGGGCAAACTGAGGCTCAGAGAATTTGTGCCATTCCCCTATAGATAAGAGTACCAGCTGCCTTTGCAAAGGACCTGGCCGTACCTGCTGCCCCTTCGCCTCACCATCCTGCTTGCTCCGAAGGGCTGAGCTGCACCTTCTCCCAGACAGGGTCCAGCCCCCTGCCATGTGGGCAGCGTGGCCCCCTAGAAGCAGAAGGGACAGAAACAGTGGACAGAAGATGTGGAGCTGTAAGACTTGTGCACGTGGGCTGATGGAGCCTGAGATGGTAGGAGGATAATCCGGAAAGCTCCGCCCAGCCCCTGGGGCAGTCAGGGTGTGTGTGTGTGTGTGTGTGTGTGTGTGTGTGTTCGTTTGTCGTGTTTGGGCGGGGGAAGCTGCTTGGGAGAGGTGGGTGTGTGGTTCCCGGACAGGGGCGTGACCAACATGGCTGAGTCCACTGGCGCTGATTTCATCCCACCTTATTAATAATTTCAAAATTAATAAGAATGTGGGTTCTTGCCACTTATTCAGAGACTTCTGAACACTGGCTCGCATAGAGCAGACATCGTGGGAAGTTTTTTAAGGGTTTCATTTAGCCAGAGAAATGCACAGGAAAGTGAGGGCTTTCATGAGGGGGGAAGGAAGTCTAGAAGCTAAGCTGGGCCCAGGCAGAGAGCAGGCCAGGCGCCACGTGGAACAAGCATGTAGGCAGGAGAGCAGAGGCAGGGCAGAGGGCAACGGGCTACGGGCCCCCGAAGGCACGGGCAACAAGGGAGGGGTCCACCGTGTTCCAGGCCTTTTATTTACTCCCAAAGGGGGATGCTTATGTAGTCTGATTGGCAGGTGGGCATACAGGTGGGGTCAGGTAGGGGCATGAGGTCACGCAGGAGGCGTGGTCTTCCAGCTCACAAGTCTGATCGATGTTATCCTAGCTGTCTGCCTCCATCAGTGTGAGATGCAGCCAGGATGACCACAGCCACGTCTCCCATGAGGGCAGGGATCAAGGGATAGGAGGACTTAATTCCAGGCCCTGCTGGTTCAGGGGAGGGAGGCTGGGAGGGTGAGGCGGGGAGATTGTGCAGTGTGTCTCAGGACAGCTAGGGGGAGCTGGGGGCTGCTGGAGGGTGGAGGGAGGGGCTGGCAGGGGTCTCCAGCAGAGGAAGCAGCAGGAAGAAAGGCTGCGTGGTTGACCCTGGAGGCGGCTGGGGTGATCGCTGGAGGTGACACTGCAGGTCTCCCCCGCCCCTTGATAAATCAGAGAGGGGAGGCGGGCTCTGTGCCCCCGCAGCGCTCTGCCCAGGCTGGTGTTCTGGCTGCTCCCCACTGGTTGGTGTCCACCTCCTGGGTTAGCCAGCAGGAATGCGAAGTAGGGGTCTAGAGGTTTGCTGACTGATGGGAGAAGGTGCTGGAACAGGCTGGACCCTAACAGTCGCTCCTTAATCAAAGGAGCTGCTCAGGGCTCCCCTGGGCTCCCCAGGGCTGGGAAGCTGACGAAGGCTATCCCAGCCTGTCCCCCTCTCCCCTGTGCCTCCCAAAGCCATGTGCTGGCCATGGGACTCGGCGGCCCTTCATTCCTCCCAACCTCCGTGGGCCACTGTTCTGGTGCCCACCTCCAGTGGGAGTGGGACAGGGCTGTAGGGGGACGGCACAAGGAGCCCCCCCCGGGGGGGGGCAGCTTCCTCCTCCTTGGTAGCTTTGGGAGCCACAAGGAGGGAAGGCCTACACTTCCGGGAATGGAGAGGCCTACTTCCGGGGAAGAAAGTCCTTGTCAAGGTCCCTGTGGGTGCCTAAAGGTCAACCAGTGAGGATCAGACCCGCCTCAACCTTTAACCCCTATGCCCCTGCTCTGTTGCTCTGTTGGGACCAGGGAACCTCGCCCGGGAGCGGAACCCCAATAAAAGCCTGTGAATTAATTGATTCGTCTGCCTGGGAAGATGTGTTATGCACCGCACACCTTACACTCTTCACCCTCATCTTCCCCTTCTCACACCCGCCTGTCACAACCAACTCATCTCAACACACCCGGCCCACTCTCTGAGCTGCCCAGTGGACTCACAAACACCCCGGATCTCGGAAAAGCTCTGAAAGTGGCCCAGAGACCCTTCCCGGGGGTCTCTGAGTGAGAACCACGCTGGTGATGATGCTAAGCAGGGCTTTCCCTTTGTCCCCCACTCTCCATCGTGAGGGCGCAGCCCACACCTTCGGGCGCACGGTGTGATGACATTGGAGGTCTGACAGCCAAGGGTGCCAGGCGTTCCCATGTTTTAAATGTCTCTGTTTAACCAAGTTCAATTCCCGGCTCCGCCCCTGCACACGGGAGTCCTGGAGGACCTCTTCTCACCACGGGGACAGAGCCACCGTCCTCCCTGAGTTCCAGGGCTCGAAGTCGAGATGCTGGGAACGTAGGCCGGCCCCAGTGCCAGCAGCTCTCTCTGATGGGTGGGGAGCCAGCCCTCCCCGGAAGAGGCCGCCAGCTGCCCCGGCTGGCTCTCGGAGCACCGGGGTGCCCAGGGGCTTCTCAGGGACTCTTAGCAGCTATTCAAAGTCCAGCAAACGAGCAAAGCGAGCCCCTGTCCTGCCGCATTCATCCCGCCTGGCACCTTCCCCGGGAGGGCGCCCGGCCAGCTCCCTGAGCGCACAGTTTCCTACATGTCCAAGGTGTGAGAAAAGTAACACGTTGGTTGTTGATCTTGTTGGAAAAGGGCCGGTATTTTTTTTTTTTAAAGCAGCGTGTTTTTTAACTTGTTGCGCAGTACGTTCTGTAATTCCTGCCCAAAATACCAGCTGACGTCAAAGAGGCTCCTTCATGGGAACAGTGTTTTGTTTGGAGGACCACGCGCCTCTTCCCCACGCTGGCCGCCGTGATGGGCGACCCCGCCGTGTCCCCTCGCCCAGCACGCCAGGCTAACGTGGCCCCGGCCGCCCCAGCTACCGCCTCACAGGGAAGAGAAAGGAAGACAGGCACGGAGGAACGGAGCTGTTAGAGCTGAGCAGAGAATCCAGCAAGGTGGCCAGTTACAAAATAAATATACAAAACCCTGCGGGTTGCCAACGCCCCGAAATAGCCGTAACAAAATATATCGGGGGAAAAAAGCTCCCATTCACAATTCAGCGCGAAATGAGGAATTCTTAGCGGTGAACAGAACAAGGAAGCACACACAGGACCTACGGGCAGAGGACTTCAATGCTCACCGGAGGAACAGAAATGACTCGGTCCACAGAGAGAGAGCCTGTGTGCTGGACACAGAGACGTGACGCTCCAGAAAGCTCCGTGTTCCAGCCATAAGGATGTGAAAAGCAAACCAAGGAGTGGGGGATGGGATGTGCCCTGTCGGACATTAAAGCTAAAATCCTTTAAACGTTGCATTCCTGATGCAAGAATGCAGTGGAACACAGAGGGAAATGTATATGGCAGCCTGAAGTGGTGGGATCTTTCAGATCTACGGGAAAACACTCTTCTTTTTTTTTTTTAATCAACAGTGTAGGCATGGGTGGGCGTTAATCAAGTTGCTACTTCCGTGTCTGCTTCAAGAACTGGCTCTTTCACTCTCGATCCAGCTTCCTGGGAGGCAGCGGATGACAGCTCCAGTGCCTGGGTGCCTGCCACCCGTGTGGGAGACCTGGATTCAGTCCCAGGCTCCCGGCTTCAGCCCGGCCCAGCCCTGGACATGGTGAGCATTTGGGAAGTGAACCAGTGGATGAAAGATCTCTCTCTCTCTCTCTCTCGGTTGTCTGCCTCTCTGTGTTTTCAAATAAAATAAAAAAAAATTTTTTTTAAATTAAAAAAAAAATACTTTGGGCATATGACCAACCCCTTGAAATGAAATAACGTGAGAGTCCGGCTTCTAGATGGATTAAAGATTCAAACGTAATATGAAACCATAAAAACACCAGAAGCATATTTCGTGAAAGTTATGTAACCTTGGGGAAAAGAGAGAACTTAATAAACATGAAACCAAAGACTGAAACAATAAGGGGAAAGGTAAATGGCTTTGGCCAGAAAAGAAAAATGTCAATCTCTGCTGTGTTGATAAATAAACACAACCCCACCTCGGCATGAGGGTGCACTCTCTCTAGTGGTTTCTATGGGGGCCCTTCTGACTTCTCACGGCCCAGGCAAAGATGAAATCCTGTACGTTCCTGGGGACAGCAAACAGTCACCTGCTACCTGTGACAACAGTATGTAGATGCCAACCCCTGCTTGAATAGGGTTGACCTCTGAAACTGGAAGACAACAAACAAACTGTCCAATGAAAAGTGGGCTCAGATGACCAATGAGCCAGCAGGTTTTGGAGAAATTGCCAATCACATGACAGGTGTGGTGATCACTTGGCAATACCTCTCCCTAGACAAGCTGCAACCCACGAGGGGTCTGTAGAAATATTCGTCTGGCCCTGGCACTGACCACAGAGAACTGGGCAGGAAGCTTAGGTAGGAACAGGTGAGCTGGAAGAAGCTCTTCATCATTTCCGCCTCTAGCCTGCATTGTAAACTCCACTCCTCACCTGTCAATCCAGCACGCCCACTTTCCCATGATGCAACTGGGTTTCATCTAGGGCCAGGAAGGAAGGGCCGCCATTATGGCCAAAATAGAAGTTAAGCTCCACGTGGAGGCACCATGATACTCCCAGAAAGCCTTGTGTACACTAAGCCCCACCCAGGCTCCACCCCACTTTATATTCAATTAGGGTGCAACCATCCATCCCATAAAGTAACTGTTAGAATGGGAACGCCTCTTTTTTTGCTTTTTGGCTTCTGTTCTCCCCCTCGTGGGCAGCTCTCCGGCCCCTGGTACCAGGTTTCTCTCCATGTGGGGTGCCCCACATGCACACACGAATGTTATGTTCACTCTCTTTTAAATCACTCCTGTTCTCACTTGTGCACTGTGCTTTGAACTCTTAGCTCTATCAGGACAAGGACCTGGAGTAAGAATGGAGATACATGGGGCCGGTATCGTGGCGTAGCGGGTAAAACAACTGTTGGTAGTGCTGGCATCCCATATGGGTGCTAATTCAAGTTCCAGCTGCTCCACTTCCAATCCAGCTCCCTGCTAATGCACCTGGGAAAGCAGCAGAGGATGGCCCAAGTGCTTGGCTCCCTGCACTCACATGGGAGACCAGGAAGAAGCTCCTGGCTTCCGTCTGACCTAGTTCTGGCCATTGCAGCTATCCGGGGGAGAGAACCAGCAGATGGAAGCTCGCTCTCTCTCTGGCTCTCCCTCTCTATTACTCTGCCTTTCAAATAAATAAAATAAATCTTCTTTAAAAATTGAGATACTTATTCCCATGACAGAGCAGAGCTCTGTCAGAAGGCTCCTTGTCCTCTGGGCTCTGATTCTGCCGTCTGCAGTATTTTTTCATCATCTTATGCTGTTCCCTTTTGCATCCACTCATCGTCGAGTGGACAGCTTGCCACGTAAATCCTCACAAATAAATGCACGATTTTAAATGGTGCTAGGAAAGAAAGTTCTGTGAGCGAATCTTTTACATTTTCATAGTTTCCTGTTTGTTTTCAGGACTATTTCAAAGGGGCTGGTTTTCTATTCGTGGGGGGAGCTAAAACATTTCCTTTTCAATAAATATGTTGAAGTGGGGAGGTGACTTGAAGAGCAAGGTTAAGTACATCACGGTCCAGGGGGCTTGAGATCATGGGGAAAACCATGACCTTGACCAGGGAAGTGGTGGAAGGCAGGGAGATGCTACTGTAACCAAAAGGCAGCTTGGAAAGGCTTGGCCTGGCTGTGCGTCCAGGAGCCCCAGGGGAAGCGCTAAGGCCGTTGGTGGTAGGGCCCACCGGGTCAGGGCAAAGCATGGAGGTTGGAGCTGGGGCAGGAGAGGGAGGGGTCAGTTTGCAGAAGCCAAGGGCAAGCGAGAGTAGATGTGGAGGACAAAGAACAGGACAGCTCCACCACAGCCAGATCCTTGGAGGGGACTCCCTGGGACAACCCCAGTGTCCCAGTTACACCTGGACAGGAGCAGGTGCACTGGGCGCGCGCTCTGTTGCCGGGTTTCCTGGATTCATATTCTGCTACTCTTCTTCCCAGACAAGGTCCTGAATCTCCCTGTGTCTGGATTCTCCTGGGTATCCAGTGAGGATGAGGGCAGACGCCGCCTGATGGGGCCTTACTCCATGCCTAAAGGCCCTCCTCTATAAAACAGGTTCTTAATAACCCATCACACATAGGGCTGCGACAGCTGCCCAAATGAGATGGAGTTACGTGTGTCAAATCCTGCAGAAATGCAGCAGGGGGAGAGGTAGACCAGAGGAGAGGCCTCACGCACACACATCTGCCAGATACCAGGAACTGTGACAGACAAGTCTTCCAAGTGTGCAAGTCACACGAGGACAGGGAGCAGCTGCATCTGCCTGATACTCCGCCTCCTGACAGACACAGACGCCAGCCCTCTGAGCAGTGCGCGGCGCGGTCCAGAACAGCTGGTGCTGACCCCTCCTCACCCCCCTCTGCCCCGCCCTCCTCAGCTGCACCCACAATCACCCAGGAAGGTGGATTCCACACGACGACGCCCCCTTTACAAGAACTCCGGATCCGAGAGTCTCTCCCCTGTGCTATTCGGGCTGAAGGGGTCCCTGTGCATCGAGGGAAGCACACAGCTGGGGCCTGGCACACAGCCCTCCACAGAGGCCAGCGTTCGCTCTCCCCAGGGGATTGCTGCTGTCACTCTCTTGTGTGACCAGGAGGGCACCAACCCACGCGCGGGTCCTTCTGTAGGAGCCGGGCTGTTCTCCACCCACTCATGGCCCCAGGAGAGTGATGGGGGGCTCTGACACAGGAGAACAGGAGGCTGAGAAACCAGGAGTGGCCCTGTCCCCGTCCTGGCCACGCCTGCTCACTTAACAGTGGCTTTTTTCTTTATCCATCCTGGCTCAGGCCTCACCTGCCTGGCCTCGCCACCCCATCGGCCCCTGGCTGCTGCCCACACCCTGTGGGTCACTCTCTCTTCTGGTGCCCCTGCCCCTACTGTGCTCTTGAACAACCCAAGACCCATGTGCGTTTAGTCTCTGTCTTCGCATGCATGGCTGGGCTACTCTCTCCTCTGGAAACTTCTCAGCCTTGCCAACCCCTGTCCAATCGTAGAAGCCAACCTACACCCCTACCTGTTGCCCAGGGCCCGACCCTCCCCCAGCCCCAACCCCAGTGCTCCTCCTTTTTTTTTTTTTTAAGATTTTATTTATTTATTTGAGAGGTAGAGTTACAGAGAGTAAAAGGAAGAGATAGAGAAGAAGGTCTTCCTTCCGTTGGTTCACTCCCCAAATAGCCTCAACGGCCAGAGTTGCGCCGATCTGAAGCCAGGAGCCAGGAGCTTCATCCTGGTCCCCCACGTGGGTGCAGGGTCCCAAGCACTTGGGCCATCTTCTACTGCTTTCTCAGGCTATAGCAGAGAGCTGGAGGGGAAGAGGAGCAGCCGGGACTAGAACCAGCACCCACATGGGAGGCTGGCGCTGCTGGCAGAGGATTAACCTACTGTGCCATAGCGTCTGTCCCCCATCCTGCCCCCCAGTGCTCCTCTTAAGATGACCTTGGGCAACCTTCATGTTGCTCCCTGCTTCTCGTCCCCCTCACCTCCACAGCGGGACCAACACCCTACCATGCAGTTAAGAATGCTACCCGGGACTAAGCCAGAATCTGCCTCACTGTGGGGTGAAGCTAGACCCCGAAGAAGCTTGAGCCACGTCCACCTGGGAAGCCACACAGAGCTTGGCTCAGAAGGAAGCTGAGAAAGAAGGGGACAGGATGGGCCGGCGCTAGGCTAATCCTCCTCCTTGTGGCGCCGGCACACCAGATTCTAGTCCCGGTTGGGGCACTGGATTCTGTCCCGGTTGCCCCTCTTCCAGGCCAGCTCTCTGCTGTGGCCCAGGAGTGCAGTGGAGGATGGGCCAAGTCCTTGGGCCCTGCACCCCATGGGAGACCAGGAGAAGCACCTGGTTCCTGCCATCGGATCAGTGCAGTGTGCCGGCCGCAGCACGCCAGCCGTGGTGGCCATTGGAGGGTGAACCAACGGCAAAGGAAGACCTTTCTCTATGTCTTTCTCTCTCACTATCCACTCTGCCTGTCAAAAAAAAAAAAAAAAAAAAAAAAAAAAAAAAGAAGAAGAAGAAGAAGAAGAAGAAGAAGAAGGGGACAGGATGACCTCAAGGAGAGGACTCTGTCTGTCCCAGGCACAGGTTCACAGCCTGCTCCGGGAGCCTCTGCCCGCTCCTCTTCCTCCTTCCCCCTCCCTCCCTCCGTCTCTGAGGGTTGGGGGATGGTTTCTACTTTAAACAAATTTGGCTGAATGCTAACATCGATACCAAACTGCAGCAGCTCCTAACACGGTCTCCCCTGCCCGGGTATTGCAGAGTCAGTGCTGATGCAACGAAGCCAAATTTCAACAGTGCTGGGAATTGGGACTATTGCTCCACGGTGCCCCCGCGGGTGAGCGCTGCACGCAGGACGGCAGCTAGTTCACGCCTCGCTCCTCCCTGGCGCCCTCGCTCTGGCTCCGGCACTGCCCCAGAGACCTGTCCTTCCCTGGCCAGCTGAAGAACTCCAAGAAGAGCCCCCTGAGAGGCGACAGTGACAGGTCTGCAGGCGCCCAGGCCACTCCGGGCCTTGCAGGCGGGGCTGTCGCCGTCTCCTGGCAGAGAAAGTCCTCCGGATGGGCTGCACACTGCCAAGAAGGAACTCACTTCTCTGCAGGGGTCTCAGGGACCCCACACTCAGAACACAGACGCCACCACGCTACCCGGAAGTTGGCAAGACCGGACTGGTCAAGTGACCCTCATCTGAAGAGGCAGAGATAAGAGAATGTGGGTCCACAGGAAACACCTGCCTTCTTACCTGGCTCCAGAATGAACCTATAGGGGTGGTCGGGGCCTCTGGGGAGAGCACAGATAACAGGCGACAGAGACTGGACGCTCGACCACAGCTGCCACCGAGAAAGGGACAGCAGACGGCACCCATAGAGGAAGGACACGTGGGGGACACTCCACACCACGAAAACAGAATGCGAGCTCCAGAGAGGATCTGCAGAGGTGGTCTAAGTAAAATCCTACAGAACTCAGGAATCCGTAGACAGAGATAAGAACAATACACAAGATGAGAATCTAAGATTCAATGGGGGGCGCCAAGGGGCAGCGATGGGGATTTAGCTTTTCATTTGGAAATGATTTCAAACTTGTAGAGAAAGTGCAAGAATAAGAATGGTACCAAAAAAGGCCATTTGTCCTTTAACCAGTCACCCGTTGCGGGCATTTTGCCACACGTACGCCCTGTGGTGGGGAGAGGGGTTGCAGGATGGAGGGTAGCCCACTCTTGGTCTTGCTTTCCTCCGTTTCGGAGGCCCACAGTCCACCGCAGTCCACCAATACTAAAGGGAAAACTGCAGAAAGGAACGTCCACCTTCTGAAGCTGGACTCCATTCTGAGCGAGCGGCACGACACAATCTCGCCCCGTGCCGCTCTGTCCCACGTGGGACGCCAACCACCCCTCGTGCAGCGGATCCATGGAGTAGACCCCACCCACCTGTCACCCGCCAGGTCTGCTCTGTGCCTGTGTTCAGTGCAGCATCACAGTGCCACCACACTCCCCTTGCTTCATCTCAACGTGCTGACATTTTAAAGCTTATTTTTTTAAATTCCATCACTTTATTTGCAGACCTTTGCCTCGTGAACATTTTAGCTTTTACGTGGACAAACTCTGTCAAATTTTCCTTCTGGCTGGCTGACAACAATCTTTCGTAGGCCAAGTTTATGCAATTAGTTTCTTATAGTTTCTTTTACTTCCTTTAGAATTTTATTTCTCACATCCTAATATTTTATTTCTTCTGGGATTTATTTGGATGTCTGACATGCGGAAGAACTTGATCTTTTACAATTTGGGCCATGCCTGAATCAAGCGTGCCACTGATCTGGAATGCCATTTTGGTCATCTATGCAAGGCCCGTGACGGGAAAGCGAAGGTGTTCAGGCGCCGTGGCTTGCACGTGGTGACACAGCTGGGCGACGGGGCTGGGTTTAAATCCAGCCCTGAGTGCATAACTCTCATGCTGCTCTGACCTGGCCTCCTGTAACTCAGGGTCCTGAAGTCAGGGCCTTGGCTGTCTGACAGGGCCTCCGGTTGGCTTTAAGCAGCCTGTAGACCCCTTGGAAATCTGCATACTACCTCGAATGTGCGTCCATGTGCCTATTTCTGTGCAGCTAACATCTAGGGCTCCCCAGGAACTCTCAGCCACACCTGAGCATCCCCTCGAAGCAGAATGACTCCCGCTGCGTTCACAATTCCCCTTGTCTCACCAACCCATTTGATTTTCTTCCTCATCAGCCAAGCAAGGAATTATATTTTAGGAAATGCTTACCAGGCACCTTAGGAGACGCTCACTTCTCGCCTGGCCCAGGAACCTAATGCATTGTGGGAATGCACTTGCAGCAGTAATGGGTGCCCAGATCCCGTGGACGGACTCCTCTGGGTCGTGGGGGAGACTCTCATTTGCTCCTGTATTTGTTTGACTCCTATGTGACTCCAGCATCCAAACGATGGTTCTTCTCCTGTGCTAATTACTATTTTGGGTCCTTGATACTTCTTTAGAAAAATCACTCATTGCTTTACCACGGCTAAGCCCATCAGCGCAGCCTCCAGCCCAGGTCCCGCTCTCCACGGTTTCACAGTCCTGGGTTCAGTCACCTTCCGTCAGCTGCAGCCTGAAACACCAAACAGCGGCAGGCATCAGCAATCCGCACGTTTTCTATGACTTTCATTACAGAACAGCAGCACTGTGACTGTGTTTTACTGTCAGCTATCGCTTCTCACCTCTACCTCTGCCTAACGTTGACGTTAAACTGTGTCGCGTGTACGTGTGTGTGCAGAGCTGGGTGCTCTCTGCTGTCGAGGGTGCCCAGCCCCTGTGTCCTCCAGGTCCGGGTGGCGGCGACCCTTCCGTGCTGTCCCACAGGGAGCGTGCTCCTTCTGGCCTACTGCGAGTGACACCTGTGGCCTCTTTCCAGAAGCGTTAGTCCCCTTTCACAGGGCTGTGCTAGCTACCGCTGTCACTGCAGGAGACCCTGAGGCAGGAGCCTGCCTTCCGGGGCTGAGACCCAGGCTGGCCACGGGATCCTGCCCAGACCCCTGGCCCCAGGGCCCTCTTTTCTCTTCCTTGGGTGAGAAAGAGGCTCTAAATGAGGGCCTCCAGCTCGCTGGCTCCTTTCATTATCTTACGGCCTGCGCTCAACCCGGGCCTGGGGCTGCACAGAGGGCCTTTGAACTGGGGCTGGCAGGCAGGACGGCTGGAGTCCCAGGGCGACCCGAGAGTAGCGGAGGGAATGCTTTGAAGAGGCCTTGCCCTTCCTGGGGCTGCCGCTCAGCGCCCGTGACCGTCAGGGATTTCCACTCTGGGGGCAGGTGGCCCCTGGCCAGCCAGTGTGGGCACTTTCTTCTCCTCTCATGCCACTATCTGCAGCCCCCTGCTAGGAGCTCGCCTTGCTGGCCTGGAGCCAAGACAAACTCTAAGGGCTCTGGAGCCTGGGCTTCCATCTTCAGACTCTGGGGCTGGGGGTGGGGTGGGGGTGAGTATGCGTGGGAACCTGCCCGGGAGGAGCCCGCAGTCCTGGCCACCCCACCGCCTAGGCAGTGCCTTTCACAAGCCTAGCAAGTGTGGCTGGAGTCCACCACTTAGCCGCAGGGGAGTTGGGGTGGGGGAGGGAGAGAAGGGGGAGAGGGGAGAGAGGAGAGGGAGGGGGAGGAGGAGGAGGAGTCATTGCCACTAAACCCTTTCCTCTGGACCATTCAGGGAGCAGGGGGAGCAGCCAGGCCCCCCTGGGGTTCCCAGGGCCACTGTCTGCCTCCCTACCAGGGAGCAGGCAACCATGATTTCACGTGGCAAGTTAAACGCAGCACACCCCAAAGTTGAGCTTTATTTTCAAGCATCTAGCCAGCCTATCAAGTTCACGCTTTCCCAGGTATGGTGGCTGAACACCAGGCCAAAACAGGTCCTGGAACAGTTGACAATGAGTTGATGAAACCGAAATAGAAGGAAATCCACCTACTGGGAACACGCTCAAGTACCCGCTGGCAGCATGAGAGCGACTGGATCTTCAAGAAAGTCTGGGCTCCGTCACATTGGTGGGTTTGACTTTTTCCCTGTGTGTGAGTAAACCTTTCTTGAGGCCATCACTGGCCATGGGCAGGTGCCAGGCTGCTGCTTCACACCCCACACCTTTGCCCACTTGGTTCACTCACTCACCAGCCCGGCCCGGGAAGCACAGTGTGGGACTGCGCCAAGCTGACTCCTGTACTTCGGTCCCCAAGGGCCCTGTACCCAAAGCCCCTGTGGCCACTTGCCCTTCTCCCTGCTTGTCCCTGCCTCCCTGGACCGCTGCACCTGCCCGTGGTCCCTCACTGCTGGGCAGGGCACATGCTGCATGCTCCTGGCAGCCCTACCCATTTGCTAGCCCTCCCCCAGGCCTGACCATAGCCCTTGTTGGGACATCTTGACACTCTCTGAAAACAAACCACTGAGGGGCTGGCGCTGTGGCGTAGTGGGTAAAGCCACCGCCTGCAGTGCCAGCATCCCAGCCAGTTCAAGTCCTGGCTGCTCCACTTCCAATCCAGCTCTCTGCTATGGCCTGGGAAAGCAGTAGAAGATGGCCCAAATCCTTGGGCCCCTGTACCAGCATGGGAGACCAATTGGGGAGTAAACCAGTGGATGGAAGACCTCTCTCTTCTCCTCCTCCTCTGTATAACCGACTTTCAAATTAATAAATAAATCTTTTTAAAAAAAACATTGAAAACTTACCCCCCCCATCCCTCAGAATTAAAATATTTTCTGCTTGCAAAAATCTATAAATTCAGTCCAATGTCAACTGGAAATCCCAACAGGATACCTGTTGAGGTGGATTCGTTCTGAGGAGTGTGGTAGGGGCAAGAGGCGTGGAGTCACCACACAGACTCCGGGAGTCGGGGTGAAAGCAGGCCAGAGGCGAGCAGCCCGCAGACTCATTTATTTCAGTTGGTACAGCAGCTTATATAGCTGAGGCAGCCAATCTGGTCAAGAGGCAGTCTATGCCCTAACCAATCACAGCCTGTTGCCAGGCAGTTTCTGTTGCCAGTGGGCATCTTGGCATGGCCTTTTCATTCTACCACAGATACTGAAGCTTGAAAAACAGATGGAAAACTCATCTAAAAGAGAAAACACTTAAGGGAATGCAAGATGTTTCTGAAAGGCTCCAAAAAGACCTTCGTGATTAACACAGAAAAGGCGGAAGCACATTCCTGTTTATGCGGGAACGCAGCAGGTGGGGTGGGGGTGAGGTTCCCCCAAAGCTGAGAGCTGCAAGGTCAGCTGGGTAATGCTGGATTCTTCTTCCCACCAATTGCAAGGGCAAAGTCCCTGGGTGAAAAGAAGCTGGCTCTTAAAAATGTCTATAACAGTTCAGAGGCAAATATGGAAGAATCTTTTACCAAGGTCATGGTCAAGGCGGCTTCACCAACTGAGAAATGCACCTGAGAAGCACAAAGGAAATGACGGGCAGATTTGCACATCGTCCAAATGAAGTGAAGGATGTCTAAGATGAGCCACTTTAAAAATTTGATTTAAAGTATATTTGAGATACAGAGTTACAGAGAGAGGGAGAGTCAGAGAGAGAAAGGTCTTCTGTCGGCTAGTTCACTCCCCAGATGACCGCAAAGACCAGAGCTGAACTGACCTGAAGCCAGGAGCTTCTTCTGGGTCTCCCACACAGGTCCAAGGGCCCGAGTACTTGGGTCATCTTCTGCTGCTTTCCCGGTGCATTAGCAGGGAGCTGGATGGAAGTGGAGTAGCCAGGACGTGGGGCACCCATATGGGATGCTGGCACTGCAAGCCAGGGCTTTAACTCACCGCGCCACAGTGCCAGCCCCAGGGAGTAAACTGTGTGAGAGAGCTCCGCGCACGTGACTGATGCCTGTGTCACCTAAACATCTTATTGATCAATAAGAAAAAGTGCAGGAAGTGCTTAGGCACAGAAGAAAAAGCAAACACGGACGCCGAATGCGAAAACGCGCTCAGCTTCATTCGTCCTCAAGGACACAGGCCCACAACGAGATTCCTTCTGCACTGCCTCCTTCCGTGGCGGCTACGCTCCACTTTGGTTCTATGTTCACACTTTTTGTGGAAGACGTAGAGTAGTAAGTAGAGGCCTGCTAACGTCATAGTTAGCAGATTCTGCAGATGCAGAATAATTTGCTTTATTGTTTCCTTAGTGCCTGAAATTCCAATTTCTTTCCATTCATTTTTTTTTTAAAGATTCATTCATTTATTTATTTGAAAGTCAGAGTTACAGAGAGGCAGAGGTAGAAGCAGAGAGAGAGAAGTCTTCTCTCTGCTGTTTCACTCCTTGGATGGCCGCTATGGCCAGAGCTGCACCAATCTGAAGCCAGGAGGAGCTTCCTCCAGGTCTCCTACGACGGGTGCAGGGACCCAAGGACTTGGGTCATCTTCTACTGCTTCCCCAGGCCATAGCAGAGAGCTGGATCAGA
The DNA here is from genome assembly GCF_051225735.1 of Oryctolagus cuniculus. Lineage (NCBI taxonomy): Eukaryota > Metazoa > Chordata > Mammalia > Lagomorpha > Leporidae > Oryctolagus > Oryctolagus cuniculus. The sequence goes on from NC_142876.1 coordinate 110,693,790, forward strand.
AGTGGAGCAGCCGGGACTCAAACCAGTGCTCATATGGGATGCAGGCACTGCAGGTGGTGGCTTCACCCGCTATGTCACAGTACCAGTCTCACCGTGGGCCCTCTGAAAACCCGTCCTTGGGCTGGAATCCCACAAGGGAGCTCGCCAGTTCACAGAGAAAGCACAGAGCTGTGTGAATGGAGACGGGCACGGCTCGGCCGGCTGCGGGGCCTGCCCCAGAGAGCCCCACCATCACCCGGGGGCCCCGGAGGGCCTGCCTGCTCCTCACTGCCCCATCCAGGGCCTTCTCCTCCTTGCAAAGTTATTTCCAGTCTGTACAAACCGCCTGCTCCCGACCCATTTGGATTCTTTTGTTCTTTTCCTATCCTCCCTCCCTGGCTTTTTTTCACAGACTTGCAAGCATTCCTTTTGCAGTCTGTCATTTGCCATTTTCCGTGGTTAAATCATCAGATGCCATCGCGTTCTCCAGCCCTGTTGCCAGGCTCGGGACGTACGTCTGCAGGATCGTAGGAACGTCCCCGGGAACATTCTCTGAGCAGTCTCTCCAGCGGAGGTGCGCGGCCAGTCTGTCTGTTCAGAGCAGTCCGCCCCTCCCAAGGGCGGCGGGGGCGGCACCGACGGATGGAAGGGTCCTGGCGTCTGCCTCACGTACATCTTCACGGCCCATTTTTATTTTTCAATGCAATGCTTTGACCAACCTTCCAAATTTTTCTATAAAACTGCTCTCGTCGGAAACGTGCCATTCTGCACTTTCACGATCTGCCCGAAGCAGGAGCCACACCTCATGTGCGTCTCCGGCCAGTTTCATCTTCAAGGCCACTGGCAGGGGAGGGAATGAGAGCACCGTGCCTGCCCACTCTCCCACAGCCCACACAGCCCCAGCGATGGCCCCGCAGCGGAGGAAGCTCGGCTCAAAAGAAAACGCTGCCTGTGGCTGCCGTCGCCCGGCTCCAATGCAAAAGCCTTCGGCTGCCCCTCAACCAACCCGACACTCCAGGGGCAGATTTGGGGAGACGGCTGAAACCCACCCTTGAGAAAGCCGAAGACTTTGAGACCAGAGGGGGCCACGATCTTTTTCTTTTTCTTTTTTTTTTTTTTAAATTTTTTTTAATTTTTTTTTTGACAGGCAGAGTGGACAGTGAGAGAGAGAGACAGAGAGAAAGGTCTTCCTTTGCCTTTGGTTCACCCTCCAATGGCCGCCACGGCTGGCGCGCTGTGGCCAGCGCATCGTGCTGATCCGAAGGCAGGATCCAGGTGCTTCTCCTGGTCTCCCATGGGGTGCAGGGCCCAAGCACTTGGGCCATCCTCCACTGCACTCCCTGGCCACAGCAGAGAGCTGGCCTGGAAGAGGGGCAGCCAGGACAGAATCTGGTGTGCTGGCGCTGCAAAGCAGAGGATTAGCCTAGTGAGCCGTGGCACCGGCAACCACGATCTTTTTCGAACAAGAGCAAAAACAGAAAATTGGCAAAACGCCCATGAGAAGAACCCCCAGAAGCTGCAGGACGTCAAACTGACTGCAGAAGAGAGGGCAGCTGAAGAGAGAGAGAGAGAGAGAGAGAGAGAGAGAGAGGTCTTCCATCTGCTGGTTCACTCCCCAGATGGCCACAATGGCTGGAGCTGCGCCGATCTGAAGCCAGGAGGCTCTTCTGGGTCTCCCACGTGGTTGCAGGGGTCCAAGGACCTGGGCCATCTTCCACTGCTCTCCCAGATCACAGCAGAGAGCTGGATTGGAAATGGAGCAGCCAGTTCTCGAACCAGCGCCCATATGGGATGCCGGCACCACAGGCAGCGGCTTTACCCACTACACCACAGCACCATCCCCCATACAGAATAATTATCCAAGGAGGAACTGGAATTGGACGTGGAGATAAACCCAACAGGCTGTTAAGTCCGATTGTGACACAGGCTGTGGGTGAGGAAGCCCCCAACGCAGCAGCAAGGCCACCCCTGCCCCCGGCAGGGGGAGGGCTGCTCACGCACGCCTTGCTCCTCCTTCCCACATGGCACGGAGCCCCTACCTGTACCTCCAGGTTCACAGGACGCCCCCTGGGGCTATGTCTGTGCCTGAGACCCTGTCACCTGCTCACGGCTGCTGATCTGAGATGCAGTCAGCTGGCTGGGCCCATCTAGGGATGGGCCCTAGAGCCGCCCTCCCTGTTCCTGCCAAGGCCTGAGCCCTCTGGGAGCCACTTGACAACCTCTACCTCTCAGCCGTCTTTGGCCCATTTTTCATGCTTCAGATCTCCTTAGGATATGGGGCGGATCACCCAATGCCAGGTCCAAAGACAGCTAATGGCTCAGAATGCCAGCCGGGGTCCCTGCTCCCACACTAAGCTGCTGACTAACAGGTGGAAAGAGCTCTGCTGTTACTATGGCATTAGGGGGATCCCAGGGGACCCCATGTAAGTAACAGGCAGGTGCCCCCTAGACTCAGTGCCTCCTATTCCACCCTGGGCAGAAAACCCCCGAGGGCTGGCTTGCCTGCCGGGCTCCTGCTCTGCCCCTCTGACAAGGGACGCAGACAATGCACCAGTGAATTTGCCTGGTGTTTACTGAGTACCTGCTGCGGCCAGGGGCTGTTTGAAATCTGGGAAGCAGCGCCAGGGACCAGCAAGGTTCACGCCCTAGAAGGGCAAAGCTGAGAAACGGGGACCAGTGACGAAGAAACTAAATTCCACGGATGACGCAGGCTGAGAGGGTGGGGAAGAGTGGGCATGTGGGCCGCTGGGGGTGGGGGAGGCGCCCCAGAAAAGGCAGTGTTGGGGGAGGGGAGGGAAGCACCGGGTGCAAGGGACCCCTTGGGAGGTCACACACTGGGCAGCAAGAGCAGGAGGGGGGTGGGCCCTGATGAGGAGTCGGGGGTGGAGCCGGGGCCGCTCTATGCCAGGAGAGAGGACCTGTGGGAGGTCTCTGGTGTCTGCTGAGTAGAAGGCAGAGCAGGGCAAGAGGACGAGGCCAGACTTCCTGAGGGGAGCCGACAGGGGAGAGTGAAGGAAGCAGACTCAAAGACCACCACTTGGCTCGGAGCCACTTTATGAACCTGGGGAGATGGTAGGAGCAGGCGTGGAGGTGCCCAGGCCTTGAGCTCCGTTCCAGCCAGGTCACGTTCCAGACACTCCCCAGGGTCGGCCGTCTGTCCTTGGGGTAAACGTCAGGGCTGCCGACCTGGGAGACGGGCGATCATAGGTGGGCCTTAACTGTCTCGCCTCGCGGCTCACGCAGACCCTCCACTGCCCCTCCAGATGCACAGGAAGTGACGGCTCCTCAGGGACAACACCACCCCGCCTGCACCCGCCGTGTGCGCCCCGACGCGCCCCCTGCGGCCACGTTCCAGCAGGGACCACTGAGCATCTTCGAAGGGTCACACATACACCGCCCAACGCCCGCTTCTCACGGAGAACTCACTTAAAAATGTCTCACTTAGAGGTAATTTCAGAATTAGACAAGGGTTCTTCAAAAAGTTCGTGGAAAATGGAATTGACAGCAAGAGGATGTTGGTACAGAACCATCTGGAAACCCAGCTTGTCATGAGCTTTGGGAAGCCCTGCGGGATGCATGGTTTCCAGAATGCTCCTTCGAGCCAGGGATAGACTTGATCTGGGTCTGCCCAGGAGCCCCTGCTGCCTTCCCTGGCCCAGGCTCCCACCAGGCCTCCCCCAAACATTGGCTGCCAGGGCCCTGTGTCCCCTGCAGCCATGTCACAGTCTCTGCCTTCCCTTGCCTTTCAGGGACAGGTGCACAGAAGTGAGGCATCGCTCTCAGTGACTCCTGCCCAGAGCGACTGCTGTCAATACGTCTCGCACCTGAGGGCGCTAACCTTGACCCCTTGGTGAAAGTGTGCTTGCCAGGACCTGCTGGGAACTTACTCTTCTTCCTCTGCAATTTCAGAAGACGTATGGGGGCCACTGTGGGGCTCTGGCCATCCTGTCCCTGCTGAGCCCCAGCCCACAGGTGACAGCACCCGCCAGCGGCCCCTCCTGCAGCACTGAAGGCCACCGTCACCACTGTCACCATCGTCCCGTCTCTCCCTCCTTCCATCAATGATTAAGCCGTCCATCCACGGACAGAGCAGGGCGGGAGGAAGAGTGAAGCTGCCAGGGTCCCTGAGTCCCTTGTTAACTCATTGCTTCCCCGCTCCGGGCTGACCAGGGCCACCTGTGCCCTCGCTGGCTCCGACCCTTCTCTGCCGCTGGGTTGGAGCCTGGTGTGGGCTGTGGCGGGAGCTCCACAGAGAGGACTCGGCTCATCCTCTAGGCTCTGAGGACTGCTCTCTGGGGCGCTTTGTCCTGCCCCGGGGGGACACCTGCCTCTCAGAACCCCCCTTCTCCTGGAGCCATGGCTGCCACCAGTGGGACTCTCCTTACGCACACACACACACACAGAGATACACACACATGCACAGATACACACGGTGTATACACTATACCCCATGTATACACATATTCACACATCCATGAAAGACACACTCATGTATAGACATGTACACACATATATGCACACATATGCACGCACACATGCATGTGCTCATTCACATGCAGATGCACTGCACATATGGATAAACATGCATGCATATCAATACACCTGCACGCACATACATGTTACATGCATGTACACACATACACGCATACACAAGGAGCACGCACATTTACCTACACACATACTCTACTTGAGAGTTCAGATATTGCTTCAAAAAACAGGAGCAGAAGGTAAGGCCCTCCCACAGCTCTCCTGGTCCTGAGAGCAGCCCTGGGGGTACCGTCATCACCCCTCACCCAGGTGAAGAGCCCCCCGCTTCCGCAGCCCACGCCTACTCTTACAGTAGGCGGTGACATCAGGAAGGATGCCCAGGCCTTTGACTCAAAGCTGTGTCCTCAGCCCAGCCAGCGCGTGCTGCTCTGAGCAGGTCTGACCAAAAGGGGTGCCCACTTCAATCTGGAGTGCCCACAGCCAGATACGCAGGAGGCCTGCTCCCTTGGTCGTACTCCTCACTTCCACCCAGAGAGGGGGTCAGCCTCCTCCGTCTGCACACAAAGCGGGCTGCGAGGCACCTCACAAAGATTCTCTGCTCAGGCTCCCCAGACCTCTCCTGGGCACCTGTACTTCCCAACAAAATCGGACAGAGTGAGAATGATGCTTTATCAGGTCGGCTTGTTCTCAACACCTGATTAGGTCCCTGGTCCTCCACTATCTCCCTGCCCTCTGCTCTCTTTCCACCACCTCCCGTGGCTGTCAATGCCCACTTGCCCATGCCGTGCTCGGAGTTGGACGACTCCCCATCCCCCATCACAAGACCTCACCAGTCACAAGGACCCTGACTGAACTCAGGCTGAGTTTCAGCCAGAGCCACCCAGTGATTTTTGTCTTTGATACAGCTTCACCAACACTGAGTGTTATTCTTCTCTCATGGTTCTTTGCCCAGGGGAGGGGGAAGTAACAGATCTTAATGTGGTTTTCAGGGGTGCTAAATTTGCATTCATTTGCATTTAATTTGCATTCAAGATCAAAGTCTTATCCAAGGGTACTTCAAGAAGTTCATGAAAAATAAAGAATTAAGAGGTAAGTTTAGAGACTGGTGTTTCGCTTAGCAGTAAAGACAACGGCATCCTGGATTTGAGTCTAGGAGGTTCTAGAAGATTCTAGGAGGCAACAGTGATGCCTCAAATAACTGAGTCTCTACCACCCATGGGAAAGACCCGGATGGAGTTTCCAGCTCCTGAACATTTGGGAAATAAACTGTAAATGGGAGCTGGTTCTCTTTTTCTGCCTTTCAACTAAAACTTTTAAAAGAGAAAACATAGTTTTTTGTATATGAAATGTTTGAAATGCATGCATAGTTTTTCTGTAAGATGCGTTTCCCATGAACTTTCCCAGGGACTCCTGTACTTCTCTGCAGTTTGCAAGTCTGCTCTTCTTTCTCATGAGGGTCTGTGGTACAGGGGTTGGCACCCAGCAGGCCCAGGCTGATGCCCGGCTTCCACGATTCCAGCCGGGTGAGTCTGGGAGTTCGGTTACACTCAGGAACCCTCCGATTCCTCACACCAAAGTGTGGAAACCACAACACCCACTTCAAAAGCTCGTTGTGATGGGAATACACGTCAACGGTTAAGACAGCTGGCAACAGTGAACTGGGAAGAGCTCTTGTTTCTGCTAGTATGTTGGGGGATGCTCCCCTCTTTTGTTATTGGCTTGTAAAAACTCTTTCTATACTTAGGTCATTCTCACTGTGACGCAAACATCTGTCTTGTCTGGTCGGTCATTACTTGAATAACTTTGAGGTTATTAACCTTAAATTTAATTTAAAAATTTTGTCAGTTATATCTAGCAGTGTCTTCTTTGACAGTTTCTGGCTAGCATACTGCAAAAGCCTGCGCTGTTTTATATCTATTAGGATTACCTAGGCTTTTTTTTTTCCTAGTGCTGTATTTTAATAGCCTTATTTTTATTCTTAAATAACCAAAATGCAGGGGCCAGTCATTAAGCCCCCCTGCGATGCTGGCACCCTATCAGCTGCCCTGTTCCCAATCCAGCTATCTCCTGACGCACCTGGGAGGCAGCAGCAGACGGCCCGAGTGCTCAGCCCCTGCCACCCACGTGGGAGACCCGGATACAGTTCCTAGCTCCCGGCTGTGGCCTGACCCAGCCCCGGCTGTTGCAACCATTTGGGGAATGAACCAGGGGACAGAAGATCTCTCATTCTGTCTCTCCTTATCTCTGTCATTCTGCCTTCCAAATAAAATCCTCTGAAAAAAATAGAACCAGATTATTTTGATATAAGATATATCCATTATCTGATTCTAATTCTAAACATTAAGCCTATTTGCCCAATACCATTTTTTAGTTGGTTTCTTCTTGGCCCTGTCTTTTGAATGTTACTTTCCATACATACTGTTTCACACAAATTTGACCTCATTATGGGTTGGCAATGCAGTGTATTCCCATACCAAGCGTGCCATGTGGCTGCGTGCTGTGGTCTCTGGCTAGCGAGCCCCACTCTGCCCTCCAGGGGCCCCACATGCTGTGAGCAGGATGCCAGCGGCAGGCTCGCTCTGGAGGGCCCGGGGCCACATCCTGGCCCGTCCATTTCACTGCCTTGGGCAAGTACTGAACCTCCCTGTGTCTTGGTCTTCTCAACTGTACAGTAACAGCATCACTTAGCATGGCGGTGGTATTTTCCCGATAAAGCAGGCCACACGTGTGTACGGTGGCCATGGCCCCATAACCGCTTCCAGTCCCAGGTCACCTGTAGCCACCACCCTTCTCAGCTGGGACTTAAGAGAGGAGCTGTCCCCGCTGGGCACCTTCTGAGGTTCCAGCCTGGCAAAGCTGTGAGCCTGAGAAACATCTCTTATGCCATCACGCTTGGGGATGACTCTTGCAAAGGCAGCCACCTAACTGGGATAAGGTGTCTTCCTAACCGCCAAGCTCAACTTTTCCTATCAATTATTGAGGTTACAGCATTAAAATATTAGATTATAACTGTATTGCTGTAAATGTGAGGTTAACTCATTAAATTTGAGGTTCTGTTATCAGGAGCATCTGCCACTTCCTCTTCAGGACCGGCGGCTATGATTACCAGTATGAAATGACCGTCTACATTCTTGATCATAGTCTTTGCTCTGAAATCTACTTTTTCTGGTGTTAAGAACTACTACTTAGTTCTTTCCATCTGTGTCAACAGGGTATGCCATTCTCCATCTGTTACCTTTTGTTGATTTGTGACTTTATTTTTGAAATGGATTTCTTGTGGGTAGCAGACAGGAGCCTATGCAAGTCTTGCTGTGTTACCCAAGCAGGGGACCTCTTCAATGGGGTGTCACCATTCACACTGGAAGAATTTACCGGCACGTAGGTTTCAATCTTCCATCTTGCGTTTGTATTGCAGTTGTCCCATCTGTTTATTTTTGTTTAATCTGGCTTTAGTATTTAATTTGATCCGTGTGACTGGATTATTATTTTTGTTACTTTGCCAACTTTGGGGTTTGCAGGAAGCATCACTTTTTTTTTTTTTTTTGACAGGCAGAGTGGACAGTGAGAGAGAGAAGGAGAGAAAGGTCTTCCTTTGCCATTGGTTCACCCTCCAATGGCCGCCATGGCCGGTGCGCTGTGGCTGGCGCACCGCACTGATCCGATGGCAGGAGCCAGGTACTTATCCTGGTCTCCCATGGGGTGCAGGGCCCAAGTACTTGGGCCATCCTCCACTTCACTCCCTGGCCACAGCAGAGAGTTGGCCTGGAAGAGGGGCAACTGGGACAGAATCCGGTGCCCCGACCGGGACTAGAACCCGGTGTGCCGGCGCCACTAGGCGGAGGATTAGCCTAGTGAGCCACGGCGCTGGCCGAAGCATCACTTTCTACGGCGACCTTGCGCCACTTCACTAACAGCAGCAGGACTTGAGAGTGGGCCATGTTCATCTCTCCTCCCTGACCCTCGTGTCATTATTCTCATGGCGTTTACCTACCTCTATGTCATAAACCCCATAATACATCATTATCACCTTCATTTGAACAATTCACTTTGTAGCTGGCATTGTGGCTTAGCAAGATAGGTCACTGCTTGCAATGCCGGCATCCCACATGGGCGTCAGTTCAAGTCCCAGCTGCTCTACTTCCAATCCAGCTCCTTGCTAATGCACCTGGGAGAGCAATCAAAGACAGCCCAAGTGCTTGTGTCCCTGCACCCATGTGAAAGACCTGGAAGAAGCTCCTGGCTTCAGCTTTGTCCAGCCCTGGCCCTTTGGGAAGTGAACCAGATCAAAGATCCTACACGCACACACTCTCTCTCTCTGTCTCTCCTCCTCTGTGTAACTCTATCTTTCAAATAAATAAAAAATAAATCTTTAAAAAATAAACAAAAAATTAGCTTTTGAAAGGATTTCAATTTAAAAAAATGCCTTTCCCCAAGGAGTTACCCTTTCCGGTGCTCTTCCTTCTTTGGTATCCATTGGTGGGTCCCTCTGAAATAATTTTCCTTCTGCCTGAAGAACTTAGTGCTATAATTTTTGCAGAGCAGTTCTGTCTGCTCTTTCTGCTTTTGTTTGAAACGCTCCATGATTTGCCTTTGCTGTTGACTGGGAATAGAACTGTAGGCTGACAACCTCCCCAGTCCTGAGCTGCCGTTCCAGGGTCTCCTCGCTTGCACTGTTTCCTGCAGGGGATGCACCCTTGGCAGGCCGTCTGCCCCTCTGTGTGTCACACACCTCCCTCCCCCGGGCTTTATTACTGCTTCCCACAACTCTGCTGTGGTGTACCTTGGTGCTATTCTATTCAGATTTCTTGTGCCTGGCGTTTGCTGATATTCCTGTCTCTTGTGGGTTTACAGTTTATATGCTTTTCTGACATTTATCATCTGCTGTTTTTCCAAGTATCTCTTCTGTATCCAATTTTCTTCCACTGGGGAGCCCTACTGACACATGTGTGACACCACCTGAAGTTTTCCCTGATGCACTGTTCATTGTATCACTCTTTACCTCTGTTTCCTTGTCTATGATTTCCATCGCTGTGTACTCCAGTTGGCTAATCTCTTCTTCTCAGTGTCTAATGTGTTTCTCATGTCAGGGACTGTAGTTTGCATCTACAGAGAAGTGTGATGCAGCTTTCGACTGGAGCTTGCAAACACACGGAATACAGTTGCAACTGTTTGAATGCCCTGGTCTGATCATTCTAGTATCTGCACCAGTTCTATGGTCCTATTTCTCTGTTTGCATGCTTGAAGATATTCTATTGATTGAGCACCAGATGCTGTGAATTTTACCCTATCTGTGTTGGGTGTCTCTGTGTTCCCTTAAATAACCTTAGCTTCTATTCTAGTCCTCAGCTGAGTCTCTCGAAGAGTCTGATTATTCCAGACATGGCTTTCTTTCTTTTGACAGGCAGAGTGGACAGTGAGAGAGAGAGAGAGACAGAGAGAAAGGTCTTCCTTTTGCCGTTGGTTCACCCTCCAATGGCCGCCACGGCCGGCGCGCTGCGGCAGGCGAACCGCGCTGATCCAAAGCCAGGAGCCAGGTGCTTCTCCTGGTCTCCCATGGGGTGCAGGGCCCAAGTACTTGGGCCATCCTCCACTGCACTCCCGGGCCACAGCAGAGAGCTGGACAGGAAGAGGGGCAGCCGGGACAGAATCCAGTGCCCCGACCGGGACTAGAACCTGGTGTGCCGGCGCCGCTAAGTGGAGGATTAGCCTACTGAGCCACGGCACCGGCTCTAGACACGGCTTTCAGATGTGCAGCCTGCAGGCACAGCAGCATGGTGTCTGCGGTCCCGGGAGGCGTGAGCTTCCCCCCTCTGGATGGTAGAGAAGGCACCGCATGAGCCTGCAGGGGCCGGCCATACAGGAACCGCACCCTTTCTCTCCCAGCCATTCGGCGGTTCTCCCCCAGCCTCAGTCAGCTCCTCCCGCACGGCACGTGCGCTGTCAGCTTCCAGCCGGGTGCTCAACGATGCCCTCTGCAGGTGTAACCCGCATGGCGCAGGCCCAGAGCCGCACATCAGCCTGGAGTGGTCCACAAGGCGGTCAGCTCCTCCCACCTCACCTGAGGGCCAGTTTACAGGGATCACTGTCCCCAGAGTTTCGAATACGACCACTTCTTAGAGAGGGATGCGTCTGACTGTCTGTCCTTCCAACCACAGAGAATGAGCTAGGAATGCAACTGGCTGCAAGTAACCGGAAACGAGACGGGGCCTGAACCCTCCACTGCTGACTCACGTGGCAGCCACCCTAGAATTTTCCTGAAATCACCTTCTTCCCTTTCTCCCGTGTGTGCAACTCAAACGTCAGTCAGGAGCATGGCTGCTGGGTGTGATCATGCGACTGTACCCAGACACACGGGCTGTCAGGCAAAGTGGCACCTGCCATCTCCACAGAGTCTTATTGCAGGAACAGCACTGCTCATCTCCTCTCCTTTTCTCCACCCTCCTGGCGGACACCAGGTGTGATGGCTGCCACTGGAGCAGCCACGTTGGACCCCAAGATGAAAGCCGCGTGTCAAACCTGATCATGGAAATCTGAGGAGCTGTATTTTCAATTATGGCCAAGATTTTTATAGGAAATAAACCTTCTTTTCACATGATCAATATGGGATGCTATCACTCACCTCTGAACCTAATTCTAACAAACACAAATGAGCGGGACTCAGAGAGGCAGGTGAGCTTCTGAGCTGGTCCCTGATGTGAATTAACTGTCCGGGGTTCTGTTCTATCCTTAATGAGGCTCTGTTCCCCCCTTGGTGTCTTGGACCTTTGTGCTCACCCTTGGTACCTCAGGGGTACAAGACAGCTGCCACGTACCCAGGCATCACCTGCATGTTCAAGACAAGAAGAGCACTTCGCAGCAGTCACATCTGGCACCTGCGTGTTTTAGGAAGAAACAAGCAGCTTTCCCAGAGCTTCCTTTCCTGTTGCATCTCTTGCTACTCAGCTCTGCGGTCACTCCTCCTCGAAGGGAGGCAGGGACAGCAGTGATGTGTCTTTCCCCTCCTGTCGCGGGAGGCAGGGACAGCGTGTGCCTTTCCCCTCCTGTCGCGGGAGGCAGGCGAGAGAAAGCTCTGGGCACGGCTGTGAGTTGGCCAACCAAGAACATCGGCCACACACGGCAGGGCTAAGGTGTCCAAGTGCTGGCGTCTGAAGAGAGAGGGGACGAAGAGAGATGGGGAAGTGCCTTTATTTATTTATTTTTTTGACAGGCAGAGTGGACAGTGAGAGAGAGAGACAGAGAGAAAGGTCTTCCTTTGCCGTTGGTTCACCCTCCAATGGCCGCCGTGGCTGGCGCGCTGCGGCCGGCGCACCGTGCTGATCCGATGGCAGGAGCCAGGTGCTTCTCCTGGTCTCCCATGGGGTGCAGGGCCCAAGCACTTGGGCCATCCTCCACTGCACTCCCTGGCCACAGCAGAGGGCTGGCCTGGAAGAGGGGCAACTGGGACAGAATCCGGCACCCCGACTGGGACTAGAACCCGGTGTGCCAGCACCACAAGGCGGAGGATTAGCCTAGTGAGCCGTGGCCAGTGCCTTTCTTTAGACGGTAAGCCTGAAACCTGAGCCTGCAGGCTTCTTGGAGTCATGTGGAAAGCAAGGCAGAGAGTACGGGGGCTGGGGGGTGCAGAGGAGACTGCCATGGCCACCCCTGACTGTGGGCACTGGCTGCTCCCCTGCCCTCGCTAACCCCTGGGGAAGTGCAGCTCCTGCTGCCTTCTTCTCCCACCTTCATCTGCACGGACGCTCAAGGGCTCAGCTTGAGCTCCTACTGTGCCCTCGGGGAGTCCACAGGTCCTGGCACCCCCACGAGGACTGTTTACTGCCCAGGGGAGCTGGGAAGGAGGGAGGGAGCCCAGGGGCAGCAATGCTGATGGGCGTGGCTTAGAAACCACACTGCAAAGACAATCACCCCCGTCTGCTGTCCCCACCCCCAAGTTAATTTACTTCGAGAAAATCAATGTGTAACCCTGGCTGGCTGACCCTCTCTCCATGCCCCCAAAGAAGTCCAAAGGCCTGGGTGAGCTGCCCAGGGGTCTGTGGTCTTGTGGTCACCTTGGCCAGGGTCTCTGGCATGAAATGGTTGTTCCTGTTCACACACACACACACACACGCTCACAGGTGCACACACATGCGCACATGCATACGCTGAAGCTCTGGCAGTGAGTTGGAAGGCAACCGGGAGGCTGTTGGCAGCAGGACCACGGCTTCCCCGGGTCACTCCACGCCACTGATCTCGTTCCTCCACATTTTCCCCCGAGACCTTCGTACCCATGGCCGTAGCCTCCCATCCACCTGAGCCATTTCTCCCGGCTCCCGGCTCCTCCTGGCTCTGCCCTCTCCCCCTCCTCGCTCCTTGCCTTGTTCAGGCACAGCACTGCCTCCTCCAGTTACTTTCATTTCCTTGAATTCCGTTTTTACAAAACATTTATTTGAAAGGCAGAGGGACAAAGGGAGGGAGGGAAGAAGAGAGCTCCCACCTGCTGGCTCACTTCCCACAGGGCCGCAGCACCCGGGCTGGACCATGCTGAAGCAGGAGCCTGGAACTTCCTCCAGGTCTGCCACGTGGGTGCAGGGGCACCAGTACTTGGGTCATTTGCTGCTGCCTCCCCAGGCGCGTTAGCAGGAAGCAGGACTGGAAGCAGGGTGCCGGGACAGGAACTGACACTCCAATGTGGGCTTAACCCACCGCACCACAGCACCGACCCCCGTCTCCTTGAATTCTGTTGGCACAGTCTCCGCTTACGCCCTGGCGGCTCTGCACAAGCCACTGCCCCGACCACACTGCTGCCGCCTAACAGCAGGTCTGGTGACTCTCACCTTCACATAGCTCTACTTCCAATCCAGCTCCCTGCAAATGCACCTTGGAGAGCAGCGGAAGACAGCCCCAGTCCTTGGGCCCCTGCATCTGTGTGGGAGACCAGATGAAGCTCCTGGCTCCAGTCTTGCCCAGCCCCAGCCATTGTGGCCATCTGGGTAGTGAACCAGTGGAAGGAAGACCTCTCTCTCTCTCTCCAACTCTGCCTTTCAAATAAATAAAATAAATCTGGGGGAACAAAAACCAATGAAGAGCTGGGCGCTGGGAAGGGACACAGACTGTCCAATGGGACACGTGGCCGCCATGCTGAAATGGGGAGAGAAATTCGCACAAGGCTGGCCATGGACAAGATTCCAAAGCAAATTATCTAAGAGTGACTTTATTTTAAATTTGTACTGATTTATCTGAGAGGCAGAGAGAGAGAATTCTGTCCCAACTGCTGGTTCCCTCCCCAAACGCCAGCAACATCCAGGCCCCAGGACTGGGAACGAAGTAGGGAGCTGGGAGCTCCATGTAGGTCTCCCACGTGGGCGGCAGGGACCTATCCACTTGACCATGACTACGGCCTCCCAGGCATTTAAAGATCAGAATATGTTGCGTCCAAGTCAAGACTTCTAGCAGGTCTAACAATCAGAGCTCCAAGGGCCGGCACTGTGGTGTAGAAGATAAAACTGCTGCTTGCGGCACCGGCAACCCATACGGGCACCAGTTCGAGTCCTGGCTGCTCCACTTGTGATCCAGCTCCCTGCTAATGACCTGGGAAAAGCAAAAGAAAATGGCCCAAGAGCTCAGGCCCCTGACAGCCATGTGGGAGACCCAGAAGCAGCTCTTGTTCCTGGTACCCGTTTGGCCCAGCCCTGGCCATTGTGGCCATTTGAGGAGTAAACCAGCAGGTGAAACACCTCTCTCTCTAACCCTGCCTTTCAAGTAAATAAATAAATCTTTAAAAAAAGAATCAGCCCCGGCAGGACCTGGCCTCCGTTTGCACGTGGTGGTGGTCGGCTGGGGCAGCCGAGGAGCGGCCCTGGGCTGGGCTCTCGGCCTGCAGCTGCCCTGAGCTCCCGGCATTCCTTTCCTTCTCCTTGGCCAGCTTTGCTCACGCACGTCTCCCAGCTGATGCCTCCCACATTGCAGACGCCAATGCGCATCCCATCAACCGCCTCCAAAGTTCTGCAGGCCACCTGCCGTCTAGACCCACGACTCCCATGCCCCTGCGGGTGGTGGCCCCATTCTGGGGGCACGTTCAGTCTGGGAAGGGCAGGGCGAGCAGAAGGAGGGCCATGGGCTGCTCAGCTCCAAGGGGACAGAAAACCAGCCTCGCCACTACCACATGCAGGTCTGCAGGGCAGAGCACTGGCCTGGCTGGGCCTGGAGCAGCTTCCCGGTGGGCTTGCCGCCCTGAGAGTGGTCCCTGTCTCCCCAGAAGCGGAACTTGAGGATGGATTCTGACAGGCAGGGAGGACCCCGTCTTGGATGTCCCAGGGGCAGGAAGGAAGCCAAGAGGGGGGAGGGACCAGTGCAACCCTGGTAGGGGCATCAGCCAGCCTGCGGGGAGCTCAGAGCTGTGCCAAGCTGGGGAGACCGTGGAGGGGCTCACTCCCAGTGTCAATCAGTCCCCGGAGGAAGTGTGACCTCTCACAATCCCCCAAAACTCTGCCGCCCGCCTGCCTGCCAGCTGATCTGAGAAGCACATCCCAGCATCCACCTCAGCATGAAAGCGAGGGAAACCCAAAGCGAAGTCCTCCAGTGAACCAGGGCCCTGGTGCTCAGCGGTTTCTCTCTGTTCTGGTTTCTCCCACCCAGGAGAGTTACCGCTGGGCAATGCCAGCCTTGGAGTTCAGCACCAAGAACCCAAGGGGGAGTCTGCAGCGCAATAATCTGAGGGTACTTCAAAAAGGTTGTGGGAAACGTGTATTATGAAAAAATACAAACTATATGTGGATTTCAAAAAGTGTTGCACCAAAATAAGTGATTTTTTTTTGACAGGCAGAGTGGACAGTGAGAGAGAGACAGAGAGAAAGGTCTTCCTTTTTGCCGTTGGTTCACCCTCCAATGGCCGCCGAGGCCTGTGCGCTGCAGCCGGTGCACCGCGCTGATCCAAAGCCAGGAGCCAGGTGCTTCTCCTGGTCTCCCATGGGGTGCAGGGCCCAAGCACCTGGGCCATCCTCCACTGCACTCCCTGGCCACAGCAGAGAGCTGGCCTGGAAGAGGGGCAACCGGGACAGGATCCGGTGCCCCGACCGGGACTAGAACCCTGTGTGCTGGTGCCGCAAGGCGGAGGATTAGCTTATTGAGCCGCAGCGCTGGCTGTGAATCTTTTAATTCCATTTTCCACAAGTTGTCTGCAGTGGATGTCATGAGACATCTGTGCGAACTCACATTCTACTGAACATAGTTGATCGCGCACAGAAGTGTTTACAGATACAGAGGGGGCACACAGCAGTTTGTCTAGACACACAGAGATGCCTCTGCTCTGGGAGGTGAGGAAATGACCCCCGCCTGCCAAGGAGCACGCCCCATGTCCGGACCTGGGTTTCTAATCTCCTCCTCCAACCAAAGGAGCAGAGTCCCTTAGGGACAGAGCTGCTCCGAGGGCAGTGGCCGGGAATATGTGAGATGAACGGATGCAGCTCGCGCTGGCAGGCAGGTAGGAAGCAGTCAACACACGAAACCACAGCGACAGGGCCGCGCCAAAGGGACTCAGAGCAGTGGACAGAGCTCCCGATGCTCACAGCTGGGGCAACTGGAGGGACGAAGTAAACCTGACCATTGACTTCTAACACTTCGTCTGTTTTATAAGCCAGGTGTTCCGCTACGGCAACAGCCCACACCTCAGACCGGGTCATTCATCAGCAACAGAGACTACTTCTCAGCGATCTCCAGGCTGACAAGTCCAAGGTCAAGATGCTGGCCTTGAGTCTAATGAGAACTTTCTTAAGGCAGCCTCACATGATAGAAGGCAGAAGGGCGAGCTCCGAACCAACCCCCTTCCTGAGAACATCCGGTCCCCTGTAGAATATCCAGTCCCATCACAAGACCATCCCATCATTCATTCATGCCCTAATCACATTTCAAAGCTTCGCACCACCCGTGACATTGGTAAGAACCAGATATTGGAGAGGACACATTTAAGACACAGCCAATCTGAAATGTTAACTCACCTTTGTGATCCCGGGACTCAAGTTCCAACAACCTGTTCCCCCAGCCCTGGCCTGCAGGCCCTGGGCTCAGCCGCAGCCTCAGTGAGCTCTTTCATGCCAGCAACTGAACAAGCGTAGCCCTACCATCTGCCAGCTTGGGGAACCCCACGCCCACCACGGCAGCACCACAGCTCCCTCTCCAGCCCCCTCCTACATTTGAAGTGTATCTTAGCTGGCTAGGGCCCTTCCATAACCAGAGCCTGGACTTACGCAAGAGACCTGAGCCCACCGGGCTGGGCATCTGAGGTCGTGGGTTGGCATGGCTGGCTTCTCCCGAGGCTGCCCACGCTCTCTCTTCTCTGTCTCTCCCCGTGGTCCTCCCTATTTGTGTGTCTGTGCCCTGGACTCCTCCTCCTAGGAGGACCCCAGTGGCAGTGGATCAGGACCCGCCCCAAGCACCTCCTGATGATTTCATCACCTTTGGAAGGCCCTGTCTCCAAACACACGACATTGGATGTCCTGGTGCCAAGGACTTCAGCATAAATTCTGGTGGACACAATTTAGGGGGTTTCCCTGCACACCTAAGCCCCTCTTGTGGGTCAGTCCCTGATGGCCTCCACCTGCTCTTCCCTCCTCGGACCCCGGCCTGTCCCTTCTTTCAGCCCAGCCAGCTACTGCCAGGTACACCCATATCCCCCCACCTCCACCACCCCCAGGATGCCATGGCAGTGCTGGGTCTCGGCGGGGACAGCCTCCCCCCGAGCCTGCGCCTCCGGCACCAGTGGCCCTCTGCAGCTCACCTGGCCCCTAGGTTGCTGTTGGCCTCATGTATCACTGCCCTTGAGTCTCAGCATAGCCACAAGCTCCCCCCACAAAGGGCACGCCTGCTGCTACAGTGCCTTCTCCTTCAGGGCTCAGGCCTTTGCATCCCCTGACCTTCACTGACCTCTGGGAAGGTCAGCCAGGTTCAAGGACACTAGACAGAGTGTGCAGGAATGTGCAAGTCCCCCAACACCTACCGGAGCTGCCACCTGCCCAGTGGTGGCCAAGACCCCTTTCTGCTTGCTAACGGGTGGGGAGCAAGCCAGGAAGGGCCCATCCCCTGCCCAGCTGCTTGTCAGCAGGCTTAGAGATGGGCAAGCAGCAGGGCCAGCCCGCTCCCAGGCCTGCTTCCACATTTTATGCCCCTTTTGTGGAATGGACTAGTGTGGCCTGCCAGGGGGGCAGGGGGCTGTCCCCAATTCTCCAGGCTCCCAACCTCCTTCTCGCAGCACCTGGCATTCGACTGCAGCATGTTAGACACACGACTCCAGCATGTTAGACACATGTGTGGCTGCCAGACCCAGTGGGAGTGGCCACATTAAGAACCTGGGTCTCCAGTCGTCACCTGACCCAATTTCACCGCAAGCCTTCCTCCCTCTTCGTATTTCCCTGTATCCCCGCAGGTGCTCGGGGCTTTTCCCGCAGAGCACAGAACATCTCTGTTTCTCTCTCTTCCTCTCTTCCTCTGTATGATTAACGTTTGGATTTTAGTGGGTGTGAGTTTGCTCAGGCTGCCAGAGCCAAGCACTACAGACAGGAACTTGAACAAGAGACATGCATTTTCTCACCATCTTGGAGGCTGCGAAATGAAGTTCATTACGTCTGGAGCGAGGCCTGGCTTCCCCATCCTGAGCAGGATCCGGGACGCCTAGCACGTTCGGCACGTCCCGCGGGGCCGCGCACGTCTCACAGTGGCCCCGCGGGGCCGCGCACGTCTCACGCTCTCCATTGCCCGCCACCTGGCGCTTGGTAAACCTCCCTCCAGCTGCTCTCCCTCCTCGTTGCAATTCACCACCTAGCACCAGGCACAGACCCACCTTGTCTGGGTTTCCGCTGATGGCAGCCTATCAACCACCCCAAACCTGGGCTTAAGCCCGTCTCCATTTCCTTCGCTCACGCCCGTGGCTCAGCCACGTGGGCTGGGCTCAGCCGCGGTTCTCACACCGGTGTCTCTCGTGTGCTTGGAGTCTCCTGGTGACGCCGTGGGGCTGCAGCAGGGGCAGAAACTTGCAGATCTGCTTGCTCTCTGCTTTTCAAAAAAAGTTTTATCAGAAAAGGGGCTCCTCCGTGGATGTGCCGTCAACTACCAGTCACCCCTTTTATGCCCTCGGGATCCAGCCGCGGGGTCAAGAAACCAAAGCCAGCCAAAGTGGAAGCAGTGGGCAGTCCAGGCCTCCAGCCATCCGCCCCATTGACCACTGTGGACACTGAGGCCTCACAGCCAGGCAAGCTCTAGTGGCCAGGCCTGCAGAGAGCTCAGTACCCATCCTGCCCCCGGCCAGTGCTCTGCCCAGCAAGCATGCGGTGCTGTTTTCTTACCTGCAACTGTCAAGTAGAGGATGCAAAAACCACTCCGGGACATATCCCCTGCTGCAGCAGACGAGCAGCCAGGTAGCCCACAGCCCAGGGCGGGGCTGAGCCACGCCCCTAGGACCTCTGTGAAGATGGACCCTGGCCCGTAAGCAGTCGGGCTAGCGGCAGGACAACAGGGGTGTCTACTTGTGGATGTGGCAGGGCTGGATTTCATAGCGTCCCCTTCTATGAGCAGGTCCTCAATCCACAGCCCAGCTGTGGACCTGTCGGTGCTGCAGCCCAGGGCCCTGGTCTCACATCTCCTCTAGATGTCAGTGCTGGCGCATGTGTGTTTGACACCTGCTCTGTGCGTGTGCTGCCCTCCCGTTCCAGGCATCTTTGCGGAGCATCTGGGTGGGAGTGACAACCGCACATTGTAAAAGTGACCGCAGTCCCTCCCTACTCATGGGATATGTGTGCTGAGACCCCCAGCGGATGTCTGAAGCCCCAGGGGACAGAAATAACCTTTGGTGTACTACGTTTTCCTATGCACACTCGTACCTGCCAATGATCAAGATGATTGATAAATCAGGCACAGGAAAGGATCAGAATCAATAGCAAATAACACAATCGAACAATCATTACAACAAACTGTTAAAAGTCACGTGAGCGCGACCTCTTGAGAGCACTAGGACACACATGAGTATTTCAGTCTGTGGCCAACCTCAAGAGATTGAAGGGGGCAATGGTGTATTTCATGCGAATCCGATGGGCACGTGGCACCGTGAGGGTGGGTGACAGCCCCGCCCACCTCCAGGTCCATGGGGCAGCTTTGCACTGCTTGGGTTTTAACCCGTGTTCATCGTGTCTGCAACTGTAGCTAAAATGAGACAGGCGGTGAGGGCAGCTCTCGACTTTGCATTTTATCCTCGCTTCCCGGGGTAGCAGCTGAAGCATGCGCTCCCTCCCTTTCTGCCCCTCTCCTCCACTCCTGTCTGGGACCTGCATGTGCATTTTAATGCTTCCCCGGACACCTGGATTAGTCCCCTACTTCTACTGTGACTTGCTTCTCTGCCGGTCCTAGAATCGGGGTGCCACCCACTAGGAGGGCTCCTGGGAGGCGCCCAGTTCCTTGCCTTTTCTCACATCAAAAGGCCCCTGCTTTCCTCTGTGTTCTGTTCCTCCATGCTCAAAGCCATAGCTTAGCACCTGCCGTCTCCAGCTCTCTGACCTCTGCCTCCGTCCTCGCGTCTCCTCCTCCCACAAGGGCACTGACAATGTCATCGGGTGCATCAGATAAGCCGTGGTCCTCTCCCCAGCTGAGATCCCTTTACGTAACCACAGCTGCAAAGGAGCTCCCTCCCGCCACATAAAATATTTCCAGGTCCTGGGGATTCGACCGTGGCCCTCTTTGGGGGCCACTGTCCTGTCCACCACGTACCTTCATAACATTAAATGACATGTTCAGGAGCCGCTGCTGTGCCATACTGGGTTAAGCCTCCACCTGCAGTGCTGGCATCCTATATGGACGCCAGTACAAGTCCTAGCTGTTCCACTTCTGATCCAGCTCCCTGCTAATGCACCTGGGAAAGCAGCGGAAAATGGCCCAAGTGTTTGGGCCCCTGTACCTACATGGGGGACCCAGAAGAAGCTCCTGGATCCTGGCTTCAGATCAGTCCAGCTCTGGCCATTGTGGCCACTTGGGGAGTGAACCAGCAGATGAAAGACCCCCCCCCCTCTCTCTCTGTAACTCCACCTCTCAGATAAATATATCTTTTTAAAAAATGACACGTTTAAGCCTTGACCTCTCACGTCACCAGTTTCAGCAGCAGTCTTGTGTGTCTCCGTGCTCCGCTTTACAAATATTTGTTCTGGAACATGGTTTACAGAACTAGAACAAAACAGGCGAAACCTTGTTCTCCTAGAGCGCCTGTTCCAAGGGAAATACAGGTAACAAATCAAAGAGGGAATCAGTATGTGCCCAGAACAACTGCTGTTTGGGGGTGATGTGGCCGAATGTATGTTAATGGAAACTTCGCTTGCTCTTGGACCCAGCCAACCTATGAAAACTCCGTGTATCACAATACACACACCCTTCTATTCTTTATGGTGTCATGGAGAACAGCAAACAGTTGGGAACCACCCAAAAATGCGTTCGTGGAGAATGGTGGTGCCCAGAAGCTAAAATTTGGATGCCTATGAGGCCATTTACTCCAGGAGCCAGGTTTAATAGCTTTGGGCACAAAGCAAGCAGGACCCACGGTCATGCAGCACGGTCCAGCAGGAAAGAGCGGCCTCATGTGGGGGTCACGGCAACACAGGCCACCTCCCAAAGGTGGGGCGTGCTGGAGAGAAAGTGTAGGTCGGGAAGAGGGCTGAGGCATGCTGGTGGGGGCAACTGTTCTTTGCTCTTAAAGGTTTGATGCTGAAATAACTGTGGGGTCAGCAGTGTTGGGGCGACCATGCAGAGGGCTCCTGATGCCCCAGTGCAGCCTCCACGGAGGCTGACCCCTACCGTAATCGCCAGGGTGCACCTGCCATATGACCAAACTCCACACTTCACTGGCCTTTCCCCACTGTCCCCCCACATGTCCTTTTCCTGTCCTGGGGCACATCCCGGGGCTCCCCACTGCACCTAGCTGCCTCCTCCCCTCTGCCACAGCCCCTTCATCTTTGTCTTTGGTGCCCTTGACCCTGGTGTGGGACAGGTTCAAGCAGGTGGGCAGGAGGCTCTCTCAGCTGCAGCAACATCTGAACCCAGACTTGAAGGAGCCAAGGGCCAGCTGGGGACGAGCATCCCAGATGTGGGAACAGCCACCGCAGAGCTCATGGGCAGGAGTACATGAGCTGGTGTTTCAACAGCCACACGCGCTGGAGCTGACCAAACTAGAAGTGCAGTAGCTGGCAAGGACCAAGAGGTGGGCACAGACAACTCCTGGAGGCCCTCTGATGGCTCTGTCTCCTCTGAGCAGAGGGGAGTGAGGCCAGGTGGGTTTTACTTGAATCCCTGGGGCTGCTGTGCTGTGGACAGATGCTGGGCTGAGGCTGGAGCCGGGAGATCTCCTGCAGTAGTCCAGGCACCAGGTTGTAGGCAGCTGGGACCACCGTGGGTGTGGTCAGAGCCCAGGCAAATTTTCCTGATAAAGCAGAACGCATGCACTCAGACTTGGGATTCAGCCCGTGGCCTGCCCTGCCTTCCCACTCCGCCTCCTCCCCACATCCCTGTAGCTCCTTCTGCAGGAGACATTGTTGGGAGGATGCTGACTCCTGCATTCCATCCCTTATGGGTCCGACGATTCACATTTTAACACTTCTAAGCCATTTCTATATACCATGTCAATTTTTTTTTTTTTGACAGGCAAAGTGGACAGTGAGAGAGAGAGACAGAGAGAAAGGTCTTCCTTTGCTGTTGGTTCACCCTCCAATGGCCACCGCGGCCGGCGTACCGTGCTGATCTGATGGCAGGAGCCAGGAGCTTCCTCCTGGTCTCCCATGGGGTGCAGGGCCCAAGCACTTGGGCCATCCTCCACTGCACTCCCTGGCCACAGCAGAGAGCTGGCCTGGAAGAGGGGTAACCGGGACAGAATCCGGCACCCCGACTGGGACTAGAACCTGGTGTGCCCGAGCCGCAAGGCGGAGGATTAGCCTAGTGAGCCGCGGCGCCGGCCACCATGTCAATTTTATATAAGTGTGACCATTTCACTGCCCGCTCCCTAAAGAGCTACCTCCTGGGCCTGATGATTTTATCTACACAATTCTCAGTGCATCTGTAGATTGTTCCCAAGTCTTTGTGGTTATAAATAATACCAAGAAAACATATGTGGTACATGGGTTGATAATGGTGGGTTTGCTGGGTCAAAGAATAGTCACATTTTGCATTTTATTAATTTTGCTAAGTTATCCTCTGAAAAACAACTGTGTGACAATCAGCAGTAATGAGAGAAACCACGTTCCCCACACTTGCTAATCATGGGTGTCACTCATCTTTAATCATTTTTAAGTGTAGTAACATACACAGGACACATTGTTATTTTTTCATTTTTCTACATGGCTGTGAAATCAGACATATTTCTGTTTAAGATTTATTTATTTATTTATTTGAAAGACAGAGAGGCAGAGGCAGAAACAGGGAGAGAAAGTCTTCCATCTGCTGGTTCATTGCCCCAAATGGCCACAATGACTGAATCTGTGCCAATCCGAAGCCAGGAGCCAGGAACTTCCTCCGGGTCTCCCACATGGATGCAAGGGCCCAAGGACTTGGGCCATCCTCGCTGCTTTCCCAGGTAGCTGGATGGGAAGTGGAGCAGCCAGGACTCGAACTGGCACCCTCAGCTGCGCCACAGGAATGGGCTTCCAGGTTTATCTTGTGTCTGGCCATTGACTGAATAGTTTTATAAATTCCCTTAGATTTTCAGTTGGTGGTTTTGACTGGATGGATGACCCCATCATATACAGTAAGGTCACCATGCTCATTCCTTTCATTGTGTTCAGTTTCTCTATTTCTTGGTGTATTACTTTGGCCAGGACCTTCCAACCTGTAAGGAGCTTTGTCTGGGGGCACTGCCGCTGCACGGGGGCCCAGTGCCCCCCACAGCCAACCCTGTGAGTTGGTCCAGAATCCTCACCCTAAGTGTAGCAAAGCTGGGTGTCCTGGGTAGCCAGGCATCCCTTGCAGCAGAAAGTAGAGCAAACTGACATACGTGGGACTCCAGGGGACCACCAGGAGTCTAAAAGCAATGCAAAGGCAAAAGAGCCGGACAAACAAGAACCAGATAAGACTCATAACACAGCTAGCAGAAGCTCAGACCACACCACACAACCCTTCCCACTAACGAGAACCCACCTTAAAAACTTGAAAAAGAGACGCACCTGTGTACACGTGTCAGGTGTTTGGGATTCAACAAATCCACCGGAAACTCTTCAGTCTACTGAAAACACTGAGCTGCGTGGACCTCACACAGCCTTTGAACACCACTCTCATTTCAGATAGGGTTTATGTCGTTCAGTGGTTGCTTGACACTGGACCATCAGGGCCTCCAGCTCTCCCCAGGGTTGAGTAGGCACTGGCCCCAGCAGGAGTCCCGAGGGGAAGGCGGGACTTACTCAGAGCCCTGGGATCCGCCCCCTCCCAGCACTCATTTGCAAGTCAAATGTGCAGGCCATGGGCGGAGTGTCTGCGGGGAGGAGCCTGTATTCATTCAGAAGAGTCGGCTTAGGAACTCCTGGTGGAGGGGGTCGAGATACCGTGGGAATACGTATGTAAGGGTGGGTGGGAATAAAAAGCCCACCAACAGCTACAGCACTGGCTGTGTGCCAGGCACTGTGCTAACTGCGTTTCCTATTTAATCCCGCTCCCTCCTCTTAGTCCCCCACCCTCGAAATTCTGCCTTTGAAATAAATAACATCTTAAAGAAAACAGAACAAAAGTTAAGAAAGGGACTGGTATTGTGGTACAACAGGTTAAGCAGCTGGCTGCAAATGCCAGCATCCCACAGGGGCCCAGGTTCAAGTCCCGACTATACCACTCCCCATCCAGCACCCCAGTAATGCTCCTGGGAAAGCAGCGGCAGATTGTCCAAGTACTTGCGCCCCTGCCAGCCACGTGGGAGACCCGGATGAACTGCCTGGCTCCTGGCTTCGGCTTTGCTCAGCTGGATCTCCCACCTGAGTGGCAAGGGGCCCTCAGGAGCACTTGAACCATTATCTGCTGCCTCCCAGGTGCGTTAGCTGGAAGCTGCAGCAGAAGCCAAGCAGGTGGGACTGGAACTGCTGCTCCAATATGGGGGTGCACCACGATGTCCATCTCCACCACCTCCCACACTGCGCTCAGACTCACGTGTAACGCGCTTTCTTCTCTTCCTCCTTCTGCCGCTGCTCTGTTCCCTTGTAATCTTCCGCCTCTTTTCAGCCCGGCCTGGTGCGCCCCCTGCCGTGGCAGCCCTGCTCCCCGTGGCCTCCTGGGAGACCCAGGATGACGTCTTCACTGAAGGTGGCTGGGTGTCCCCAACCCCATGGGGTCTGCAGGGGATCGCAGAAACCGCTCTGCCTCCAAATGCACCTTTTTTTTTTTTTTGGACAGGTAGAGTTATAGACAGTGAGAGAGAGAGAGAGACAGAGAGAAAGGTCTTCCTTCCGTTGGTTCATTCTCCAAATGGCCGCTATGGCCAGCGCTGCGCTGATCTGAAGCCAGGAGCCAGGTGCTTCCTCCTGGTCTCTAATGCAGGTGCAGGGGCCCAAGCACTCGGGCTATCCTCCGCTGCCTTCCCGGGCCACAACAGAGAGCTGGACTGGAAGAGGAGCATCCGGGACTAGAACCCGGCACCCATATGGGATGCCAGCGCCGCAGGCGGAGGATTAATCAAGTGAGCCATGGCGCCAGCCCCCATCTGCACCTTTGACAGCCCACCCTCCACTCCCCCAAGCCCTGCCTCCCTCTCTGCCCCTGCTCCAGTACCACAGCACCTGCTCAAGCCTGGTGTTAGTCACAGCATCAGCCTCGCCCTCACTCTCGTCCCCTCGTTCATGTCCCCACTTCCCAGCTGTGACCGCACAGGTTAGCACTTAGCCCATCCCCAGCAGCTCCCCTCTGCTTCTGCCTTTGAGACTCCCAATCATGCTGCAAGAAAAAAAATGAGTTTCCCCCAAAGCCCTGAGGCTTTCTGCCTCTGCCGTCTCTGCCTGCCCCTCGTGGGCAGACCCTGATGGCCACTACAAGCCTTTGCGTCTGTGTACAGGAGTCAGGACTCTGTCCAGGTGCAACCCTGGCCTCCTGCACAAAGCATCCCAGCCCCTGCATGGGGCCTCCCGGCTCCTGTCCGCACGAGGGCTTCCCTTCCTGACCATCCACCGCCTTGGAAGCCAGATTTTTGGCCCCACCCTCGTCAGGACGCCTCTTCTGGGAGTGTGGATGAAGTCACAGGGACTCGAAGCCACCCGGTGTCCTGTGGCCCCCCATGCTGGGCAGGTGCAGTTCTGCTGGGCTCTTGGGGAGGCGGGGCCCACTGGGAACACAGCACCAGGTAGCAGCCAGCGATGCTCTGGCAGCAGAAACAGCTGTCGCCTGCACAGTCTCCTGCCTTCTCCCACGTTCCAGCTGGGCGCACACATGGAGATGGTGTGTTCCAGCTTCCTCGGCAGTGACAATGACTAAGTGAGTGTGCAACTCTCAGCCTGTGCCCGGAGGGCAGGGAAGAAGCCCCAGGCTCCTTGCCTGCTCACACCCGCTGGCTGGTGCCAGTCGAGAGATCAACACCCCAGTGGGGATAGGGAGTGGTCAGTGACAGCAGAGAGAAGGAGCCTGGTGCCCCACCACCATCACTGGAGCTGCCACGCCCACCCAGGCTGCTTCCTTTCCGATGATCTCAGCGGAGGAAAGTCCACTTCTAACTTGTTTGTGGGGGGATCTCTTCGCTACAGCAGCCTAATGCCTATGCTACCTGATACAGCGATCTATAAGTTATACTTCTTTGCCCGCCCTGGCCCTGAGGAGTGCGCGCTGGGCAGGTGCCATGGGAGGGGAACATCATGGCACCATCTGTTCAGCCATCTTCCAGGTCCCTCCCCACTGTGAACACCTGTGGGGCACATCTGCTGGTCTTCCGGCCACAGAAATCATAGGGTGAAAAAGACAGTGGCAGAGGTGCGTCCCAGGGGGCAGGAGCTCAGCACAGCTCTCCAGCCCCCAGGGTCCTGTGGCAGCGATGCTGGCTGCAGCAGACAAGGGAGGCACCCGTGCTCCCAGCAGCTCCTCCCTGCCCCCCGTTGTCACTCACTTTCCATTGACTGTCGCACTGTGATGCAGGGGCAAGACGCTGAGATCTGGGGAGGTCTTAGGAAACCCTACCCAAGTGGCAGGGTCAGGACCGGCAGGCAGGCTGACTGCAAAGGCCAGCTCCTCTGAACTTGACTGTGCCTCATCCCTAGACCCCCTCCAAGCTGAGACCCCCATGCAGCAGCCTCCCCACGGGCAGGTGCACAGCGAGTGTGCTTACACACACACACACACACACACTTCAGGTGGGGCCCAGGAGCTGACTCAGGGGACCACTCCCACACAGTCTCTGTCCCTTGACAGCCAGCCTCATGGTCCTGTAGGTCAGCTAGAGAGGCTACAGGGTCTGAGGTTGCTGTGGAGACACACAGTGAGAGGAGGTGAGCAATCCTGGTTCCTCCAGTGTCCCCACCCTGGCCAAGCGACAGTCTACCCCCACTGGTCCCCGGCTGCTCGGGAATCCAAACTTCAGCTGCGGGGCCACACAGCGGAGACCCCACGCGTGGTGGGGAGTTGGGAAGGGCAGAGGAGGCAACCTCACTCTGTACTATGGCAGCTCTGAGCCCCACCTCTGCCTGTTTGAGGCTTCTTACCCACTCAGTTACTTGCAGTTACCAAGTGCTGGACTTGGGTTGATGACCGGGAAAACATGCAAGTGCCGAACCCCAGCAGCTGGCCTGGGGCTGGGCTCTCTGGGTTCCCAAGAGGGCTCCGGTATTCCTCGGGGAGCAACGCAGGGTCCCCTGAACTCTGCAAATGCGAATGTGGGACTCAGCTTCCAGAATCGCCGCCCCGTGTGTGCAGGTGCAGGCCGAGCGCGGACACAGCACACCCACGTCCACATCCACAAGCCACCGGCGAGTTCTTTTTTTTTCTTTTTATTGGCAAAGTAAATATATTTTTACGAAGGACCAAAGAAAATATACATAATTGTAACATATGTACACCAGCTTTATAGATTCTTAAAATTTCAAATGTACACAAATGTTGATGTTATTAAAAGATAGTTTATGTAGATGTACTTATGTACAGTTTATTTACATACATTCATAGGATGTGACAGAAACCTGGCAACGCAAGCTAGTTCATTTGATATTAATTTCTAGACGAGATAAGGAATGCATTTCTAACCCGGGGGTGGGGGGGAAGGCGCTAGCTACTTTTATACCCACGCAGCCTGCTCCCCGCTCCTCCCCGCGGTGACCCCAGGGCTGCTGTTTGCATTCGTCTGGGACCCCAAAGGAAGACACAAGCCAGGCTGCTCGGAGCGCCGGCTGTCCGTCCGTCTGTCCTGCACATTTAACTCAAGCACATGCACTCTGACCCCTCTCCTGCCCCTCCCCGCCGGCGATCCTGCTGACGGAGGCACTCTGGGCGCTGCCGCCGGCCCTGGCACCCCAGTGCAGCCCCGCACTTCTGGCTCATTTCCTTCTTCCCAGCACGGCTCCCTCTGGGAACTGAACATTCAACAAGTGCACATTTCTTCTTGGCTAAGCAATACAGGGCTGGCCCCGGCCCAGGCGGAGGGCCCAGTGGGAGAAGGGCCAGGCCTCTCCCCCATCTCCCCCCCCCCCCGCCCCCAAATCCCTGCTCCAGCCGGCGGCGGCCACCAGGGGAAGGCACAAAGGCACCGAGCCGGCCTCCAGCCCCGCGTGCGCGCTGGAGACCCAGCCCCCAGGGACGCGGGTGTGCGGCTCTCGGTCCTCCCGGGAAAGGCATCAGGTGGCGGGGCGCTGGGTTCACACCTCCCAGGCTTCGGAAGGGGGGCTGGTAACATTGTCACGGCCCTCTCACGGAGGGAAATAAATTATTGCTTTAAAAAAAAAAAAAACCACCACGGGGCTGGGGCCCGGGGCGGGGCAGGCTGCGCGGGGCGCGCTCAGTTCACGGCGCGCACGGGGCGGCCGCTCCGCGGGAAGCGGTGCACCTTGATGTGTTTGGAGAGGTGGTCGCTCCGCGCGAACTTCTTTTCGCACACGGGACACTGGTAGGGCTTCACGCCGGAGTGCGAGCGCCGGTGCCGCGACAGCTCGTCGGAGCGCGAGAACCTGCGGGACAGGGCGGTCAGCGAGGCCCCGCCCGGCCGGCGCCCACCCAGCAGCTCTGCAGCCTCCGCAGCGGCGCGCGGGGAGCAAGCGCGGGCTATCCAGTTCTTAAGGGATCCAGTCACTTCCGATCTGCTGGGAGAAGTCGCCTTCCAAGGAGCTGAGAAGCATAAAGCCAGGGCTTCCTCGCTGGCCCCGCGGGGTCCACGCTCAAGGCTCAGGGCCTTCCCCGGGCAACTGGTCAACCAGAGCCCGGGACTTACCTGGTCCACTCTGCGGGGGGCGTCAGAGGCCACAGGCCTGCCCGCCCCCTCGGACCATCGTTCCCCAGGGGCATCTGGGGAGGGGTGTTCTGGGGGGGGAGGCCTTGGAGAAGGAAGGGGGCCTTCCCAAGAACCACAGTGGGCCTGGGGTTCTCGTTTTTGCTCCCTCTAAGCAGGGAGGTGGGGGCAGGGAGTCCTCTGACCTGAGCCCACCTCACTCCTGGACCCTGGTCCTGGAAGCTGGGTCCCCTAAGACTCCCCTAAACCAAAGTGCACGCCTGCAAAATGCCCTTCCAAGGGGGGAGGCCCCCCTGACGGCCTGCAGGCAGGTGCCCAAAGGACACACAAGGGTCAGAGTTGGGTCAAGGCGCCCGGACGGTCTGAGGCTCTTCCCATCAGACCCTGTCCTGGCTGCCGGACCCCTCCCAGCCTGCCCAGTCCACCCTCCACCAACACATGGTTGCCTCCTCCCTGTGCTCAACCAACACAGACCGTCTTTGGTCCCTTTTACCACAGGATATTTGCACATCCTGTCCCC
The DNA here is from genome assembly GCF_051225735.1 of Oryctolagus cuniculus. NCBI lineage: Eukaryota > Metazoa > Chordata > Mammalia > Lagomorpha > Leporidae > Oryctolagus > Oryctolagus cuniculus. The sequence goes on from NC_142876.1 coordinate 110,723,159, forward strand.
TTTCCCATTCTCTCCTGCCCGTTCCTTAGAGCTCAGTTGAAACGTCCCTTCCTCCAGAAAGCCCTCCAGCACTGCATCTCATTCGAGAGTCCCATGGCATCATGTGTCTCTTTCCTTGTTCTTGCCACTGTGCAGTTTTAAATTAGCTTCAACTTTTGACGACTATCCGTCTGTCCCACGAGGAAGGATGCACCTGTCTGGGTCCCTGTCATCTCCCCCCGTGACCAGCCCTGTGTAGGGTCCTTGCTAGGTGCTCAGTAATTACACCGGAAGAGAGGGCAGAGCAGGCACCCCCAGAAGAACCGAGAGCCGTCATGGGGGCAGTCTCAGCGCGCACACATGTGTGCACACACGTGCATACACAGTTGCTGATGCACTCCTACACAGAAGCTCTCCTGCACACACACATGCACACACACGTGCATGCAGAAGCATCAGGCCCGACACCTGTTCCTGGACCCATGGCCACAAGGTGAGAGGCGGTACCCCTGATCCAGTCGACAGGAGGCGGCTGCTGGCTGCTCTACCTTGACCCTGTGGGTGGAGGCCTCGACCCCACAGCTTGGGGTGAACCGGGGGACCTATCAGGACACGCACGGGGCAAGGAGGCGCCACAGTCCTGCTCCCAGACAGCAGACTCTGCACCTGGCGCCCGGCACTCCAACGTGCATCCTCCAGAGTAGACAGCGAAGTCCAGCTGTCCCATGGGCCAGCTGAGGGCGCTGAGGCCCAGCGTGATGAGGCCTTGACCCAGGGTCACCAGCGACACGAAGCTGCCAGAGGCCAGAGCAAAGGTGTCAGCCCAGCCCCCGCTGCAGCCTTCCCGGTCCTGCTCGCCCTGGTGAGAGCAGATGCCCTGGCCCTCTCCACCTTGCTGGGCGCTGGGTGTCACCGGGACGGAAACAGGGTTCCTGTGCCCTGGCACCCAGAGCCCTAGCCCATGTCCCAGAGCCGGGGCCAGCTGTCCCCAGCTGCAGTTGGGCACACAGCTCCTGAGCTGATGAGCGCTGCAGGCAAGACTGTGGCAAATGCTCAGAGGCCGGAGTCACACAGCCTGCGGGCTCTGCTCTCGGTCCTGGCCTTGGCCGTCCCCACCCCCACCGGGTGCCCTGTATGATCCTGCACAAACCATGGAGATGTCCGGGCCTCGGCCAGCCACAACCCCAGGGATCCCGCCTATCTTCCAGGACTTCGTGGAGGCTAAAAGCAGTGGCATGGAGCCACAGCCGCTCTGTGGTCACGGTGCCATCCCGGGCAGGACAGGTGGTGAAGGAGACTCGCCAGGCCACAGACCAGGTCGATCTGCATGCTGAGCCCCTGGCTGCGTGGGCGCCCGAGGGCGCCGTCCCTGGGAAGAGAGCTCTTAGACGGCCCCTGCCTTGTCCCCGCATACCACGTCCTCCCAGACTGCAGCCCACACAGGGCTCTGTGCTGCACAGGGGGCCGGGTGGGCCAGAGACAGCCTCAGTAGGAGTAAGTTGAGCCTCAGTTTCCCCTTCTGCAGAAGAGATGCATGCCCACGACTGTGAGACTGTACAGGGCAGCGAGTCAGGAGCCCAGACTGCGGAGGGGCCATGAGCTCATGACCTGCGTGGAGCTCAGCGCAGGGCTGGGGCCTGGTTCACCCTGCCGACTTGCAGGGCTGGGACGTGCAGGGTGTCTGGACACATCAGTAGTTCCGTGTGAAGGCGCCCCTTCCTTGAGACACTCACCCACCACCCACCACCCACCAGCAACTCATGCAGGCACAGGGACTGCGATGCAGATGGTGCTCCCTACATTTGCACAGTGTACAACCTGGCCAGCCACACCCGGAGCCTCTGCCTACTGCGAGGATGTGGTCAGAAAATGCCTGAATATATAGGGGCAGCAGCGATGCAGGGCTCCAGAGAGGAGGCTGGGAGCCAGGCCATCGGGTTTGAATGCTGTCCCCGCCACCTGCTGGCTCTGCGACCTCAGACTTGTAACTTCCCCATTCCCTGGGCCTCGCACGTCCACTGCAGTTGATGGCCGCGCTCGCTGCTGATAGCTATTAAAAAAGGGATTCCTTCTACGGTGCGCGTCTTGGCCATTCCAGAACAGGACGTTCTGCTGCGAGAACAAAGCAGGCCTGTGTCGGACAGGAAGGCAAGGAAGCTTCCTAGAAGGCAGGCTCGGGCGCTTCCCGGACAGCCAGGCCAGCCTAGGGCGAGCCGCGTTCTAGCCCCGCAGATGGGATGGGGAACCTGTGTCCAGGACAACAGCAGCAGGAAGCAGGGGCTGAGCACCGGGGCAAGGGACAGCCGGTGCAGGGGGAGGGAGGGCACACAGGCTTGTCCTAGGGGCATAGTGCCAGGGCAGCGCTGGCCCACAAGGGCCACGGGGAAGAGCAGCAGAGGCCACAGAATGTGGAAAGCTCCCATGCAGTGTGCAGACCAGGCTATGCCGCAGGGAATGGGAGGTCCTCCTGATGCTAAGCACGGCACCCTCCATCCCACAGGTGTGTAGAGGGGGCCAGGGCGAGGCTCCTGAGCCTGGGAGGCGTGGGGGTGGCAGGAAGCCCCAGCTGAACTCCCGGTTCTGCCACTATTTGCTGTGTGACCATGGAGGGCTTGCTCAGCTGCTCTGTGCCTCAGCTTCCTCCACTGGGAAACGAGGCCCATGCCCAGTGCCAGACTTACAGAGCCACTGTGAGAACTGAATGGGGCAACATCCATGCAGGGCTCAGAACAGCACCCGTGGGCACCAGGGCTCCTGCTGGCGTCGCACCTGCTACTCTGAGTTCTTCCCCTAGCCCAGAAGCACAGCACCCAGGGAAGCCAACAGCCCAGGGTGGGAGAGGCGCTGAGGCACCCACCTGGGGGTGCACCTCAGGCTCACAGACACCAGCCATGTCTGCCAGGGCAAGTGGTGCGACTGTCATGAGCCTGGGTTTCGCTGCTGTCAGTTGGGCATTGGTGCCCACACTGGACGGCACTGTGTGTGAGAGGGCTCCCGGGGCTAATATTAGCACGTGGATGTGTGCAGGACACGGATGGGGCCTTTGCAGAAGCAAAAATCTAAGTCATGGGCCCAGGTGCTGCAGGAGGAGGGTGGCCTTGGGGACGGGGGGCACACACAGGGCCCATGTGCAAGAGGGAGCCCGAGCAGCAGAGAGGAGGCTGGTGGGGGTAGTTCTCACCCAGAGGAGGGAAGAGGCAGGCAAGCAGACTGTGTGGGCCTGGGGTGTGAAGTCTGGATAGGAATTTAAGGGTGTCAAGTGCATTTACAGAGGTGATGAGCTCCCTATCACTGGAGGTATTCAAGTGAGGGCATCAGGTGGTGGGGATTCCAGCTCTAAGATCTGACCATGGCGCCTGGCATACAGTAACCGGTCAGTCAACCTAAGGTGTCCTCGTCGCTTATCCAGTCCTGTGCAGACCGAGCTGCCCCAAAGCTGGGTCCATCCTCCCCTGCCAGCCTGCTGCCCGGAGCTGCGGAGTCTCCCACCCTCGGACCTGCTGGCGCAGACAACGGCCACGTGGACGGGAAAGAGCACTGGGCATGCACGCCCAGAGGTGCAGGATCCCCGGGCTGGGCCTTTCCTGTGTCCTCCGAGAAACAGCCCTCCCAGGAAGCAGGGGCCCTCGGCTCCTGGCCAGATACTACCCAGCCATATGTGACTGCACAAAGGCCAGCTGTGCTCTGGGGACCTTGGGCCAGCTCCCTGGGCCAGCACTGAGGTGACCTCACCACGCCGGGTACCCCCTGCCTCATCCCCTGCCAACTGGGTCCTGGGCAAGGAGACCACCGCCATCAGAGCTGAATCCCCTCCACATCTCTTCCCTTGTACCCCTCCTGCCACGGGGAGCTCACTCCCTCCTGCAGCCGCTGTGTGGAGGGAAGAGCCACCCTCTGGGCTGAGTCCTGTCTGCTCTGTGGCCTGCAGGACAGCTGGGAAGAAGGTAGACCCGCCTCCCGCTGGAGGAGGGGGCAGAGTGGGCGGCCTTGACCAAGGATCAAGGTCTCCCCTGCAGCCTGCCCTTCCTGCCCCCACTGCAGGAGCCAGCGGGGGGGGGGGGGGTGTAGCACCTGGAAAGGTGAGACTATGCTGAGTCAGGATGGGTGCCCTGGAGAGAGGCTACCTGGCGAGCAGCTGCCTGACACCTACAGGGTCCCTGCCTGCCCTCAGCAAGATGGGCCGCTGCCCCCGGGGAGCCAGGCCAGTGCCGGAGCACCCTGCACACCAACCCTGGGCTGCGTAGTGCTGGCTTCCACGGTGCAGCTGAGGGAACCGACACTTGCCAGGTGCAATGCCCGGGGGCACTGGGCGAGCTGGGGGCTGACACAGGGGTGGGCTTAAGCCCGCTGCCTTCCCCACTCAAGGCACCACCATGCAAGGCATGCCTCTGGGGCCCCTCTCTCCATCTCTCAGCTCTGCCACCCACATGGGTGCACCCACCCCTGTGTCCTGCCTCACAAGCAGCCTGGCGCCCTGCACCCACAGGACAGGTTGGGGGTGCCGCTCAGGGGGACTCCAGGGGCTCTTGTGTGTGGTGGAACAAAGAGGGGCCGGGCACAAGGCAGTGCTGCCCTTATTCACGTAGGGAAAAGGCCTTGTCTCATCTGCTCCATGGAATGGGATTGTCAGTGTCACAGCCTGCCCTAAGCAGCTTGCCGGTGCCACCTCGGCCAGCCAGCACCCCCGCCTCAGGCCCACTCCGGTGGCTCTCAGAACCAGAGCCCAGTCAAGCAAACAGAAGCTACAAACAGCTGCTTGTGTGCCACACCCACACCCACGCTTGCACACATGCACACACAACCACAATGTGCATAAGCACATGGCGTCACGCGGCTTATACAGGACGAAAGCAAGATGTGCACACGCACGCACACACACAGCTCCAGGCCTGCTTGTAGGCTCACGCACGCACACCCACATCCCGACACGTACAGTGGCAGCCAATGGCAGCAGGGAGCAGGACTGTGCCGGCAGCACCTGTGGCCCTCCCAGGCAGGCCACAGAGTCCACCCGTAGGCATGGGAGCTCATGGTCGGCTGTCTGCATCTCAGAAAAGGATGGCCAAAGACAGTGAGTGGCCTCGGGGGCCGCGGGGGTGCAACTGACCACCCAAGGGCCAGGTAGCCATGGGCAAGCCCCTCCCCCACGGAGGGCTGGTTTCTCTGTTCGTGTAGAAGAAAGCCCCTAGAGGAATTTGCCACCTTGGCCAGGCACCCAGGTCCTCCTCCTCGGCTGGCCTCTGTGGCCTCCCCAGCACACCACTGGGTCCCCAGGGAGGAAGTGAGTGCCAGGCCTGGTGCACGTGGCCCAAAGACCCCGGGGAGGGAAGCTCACCCCAGCATGTGGGGAGGCAGCATTTTCAGGATGTGACCTCTCTAATCTGACCCCTTCCACAAAGCAGCGAGCAGGGCCACGTTCCTCAGCGCCCTCGGACAGAAGCGGGAAGGCCAGCAGTACTTACCCCGTGGGTGCTGGCCCGCAGCCCTCCATCGTTCTCAGTGGTCGCCTGAGCGCCTTCTGCTGCGGCCAGGCCTCTACCCTCACCCTGCACTGGGAGACCTACCCAGCAGGCTGTACAGGGTCCCACAAGCCTTACCTGATCGTTAGGAAACCGGAGCCCAGCTGGCTCCTGGCCTGAGTCAGCAAAAGTGACCCAGAAGCCCCTGGGCAGCTGTGCCAGCTCCGGCCCTGACCTCCCAGCTGCACCCTCGCGTCCCTTCCCAATCGGCTTGCCCTAACAGTAGCTAAAATGGCTTTGCACGCAGACCCCAGCTAGCGGCTGGAGGCAAGCGCTTGCTGCCCGCCCAGGCCTGCCCCACAGCATACTGACCTCCAGCCGCAGCCCGGCCAGGTGCAGGCAAAGGGCTTCTCGCCTGTGTGCCGGCGCAGGTGGGCTTTGAGGTGACTGCTTTTGGTGTACATCTTGCTGCAGCCAGGGAAAGTACATTTGTGCATTTTGATGAGTTCCGCTGCCGGGTTCTTGGGGAACTTCTGACCCACGAGGAGGCCGGCAGGGCCGGGCCCCAGAGGTCCTGACCCGATGGGCTTGGCCGCAATGGGCACGGGGGCTATGCGCACGAACTTCGAGGGGAGGTTCAGGTTGGAAGAGGGTACCACCTGCGGCACCAGCGCAAAGGTCTGTCCCTGGATGTTGACCAGGAGCTGGGCCACCTTGACGTTCTCCGGGGCCTGGCCCGGGGAGGCCGGCCCCGTGCCCGATTCCTGCTTCACGGGCACCGGTTGGATCTGCAGCAGCACCGGGATGGGGCCGTCGGATGCCGGCCCCCCGCCTGGGCTCTGGGCGCCGCCCACACCCGCAGCACCTGGTGGAGGAGGACAGCGCTCTCTCCCGCCGGAGCCAGAATGGAGGTGGCTCCGGTGTGGCCCGGCGGGGAGCTCCCCGCTGGCCTCCAAGTCCTTGCTGCTGCTCTCCGCGGCTTCTTTGGCTCCTGGCTCCATGTTCTCCTCCAGAAACTCTTCGATCTCTTCCAGGGTGGGCTGGAAGGGTCTGGCGGCATCATCGGGGTCACCCACGGGAAACTCGGGGAAGCAGAAGTGCTCCCCCTTCCCAGGTGCCGGTGCCCTGCGCCACGACCCCCAGGCCACAGGGCCACTGCTGGCCCCGATGCTGCCACTGCCGCCGCTGCTGCCCAGTGTGGCTTGGGACAGCAGGAAGTCCAAGATGCTGTCCTGGCCCTCAGTGCCCAGGCCTCCACTGTAGCAGGAGCACAGGGCCTGCGAGTCCGGGCTGGCACAGGAGCAGGGGCTAGAAGCGTCGCTGTCGTCTTCCGAGAGGGGTGAAGGCAGCATGTGGTAGGCCCCGCGGCCAGCCAGCCTGTCGCCCGAGTTCTCCCCCACTGGAAGCAAGTGGTCCACCATGCTGGCCGGGCCGTGCCGGTGGCGGCTGCGGAGAAGGGACAAGGGAGGCCTGGTCAGAGGGTGGCATGCTCACCTGATGCGCCGTGGAGCCACGGCCCCCGCCAAGCCTGCCCCCGGCCGCCCATGGCCGGGTGCCCGGAGCCTGCCTCCATCCCAGGGGAGAGCTGCGCTGCGAGAGTGTTTTCTGAAATTGCACCACCTGTTTGCAAAAGAGCCCTCTCCAGGCCCATTGCACAATGCGGGGCACTTCTGGTTTCAGACAGTTTTCCAGAATGATCCTGGAAAGGAACACGTGTGTGTGTGTGTGAATGTGTGCACGAGAGGAGTACTGGGGAGTGGGCAGCTCCTGAACCCCACGTCAGCTAAGGCCCGGGGGGTCCCCGCCTGAGGACCCCTAACCCCAGACTCATGCCTGTTGAGTCACAGAAGTGGGGCGGGAGAACACCAGTTGCCCTCTGACCCCTGCACTATAGGGTCAGATTGGGCAAACAGAAGTACAGGCTGCCAGCTACATGTGTATTTCAGATGTTAAAACGTGTACTACTCTTAATATGAGTCTGCAAAGGGACATAGCTACACTAGAAACTTCTTTTATCTAAGATCCAAATTCAGCTGGACTGCCTGTGTTGCAGCCAGCACCCGTGGTTTGGAGACCAAAAACTTAAAGACCACAAAGTATGTGCCCTCCAGAGGGAAGACGGGGGAGGCAGCAGTGGCTCGGAGGGGCCGAGCTTCTCTCCTGTCCCCGGGAGAGGCAAGGACAGGCTTCAAAGAGACCCAGGTGGCAACACGCGGAGAGCACCCGCCTTGCTACCTCCCCCGGCTCCACAACCGTCTAAGTGGGACCCGAGGAGGAGACCCCTTGGCCAAAGAGGAAGCTGATCTGTTTGCACCCCATGGCTGCGCTCTCCCGGCTCGGGCTTGGGACACTCACCGCTTCGCAAAGCTCCAGCAAACACCTGTCTCCCGGCTAGACAGTGCGCGCCATGTCTCTGCCGGGTCCCTAGTGCCCGGCGAGGCACCTGGTGTCCAGGAGGGGCTCAAAGGACACTGGCAGAGAGGAGACAGGGAAGCCAAAGGCCATGCTGCCTCCAGTGTTCAAGGAGAGTCAACAAAACACGGCTATGGCAGGCCCACCTCTCTGGACCTTTGTCCCTGCCCAGTGGCCACAGCTGGCTGTGTGTTAATCCAGGTTGGTGATGAGGATGAATATTCTGCACCTGAAACCAGGTTCCCTGTTGCCTGGTGTCTCCTCCGACCCCCACCCCTAGCCGTCCCCAGGTCCACTCCAAGGGCCAGGCCCCCAGCACTGCCCACGAGCCAACAGGCCAGCCTCATCAGCTTGTGCCCTGGGATAAGACCTTGCTCCCCTCCCCTAACCTCAGTTTCCCCATCGGACCGCAGGACCTTTGGTCTCCATCCTCAACTCAGCCACGAAGCTGCAGGGAGCTCCAGGGAGCCAAGGCAAGAGCTGGGCCCAGAGGGCAGTTTCGCCAGGAGGACTTTTTCATTTAGAAAAAAAAGACTCAGCTAAGGGTTTAAAACTGGGAGCATGTTCTGAGACAGGCGCCATTCAACAGCTGAGACGCCGGGAGGGCGGGAAATCGTCAGGCAAGGCGAAGGGCCACGGAAAGGGCCGAGCAAACACTCCACCCACCGTGCTCCCCCTCCGCTGGGTGGCCTCAGGCAGGTCGCACAACCTCTCTGTGTGTGGGACTTGGTCTGGAGAGGAGGGTTCCACCAGCAGTGCCCTGGGTGCATCCCCATAGTGACACACGATAAGGACTTGGACCAGGTCAGGCACACCACAAGTGCCTGCAGGTGCCAGCCATTAGCATACGGCTCCTAACATGTAGAGAACACGGGTCTTTCTGGCCCTCAGCCGCCTTGCTAAGGAATCAGACTCCCACCCTTCTGGGACCCACGGCAGGCCTGCTGCAGAGCCCGCCTTGAAACGTGATTGACAGTCCAAAAGGCAACATTAAATGGTTACCATGAATCCCAACTATGCCGATGATCCTGAAGTTACTTTTTTTTTTTTTTTTTTTTTTTGAAGGACATACACGGATACACTCAGGGATAAAATGATAGAAAAAGAAACGGGAGTAAGCATAGTGGGGGAGGGAGAGAAGGAAGTAAACCCCAGTGGGTCTGCAAGGGAAGGACCCAGTGGCCCCACGGAAGCCCACACCTGCTCTGAATGGCGGCTCAGCTCTGAGTGCCCACACCTCCCCCGTGCGGCCCTCAGCTCCCAGACTGCAGCTCGGCCGACGGTCTTTCCATCAGCACCCCATAGGATGCTCCTGCTCGCAGGCTCCGCTGTGAGAAACCGCGTTGCTGCACGGCTGTGAACTCGCCGTCCCGTTCACCCCTCACCAGAATACAAGTGTTCGGGCCGTCCAGTCCCGGGCCGCATTCCAGAGTCTAAAACTGGGCCTGGCAGCGTGTGCTGAATGAGCGAGAGGGAAAGGTGCTGAGCGAGCCGGGGCAGGCACGGGGTCTTCCTGCGGGGTGGGCGTCCCTGCTGCGGGACACCGAGGTACGGAGAGCCCAGGACGGGAGCGCCCGCCCGGGGAGAGAGGGCGCGCGGGGACTGGAGCCGCTCCGGCCCCTAAAAAACAGGAGCACGTGGCGCGGCCAGAGGCGCAGGCTGCGCGCAGGGGGAGGGGACGCGCTGTTCCGGGCACCGTCCCCGGCCGGCCGCTGGACTCCGCCCCCTCCCCCGGCCCGGCCAGGCCTGCTGTTTATCCTCCCGGGGACACAGCGGCTGCAGGAACAACATGTAATTGATAACAAGCGGAGCGCCGGCCAAGGGCTTGCCATTGGGTCAGCGCGCAAATCACGGGGGTGGCGGCAGGGGCCGCCCTTCAAAATAAGAGTCTCTGCTCCTGCATGGCCCGCCGGCCCCAAAGTAGCAGAGTTGCGGCGTCTTCGCACCTGTAGGGCCGTAGGGGCTCCCTGCGGGCTCCGGGTCCGCGGGAGGAAGATTTGGGGGGCGCAGACAAGCCGGGGGAATTTTGTCACCTCTGAGGCCGTGGGGGGAAAATCCCCTCTGCCCTGCAGGAGCGGGGCTTCCATGGGTAACTCCATGGTGGGGAACGTCTGGGACCTCGGGGACTCGGCGCGTGGGGGCCCGGAATGCAGGACCCGCGAGCGGTTGCGGGGCGAGCGTTTCCGTCCTGGGACTGCGTGTGCGGGGTGGGGCGTGGCGCCGGCGGCCCACGGAGCTCCCGGAGGGTCCCGCGAGGAGCGCACGGCGGCCCCGCGTGGGTGCCCGAAGGAGTGGGGAACGCAGGGGGCGGGTTCGGACCCTCGGCTGAGCCCTGGAGCGCTGCCCACCGAGCACCACGCCCTGGGCTCGCGCCCCCTCCCCCTCCCCTGCCCCCGCCGCGGTGACCGACAGTAACCCTTCCACCTCGGCCCGCCGCCCCCCACCCGGGCGGGCCAGCGCGTCCTCCGCGCGCTCCTCCGCCAGGCCCGGCCGAGCGCCCGCCATATGGGAGCGCCGGCCCGCAAGGAGCGCCACCGGCACGCGCGGCCGGGCGTCCAGGCTGCCGAGCGGAACTGAGCGGGGCAGGTGACGGGGGGGCTACTAGGATCTACCACCCACGGACCCCTCCGACCACTGCCCGTCCCGCGGGTTCACCCCACGGGTCCGACACTTTCCCGGGCGCGGCTCAGAGCCTCGGACAGCGGCGCCGGCGCAAGGCCGCGCGCCCCGAGCCCGGCCAGCGCCCTCCCCGCGTCCCGGCCGCCCCTCGGTCACCCCCAGCCGCGTCTCTCCCACCTGAACTCGGCGCACGCCCGGCCGGCGGCCAGGCCCCGGCGGTCCTGCGGCCCCAGGAGCTGGGCTGCGCTGGGGGCGGCGGCCCGGGTCCGGATCCGGCGGCGGCCGCGGGCCGAGCCGCGGGTCCTGCGCTCGCTCGCTCGCCCGCTGGCCCGCGGGTCGCTGCGGCCGAGCACTCGCCCGCCCGCCGCGCTCTCGGCGCTCACTCCGGGCAGCTCACGTGATGCCGCGGGCGCCGCGAAGGCTCGCAGGAGGCTCGGCCCCGGGCGCGCGCCCCATTGGCCAGCGCCGCGCGTCACGCGCCCCGCCCCGCCCGGGCCCCGCCCCCGGCCGCTCCGGGAGGAGCGCGGCCCGCGAGCTGTGAGCCCTGGAGCTGCGGGATCTGCGCTTTGCGGGACTCGCGCGCCGCGGGCGGCCCGGGCTCCAGCCCCAAAGCGGGGTCGGACCTGCGGCCGCTCTCCAGCTCTGGCGCGGTAAGGCCGCTTGGTGCCCGAACCGGCGTCTTGGGGAATTACGGTATCTGGCAGTGACCGTGAGGACAGTGCGCTCCGGCCGCGCGGCCACCGCGCCCCGGGGCGGTCTGGGGAGCTTTGCGGATCCCACCCCAAACCAAGGACGCGTGTCTGGGGGGAACCTTTCTGAAGTGCTTCCGTCGTGTGCACGGGGGCTTGCTGCCTACGGAGCCCAGGGTGGCTGCCCAGGGTCGGCCCACGGGGGCTGGGCGCCCCGCTGAGTCCTGTAAGCCACACTTCGGTGGCTCCTTCTCGCGCCGGCTTCTCGGCCCGTCCCGGCACTGGGAGGAGAGGCGCCTTGTGCTGCAGGGGCAGAATTTCCAGGCAGACCCCTTAGCCGGCTTTCTGCATGCGGGAGCAGGGGTGGGGTCTGGGGCCCCTGGCTGAGCAGCAAGGTGGGTGTTGGGGACACAGCTGCCCCTGCGCCCAGGAGCCAAACCATTGGGAGACTTGCGCTGAGGATGAGGGTGGTGGCAGGCTTACTTGTTGGCAACAGTCAAAGCCCTCCGGTGGCAGCCTGGGCCGCGTGGGCAGCAGGGTGGAGCCCGTTCCTTGTTCCAAGAGACGGATCTGCACAGTTCAGCTGGGGGCTTTGTTGGCTCAAAAACTTCCAGTGCTCATATATCCTCCAGTTAAGAAAGCCCCTGTTCTCTACACAGTCCTCAGTGTGCCGCAGGACCGAAACCATCACTCGGTGCCCAACCTCTTCTTGTATCTCTCTCCCCACGGCTTACAGTACTCCGGCCACACTGGCTTCCCCAAACATGCCAGGCCCTGCCTCCGGGCCTTTGCACTTGCTCTTCCCCAGAACTCACGTGGCTCCCCTGGTTCCTTCAGGCTTTATTCAGATTTTACTCATTCGGGGAGGGGGGCCCTGCCTAGCCACACCCCTAATCTAAGATGTTAACAGGGCTTCTGATGTTTCCTACTGCCATATCCCATTTATTTCTAAGGACTGATTACCTTCTAACTTATCAATTTTACATTTTATTTACTCCTCCAATAAAATTAAGTTCCACCAAAAGAAATGATGTCTTTTCAAGTGAATGCAGCTCCAGCACCAAACACTAGCAAATGCCCAATTGTACAACACAAGAACTGTTGACAGACTTAAACGGACCAGGGCCAGCTTGAAAGGAATTCAGAAGTGAGGAATTCACCCCAAACAGGTGGAGAAGCTGGTCACCGGAGAAGTTAGAACAAGTGTCCAGAAAGCAAGCCAGGAAACTGCCAACCAGATCTGCCTGGCTCAGTGCAGTACCCACCTCGGTGTCCCCAGCATCATCCAGCCTTCAGATACCAACTCAAACTTGACTTTCCTGGAGACGCGTTCCCATCCCAACCCATCTCCTACCCTGGGCTAGATCAGGTCTCCCACCTGTCCTCCGTGGTGTGGTGCCCAGAATAATAATAACTTAATAAATGTGCGCTGAGTGAGTGAGTGAGTGAGTGAACTAGCTGGCAGGGACTTACTCTGCCTGATTAGCCAAAGAACTGCCTGAGCAGCCAGATCTGGCATTTACCCCATGGCTAGGGAGGGGAGCTGAATGAAGCCAGATGGCGCCCTTCAAAATGCAGATGGCAGGAGCAGCGTTGTGGCATAGGAGGTCCAGCTGCTGCCTGCAGCGTGGGCATCCCATACGGGCGCCGGCTTGAGTCCCAGCTGCTCCACTTCCAATCCAGCTCCCCACTAATGCACGTGGGAAAGCAGCAGAAGATGGCACAAGTTCTTGGATCCCTACACACAAGAGGGAGACCTGGAAGAAGCTCCTGGCTCCCAGCCCTGGCCGTTGCAACCATTTGGGGAGTGAACCAGTGGATGGAAGACCTCTCCCTCTCTTTCTCTGTGACTCTGCCTTTCAAACAAATGAAACAGATCTTTAAAAAAAAAAAAAAATGAAGACAGCAAGGAAAGAAAAAACTCACAGTGGTGAAACCTCATACATGATTTCCCTCCACAGCAATTCCTTCCCTACTTCTACATGATCAAGCAGAGAAAAAGACCTTAAAGGCTGTAAGTTGTCTCGTTTATATGCTGTGTGACCTTGCTTGACCTTGTCTGTAAAACCACATGGGCCCGGTGCCTTTTGGGGAGCACCGGTCTTTGCTCCATCCTGGGATTTTGCACAGTTTAACCACGATGTGTCTGGTTCTAGATTCTCTTTGTAGTCTCTCTGCCCTGTGCTTGGTACATCCTGTAAGCCTGAAAACTCCAGTCTTCTACAGCTCAGGGAAATCCTCTCATTCCCTGTGCCCCTCGCTGTCTGCCTGCGTTTCTCCCTCTCCACGCAAACACCACTTTATCTCAGATGCCCTGCTTGACCCTGCCCACCAACTCAAACAGCATGCTCAGTGCTCTGGCCTGCTGACCTTGACGTATTTTATTTCATGGTCCTGGTTTCATATTCTTTGCTTGTTCACTGCCTGTCTCTGCTACATCCCCAGAACATAAGACACTCCAGAAGTACCTGCTGAGCCAATGAAGAGATTCTTCCTTCTTGCTTCTTGTAACATTAAAAGCCACAAAGTCTCTGGACATGTTCTTTAGGCTCAGCATTCTCTTCCTTGATGCTGGTCATCACCTTGACCTCACCCCTGTCCCACACACAGGCCCACATCATCCTCCTGCACCCCAAGACCTCCAGCTTCTGCTTCGGCTTATGCCTGCCGCCACCCAGCCTGCCTGCAGCCGGGGAGCAGTCAGAGGGCGCCATTCAGTGGCGTGGTGGTCTGCGCATAAAGGGACCAGGGTGGCCTGAAGACAGCCACCAGGGACTCGGGGCCACTGTATCCATGTATCCACGCTGTATATGCTGCCTGCCCAGTAGTCACACCTTGTACCTACTGCAGATAGCAGATCTACTGTCACAGTCTGTACTGTAGTTCCCTGAGTAGCAGCCCTGGAGCACACAGCAGTGAGGCTGCCTAAGAGGGGGCATGATGCTGCTTTTAAGTAGCCCCTCCCATATCTCCAGGAGAGAAGAGAACCACACCCACATCATCACTTTCACTACAGCCTACAGTTGTCACTGCTCTATCTTATTAGTAGCTATTGCTTGTCTCGATAAACTGTATCAAGAATAGGCGAGCACAGAGTTGCTCTAGGGGTGAGAACCCCCTGTGATTGCAAGCAGCCCCTGTGGCTCTGGGAATGCAGCCCCCACAGAGAATTCAGGATCCTATAGGACTAACGCCTACACGTTTCTGAATTTCCAGCATTACAGAAAGGCGTGAAAGGGAAAGTAAAACCCTGCCCAGCCCAGTCCCCCCACCCTCTCTGCTCATGGTTGCTGTTTGTGGTGCCCCTGGGACCTCCGGGATTCTGCATCAGATGCTGTGTCTTTTGGTCTCTGTGAGAAGCAGCAATGGCACGCTGCTGCAGGGACCAGGGAAGGGTGCCGTGGGTTCCCAAGTGAGTTTCTCCCACAGGAGGCACTAGCAGGAGACTGTGGGATGGGAGGGAGGCGAGCGGGGTTTGTGGTCCTTCCTGGCTGCCTGCACGTCTCTGTTCACTGAGGGTGTCCCTTTCCCAATGGCCACAGCCCCCCAGGAAGTCTTTCTGGAACTCTCCCTGACTCCTCAGGCCCCTGCACTACCTCACCCAGGTGTTTGCAAACCGTCCCCACATTAGAGCTGTGGGGAGCGCCCAAGTGTCCTCCAGAGTTGGACCAGTGGCCTGTGCACTGCACGGCTGCAGACAGAATCTCCTCATGGCATCATTCAGATGCAAACTACATCTCTTCTGCAGCTTCCACTGCGTCTTCTAAACCTTCTAAAAATCCACCCCCCGGGGCTGGCATTGTGGCACCGTGGATTAAGCTGCCACCTGCGACATGGCCAGCATCTCACATGAGCACCCTTTCAAGCCCTGGGATGCTCAATTTCCTATCCAGCTCCTGGCTAAAGCACCTGGGGAGGCAGTGGAAGATGGACCAAGTGCTTGAGCCCCTGTCACCCCCAGGGGAGACCCAGATGGAGTTCCAGGCTCCAGCAGCAAGTGTGTGTGTATGTGTGTGTGTGTGTGTGTGTGTCTGTCTGTCTATCTGTCTGTTTGTCTCTCTCTCTCAATCTGTAACTCTGCCATTCAAATAAATAAATAACTCTTTAAAAAAGAGAAAATATACCTTTCGTTTTCTCTTCATAATGCCACTGTTATTAGTGAATTCCTCATGTATTTTGAGTACACTGTCAAGTAATTTTCTTTTCAATAATGATGCTTGGAAGTGAAATTTTCTGAGAACTTTCCTGTCTAAAAATGTGCTTAGATTTGCTGTCATATTTGATTGATCAAAGTGGTACTTGACAAAATTTGTGGAAAGGGAGTGAGAAGTCTTTTTTGCTGCAAAAACAAAAACAAAAAAACCCAGCTTTTAAATCTATGCATATAAATGGGTTTTCAAAAGCTGTCTGGAAAATGCATATTAGAAAAAACTGCATAGATTCCAAAATGTTTTGCACCAAAATAAACTTTTTAAAAGATTTTTTATTTGAAAGTCAGAGTTACACAGAGAGAGGAGAGGGAGAGAGGGAGAGAGGGAGAGAGGGAGAGAGGGAGAGAGGGAGAGAGGGAGAGAGGGAGAGAGAGAGAGGTCTTCCATCCAATGATTCACTCCCCAGTTGGCCGCAATGGTCAGAGCTGCGCCAATCCAAAGCCACGAGCCAGGAGCTGCTTCTGAATCCCCCACGCAGGTGCAGGGGCCCAAGCACTTGGGCCATCTTCTACTGCTTTCCCAGGCCATAGCAGAGAGCTGGATCAGAAGAGGAGCAGCTGGGACTCCAACCGGCACCCATATGGGATGCTGGTGCTTCAGGCCAGAGTGTTAACCCACTGTGCCACAGTGCCGGCCCCCAAAATGAACGTTCAAGTTCCATCTTTCCATGAATGTTTTGAGGTGCCCTTGCAGACTTCGAGGTTTAGAATAATTCCTGTCCAGAGCTTTGACGATGCTTGTCCGTGGTCGCTAGGCGTCCAGCGTGGTGAGAGAGATGTTATCCCAGCCAGCATCCTTCCTTCCTGTAAGTTTGACATCCCGAGATCCTCATTGAGGTGGCGGCATTGGGAGCTTTTGAACTTGGGGAGGACAGAGCCCAAAAGCAGCCCCCCAGGGCTCCCCGTGCCCACCCTCACCCCCCTGCACCACCACCACCACCAGGGGCCCAGGGAGGAGGCGCTGTCTGTGACCCAGAGCAAATCTCCTTGGCCTGAGACTTCCCAGCCGCAGGACTACGAGAAGTCAATTTCCGTTATTTGTAAGCCAGTCGGTCCTCATTTCTGTTTCAGCAGCTGGAGTGGGCTGAGACAGAGGCTGCAGGTTGGTTTGTTTGTTCCTGTCTGTCCCTCAGCGGCTTGGGATCTCCTCCCCTGATCATGCGACGTGTCATCGTGAGTCACCCTGGCCTCGACAGCAGCTTATTCTTCTTGTGTTGGGTTGGCAACGAGAGGGCAGCATCATGTGTCCTTCAGCGCTGGGAGACAATCCTGCTGCTCCAGGTGCATCCCTCCTCCTCCTCTTTCCTCGCCTCCTGGATCTCGTCTCTGATGGCAGGCAGAACTGCCAGTTTGCCATCTCTGCGACCACCCTCCTGGCGTGGGTTTCCACACCGTCTTCTTCCTCTGCTCTTGCAGAGTTCCTTGAACTTTGGCTTTTGGTGCTTCTAGCGATGTTCTCCTTTTATTCTTACAGTGTTGGCAATTGTATTTGAGGTTTCTGGGCAACTTCTCACAATTAAAAGCTACTCTTTTGGGGGCCAGCACTGTGGTGTAGCAGGTAAAGCCGCCACCTGCACTGCTGGCATCCCAAATAGATGCCGGTTCACGTCCCAGCTGCTCTACTTCTGATCCAGCTCTCTGCTATGGCCCGGGAAAGCAGCAGAAGATGGCCCAAGTCCTTGGGCCCCTGCACCCACCTGGGAGACCCAGAGAAGGCTCCTGGCTTCAGATCAGCGCAGCTCCAGCCATAGCGGCCAATTGGGGAATGAACCGTGGATGGAAGACCTCTCTCTCTGCCTCTGCCTCTGCCTCTCTGAAACTCTTTCAAATAAATAAATAAATCTTTAAAAAAAAAAAAAAAAGGCATCCTACTCGACGCACCGGCTCACACCTTGCCCATCTCGCCCGACAGCGTACCCTTGTGGTCTTTGCCGGTGGTAGCTCCTCATTCCTTTTGTGGTTCCAGGGATGAGCCATCACACTCGCTAGTGGATCGAGCTGAGGTGGTTCTGAACCTTTCATGTTTACAACTTTGTAATGAACAACCCCGTACATGTGTCCGGTCAGCTGCGGGATGCCACCGGAAATGCAATTGCAGGTGAACGGAAGTGGCACATTTGTGATGGCAGTGGCTTTTGTCCCATCACTCACTCGCTCCCAGGGCTCCCATCAGCAGAGCCGTCTCAGCCTGTGGATCCTCCACCCGCCCAAAGCTCTCTGAAGGTGTGGTTTTCTATTAGCCTTTGTTCCTTGGATGTGAACTGATTTTGGCGATGTCGTCTCTCTGGTGCTGTTGGTTCCTCTTGGGTATTCCTTCCCCAAATACCCAGCAGTCCTGCCCGCTCAGAGGCTCTGTCTACAGCCCTGCCTCATCCGTGACACAAGGTCTGTGCAGCTGCACTGTGGAGTCTGCACACCAACATCCCTCTCCGCCTTCGTGCTAGGGAAGGTGGCCACAGCCCTGGTCCTCAGTGCTCTTCACCATCGCCACCCTGTGCCCATGGGCAGGGCATGAGCAGGAGAGGTCCCACAGGTGCAACAGCACCATCTTTTGCCGGAAGCCAAGTCCCAGAGCCTTGAGGCCCCACCCCCCAACTCAGGCCCTATCCGGCCCTAAATGTGGTGCTTCAGCTGCTGTGGGCCCTACGTCTCAGGGGACTTCCTCATAGCCCTGTGGCCCCAGGTGCCCCTGCCTCGGCGTGCCTGCCTACCACACCATTCCCTGGCCATGAGTACCAGCGACCCCCCCACCCGAGCACAGCCCAGAGCCCTGCTCCGCACCTGCTCCCAGGACACTGCGGGTCTCGGAGGGAGCTGTGATGTGGGCTGTGCCCATTCTGCTCCCCATCCCATGAGCACCTGGACGATGGCAGCCAGGCTCCCAGATGTCCTGTCCCAATGCCACAGTCCTCTCCATGGAGCACTCCATAGGTTTATGCTTATCCGTTTATTCAGAGCGTCTCTCCAAATGGCACAGATGACAGTCCTCAGACCCCTTTCTCCCCTGCTCAGAACTCCCAGTGTCACAGAGAGATGAAGTGGCCCAGCCTCCCCACCACCGGCCCATGGGCCATGCAGACGCTATGGTGCAAGGGTACCTCCTTTGTTTTGCTTCTCCCATGCTCGCTGCACAGGCCAGGTAGACAATAATAACACAAGTAGGGTGGGGGAGGGGGAAGGGAGCAGCAGGTGGAAGAGATCAGACCCTAGCCAGCATCACAAAGCAGAAACTGCCTTCTAAGAGTGAGCTCCAGAGAGAGAGAGAGGGAGAGCGAAAAACTCAACACCCAAGCCTGTTTCTACCGGCATCCCTTTGTGTCTCTGTTACCAAGGACAATGCTCTCTTCACAAGCCAGGATGCCCTGTCAAAGCAGGGAACAGGCCCCTCTTGGCTGCCGCAGTACGGCGTCCAACACTCCCTCATCAGTGCTGATGGCCCCCAGCTCACCATATTTCAACTTGAGATTTTTTTGACCTATGATGGTGTGAAGGCGACATGTGTGCACAGAAGCCACACCTGGCATCATGTGTTGGAAGCGTGTGCTGGGCTCGTGCCTGCTGGCCCAGTCCCCTTGGGTGACACTGGACAGTGGCAGCGAGAGCAGCTCCCAGACAGCCCCTCGGTCATGGGGGCACCGCAGCAAACACAACTCTGTGCTGTGCTCTGAGCTGGGGCACTGTGGGGAGCAATCCGGACTGGACTAAGTTACTCGAATTAGGACTTATTCTATGCATCTGCTCTCCCACAATATGGCGCTGGGAGAGAAGTAAACAGCTTCCGCACAGCTGCCTCCAGTTCAACCAATTAACTGTAGGACTTGCTCCTGATTGGAGAGCAGCGTACTCAGCCGAGTTGGGATTGGCGGAGGAGGACTATAAAGGAGGAGAGAGACGGCATGCACCAGGAACATCTATGGGGAACATCTAAGGGAACCCGTGCAGCCCCGAGAGAACCGGCCGGCGGTGTGCCGCTCCCCTGCGGAAGTGGGGAATGCGGCCAGGGGGAACTGCCCTTCCACGGAGGTGGAAGGGATAGTAGCCAACCCGGGAAGAACCAGCAGCAAACCCGGGGAGGGCCGAGCAGACGAAAGAACAGCGCAGGGTCCTGTGTTGCTCCTCCACGAAGAGGGGGAGCGACATAATGGTGCCGTGACTCGGATAGGAAACCTGACTCGGATTAGGAAACCTAGGACGGATAGCAAACTTAGGAGGGAAGAAACGGGAAGAAGCAGGAAAATACCAGAGAGAGAGACTAGCAAACAGCCTAGGGAAAAGCCGGACGAAAAGGGTGCCGGAAGAAGCTATTGAAAGCCTAGGCATAGACTCGAAACAGCCTAGGGAAAAGCCGGACGAAAAAGGAGCCGGAAGAAGCTATTGAAAGCCTAGGCATAGACTCGGATACGGACTACGGGGGGAAGCTGGGAGAAATCTCTAAGGTCGAAAGCGAAAGTGAAAGCTAGAACAAACAGATTCGGACGCGGACTGTGGGGAGAGGCCAGGAGAAATGAGGGAGGAATATCGTTGGAGGAAAGCTTGGGGAAACATACCGGGTAGAGAAAAATGTTAGGGAAATTGAAGCCGCGGGGGGCAGGCCGAGGCGGAGACGAAAGCCACTTTGGGGTTCTCAAGTTAGCCCGGGAATAGGGGGCGAAAAGTTGAAACCAGAAGCTGAGACGCAAGCCAGATTGGGATCCGTCTGATTAGCCCGGGGAGCAAAGGACGGGAAGCCAGATCGTGGGGCGGAGACGTACGCTGGGTTGAATTCGCCAGGCTAGCCCGGGGAACTTAGATTGAATCCTAGTGGCGGAGACGCAAGCTACGCTGTGTTACTCGCGGAAGCCGCCGCGTGCAGAGAGAGCACGGGGCGTGAATAGATAGGGAACGCTGGCGTAGGCCGTGGTTCAGACGCGAAAGGGTTAAGCGTGGAGACCGCGGACCGCGCAAAGCCGGGAAGCCGCGCAGAGAGGCGCGCGGGCTGAAGCGGCGCAGAGCCGGGAACCCGCCGGCGGGGCGAGGTGCCGGAAAGCTGCGGGGATAAGAGAAACAGAAGTTTAGAAGTAAAAGAGAAATAGGAATGTTGGCAGACAGAAGTAAAATGGGAGAAATAGAAATGCCCGGAGATAGAGAAATAGAGAAAAATAAGGCCTCCCCTCAACATGCCAATTAGGAGGCTTGGATTCGGTCTGCCTGATTTAAGGCGGTAAGCGCCAGCAAAGCTCGACCAGAGTATGAGCTGCAGGTCACCGAAGATAGGCACGAACCAACACTAATAAGTCTCCCCCACAATAAGGCAATGAGAAGGCTTGGATTCGGTTTGCCTGATAGGTTTTGTAAGTCCCCTGCAGGCAGAGCAGAGCATGCGCTGCAGGGCACCGAACACAGGCATGCATCAGCGCCTAAAAACCTCCTCACAATGGCGAAGAGAGGACCCGGATTCGGTTTTCCTGATTGATAGGACTTGTAAGAGCCTGTGGCAACTCTAGCAAGTAGAGCAGAGTGTGTTCCGCGGGACACCGAAGATAGGCGCGTATCAACGCTAAAAAATAAAAAGAAAGGGGGATCTGTGGGGAGCAATCCGGACTGGACTAAGTTACTCGAATTAGGACTTATTCTATGCATCTGCTCTCCCACAATATGGCGCTGGGAGAGAAGTAAACAGCTTCCGCACAGCTGCCTCCAGTTCAACCAATTAACTGTAGGACTTGCTCCTGATTGGAGAGCAGCGTACTCAGCCGAGTTGGGATTGGCGGAGGAGGACTATAAAGGAGGAGAGAGACGGCATGCACCAGGAACATCTATGGGGAACATCTAAGGGAACCCGTGCAGCCCCGAGAGAACCGGCCGGCGGTGTGCCGCTCCCCTGCGGAAGTGGGGAATGCGGCCAGGGGGAACTGCCCTTCCACGGAGGTGGAAGGGATAGTAGCCAACCCGGGAAGAACCAGCAGCAAACCCGGGGAGGGCCGAGCAGACGAAAGAACAGCGCAGGGTCCTGTGTTGCTCCTCCACGAAGAGGGGGAGCGACAGGGCACTCCGTGGCATAGGTGAATCCAATGCATTTTCAGCTTAGAATATTTTAATGGTGCCACCCCATCGGGCACCGAAGGATGCTTGTATGTAATAAACAAGTGGCTGAGGTCTTTGGAGCCAGGGCTGTTTCTTAGCTCAGTGATTCCTGACTTGTTGGGTTGAGTTTCCAGAGTGGTACTGTCCAGAACTTTCTAGATGTTCCCTACAGAACACGTTCCCTAGTGCACATCACGTTGGCCAGTGCCTGTCCGAGCTGGAAGTACATTCAGAGAGGAACGCACTTCTAACAGCACAGCCATGCGCTGAAATGAGGTGGCGCAGCCTCAGCCAACAGCTCTGCTCCTGTCTGGATGCCCAAGACCAGCAGGTGCAGCAGCCACGCAGACACCTGCCCCTCCCCGACACACAGGCCACTGGGAGAATCCTCACAGCAGTAGCGGTACCAATGACAGTGGCCAACTCCCGGGCTCCTTAGCCACGCCCGCGCAGGAGGGGATGAAGAGCTGCCCCGGCCTGGAGCAGGGGTTGAAAGCAGCACAAGCAAGGTGGTGGAGAAGGGAGTTGGGGCAGGGGCGGGGCGGGGCACAGCTGCAGGCTGGAGGAAGCGTGGCACCCACAGTGCGTCAGCCTCTGCTGGGTCACACTGGACAGCCAGGAGCTGCGTGGGACTTCCCATTTCACAGGACAGAAACCAGAAAGGCGGAGGGACCTGCCTAACATTGGGACCAAGGCAGGACAGGAGCCCAGACCTGGAGGCTGCTCTCTCTGCCCTTCCCTCCCAGACACTGGACACAGCTGTCCGCTGGCATCCACAGGGCTTGCTTCCAGGACGTCCCTTCGCCTCGCCATACTAAAATCCATGGATGCTCCAGTGCCTTATAGAAAACTGCATGTTTTTTGCACAGAACATGCGCACACCCTCCCATAGACTTTAAATTGCCTCCAAATGACTTACAACACCCTTTACCTGTAATAGCTAAGAAGTGGGTGGACTGTATTG
Organism: Oryctolagus cuniculus; assembly: GCF_051225735.1. NCBI lineage: Eukaryota > Metazoa > Chordata > Mammalia > Lagomorpha > Leporidae > Oryctolagus > Oryctolagus cuniculus. The sequence goes on from NC_142876.1 coordinate 110,745,554, forward strand.
CTTAGGGGACAAGGATGAGGGTAAACGTCTGTGTATGCAATGTTTTCTTCCCCGACTATTTTCTGGCTGTGGTTGGCGGAATTTGCCCAGGCAGGCTCCATACAAGCACCTGTATTTCCCTGCTCCACGCCAGCAAGCTGGACTCTGGCCACTTGCAAATGACCTCCCTAAGGAATCTGTGCTGGCAGGCTGAGAATGGATGGATGTAGAAGATGGTGCAGAGACAGCTCCAAGTCTAAATAAGAAGGGAACAGGGCAAAGGAGGCCATTCCACGAAGCAGCCGGCAGAGCTGTCCCGGACGCCGGGACAGCAGTGAGGGTGCAGCCCGCCTCAGACCTCACCGACAACCACTCCCTGGCTCAGCATAGTCAGAGGGAGCGTCTGCAGGTCTGTGTGGCCTCCCTGTATTGTCAAAGCTACCAGGTGAGCGAGCTGGGAGGGGAAGGAGAAGCCCTCCCAGGAATATTTATGCAAATTTATGTGGGAAATAGCAGCCCGATTGGTTGGGAAGAGCAGGAGCCCCCTGGACAAAGCTTAGCTGGGAGGGGGCAGCAAGGTCGTGGGGTTCATATTTATTCTGACACGTGTGTCCTGCACTGTGCTAGCACCTTGAACCCAGGATTTGACCTTACAGTTGGGGAAACAGGAAAGGAGAGGTCACCCACTCAGGGGCACAGCCACAGGAGCTGTGTCCAGAACCAGACCCTCACAAAGGAGTGGGCATGGGGGTGGGCCTGTCTGCTGCCTACTGAGAGCCCAGGAGGGGGCAGGGAAGGAGCCCCCAACAAGCTGGGGGGAAGGGGTGGGGTGCAGGTGGTAACTAGTGAACAAGGCCGGCGTCTGTGGGGAGCCTTCCATGACAGTAATGAAACGGCTGAAGCTGCTCAGTGGAGAAGAGGTCTATTTCGGGCTCCTGGTTCTGAAGGTCCACGGTCCGGGACTGGGCGGTTCTACTGGTTCCAGCTGTGCTGGTGGTACAGATTCACAAGGCTGGGGATGACGACAGCACGTGTGTCTGTGTGGCCTCTTACGAGGGCTCAGGCATGGGGCTCCACGCCAACAATCCAACCCAATTCAATCCCTTCCCAAAGGACTCCCTTCTGTGTGCCATCAGTATACAAATTCCCGTCTCTCAGTACCATGAGCATAAGACTCTGGGGACCAAACTGTAGTAGTTCAGAGGGACCGCTATTGAACCCACAGCAGGCAGAACAAAGTTCTGGCACACACCTGCCCCGGGCTCTGCTGCCTCAGGGTCCGTACTCTCTTTGCACCCGCACACCCGTAAACACCCCACCCAACCCCAGCCTGGAAGGCCCAGCAGTGACCGGCAGCCACACGGGGCACAGGCTAGCCTACTGCCAAGAAATCAAGGTGAAGATTCTCACCCGGCTTGGAGACTTAAGACAGCAGCGTCTTTAGCCAGAGAGCTCTCTCGCATCGCCCTCCCAGCATCCCAGCTGCTAAGTCAGGGCTGGGAGGGCAGCGAGCTGGTGCCAGAGGCCCAGGTTCATTCTATCTTCTTGTTCCACGTGGCCCCAGATGACTCCTACCACACATGGACTCCAGCCTGGCAGAAGGACAGAGAGAGAGAGAGAGAGTGGAAGACACAGATCCTTCCCACGGGTGTACCTGCCGGGACGAACCACAGCCTAGATCAGGACATGATGTAGGGGGCTGGGAACTGGGGCAGATGGGAGTTTGGTCTTGTCCCCAGCAGTCACAGAGACCTGAGCAAGTGGCCACCCTCTGTAGGTCTCTTTCTCCCCTGCACCGAGAGTTCAGCCAAAACACCCCGGGGCACCGACCAGGCCCCCAGAACCTCCAAGTGTTCTCGGAATCACTTGTATGGACTACCAGCTAATATAATAGCTACCTTTATCGAGTGCTTACTGTATACCCGGCACAGAGCCCAGAGCTAACACAGGCCAGGCTAGGTTCCAAGTGCTTGACAAATTCCACCTGACTTAACTCACACAGCCTCCCCCAGGGGCAGCACCACTGCTACTCCCACGGGCACGGTGAGCCCATCGCACAAGAGCCGACTGCCAGGAAACGGGCGTGCGCAGAAGCACAGAACCAGAGAGGGTTCTTGGAATCAGACTCCTTGATGGTACTCAGGCTCACTCAGCGCAGACCCTGGATGGCAGGAGGCACCAAATGAAAAGGAAAGACGGGGCTCTTTAGTGGAAAAACGGTCCAGCTGGGGCCTGAGCATGTCCGACGTAGGAACCAAGTTCACGGCCACGATTGAAGAGGGACGGAAACCACCTCCCGGCCCCAGCCAACCTTCCCCAGTTGAACCTGGCCCAGCAGGCCTCTATGGGTGACAGGGAGTTAATAAGTCACTGCTGCCTGGGTAAAGTCCTCTGAGCTAACGCACGTTATTCAGGCCACCCGTGGCCTGCAGTTCCAAGCCCCTGTCCCCCTGGAAGCCCAGGTGACCAGGGTCACCTGGCCGGTGGTTGGCTCAAGCAGCCCAGGGTGAATGAAAGGTGAGCCAGGCTGTGGCTGCTGTCCAGTTGTGCGGGGCTGGCTTAACCCAGCCTGATGCCAGCCACTGACCACACTTGGGGAGGAAGACCCTGTCCCTGTTCCCTCCAAACACAGAAGGGAACACAGGCCCGCGCAGAGTAAAGACCACCTGCAAAAGGCCCCGGGAAACTGCTGCCCTCCACTCTGATCTGAGAAACACACAGTAAAACAAGATACCCTTGTCATCCACCCAACCAGGGTATTTCCTGCAGGACAGAGGCTCAACTGGTCCATTTCCAAAAGCAACCTCATATGACAGGTGCAGTCTTTGAGTGAGCAAAGTCTACGTTTAGAAACTGACACCATGGGAGACTGTCGCTGTGGGGTAGCGGGTTAAGCTGCCATCTGCATGCCAGCATCCCACATCGGTGTCATTTCGAGTCCTGGCTGCTCCACTTCTGATCCAGCTCCCTGCTGATGTGCCTGGGAAAACGGTGGAGGATGGCCCAAGTCCTGCACCCACGTGGGAGACTTGCAAGAAACTCCAGGCTCCTGGCTTTGGCCTGGCCCAGCCCTGGCTATTGCGGCCATTTGGGGAGTGAACCAGCAGATTAAAGATCTCGTGTTCTGTCTCTCCCTCTCTGTAATTCTTCCTTTCAAATAAAATAAACAAATCTTTAAAAAAAAGATTGCAAAAACATCAGCATTGATGATTTTTTTTTATTTTTTGACAGGCAGAGTGGACAGTGAGAGAGAGAGACAGAGAGAAAGGTCTTCCTTTGCCGTTGGTTCACCCTCCAATGGCCACCGTGGCCGGCGCGCAGCGGCCGGCGCGCAGCGGCCGGCGCACCGCGCTGATCCGATGGCAGGAGCCAGGTACTAATCCTGGTCTCCCATGGGGTGCAGGACCCAAGTACTTGGGCCATCCTCCACTGCACTCCCTGGCCACAGCAGAGAGCTGGCCTGGAAGAGGGGCAACCGGGACAGAATCTGGTGCCCCAACCGGGACTAGAACCCGGTGTGCCGGCGCCGCAAGGCGGAGGATTATTCTAGTGAGCCGCGGCGCCGGCCAGCACTGATGATTTTTAAAATATTTATACTGAGATGGGATTACAATTCACCTTTCTTTATAGCATCATATGTTTAAATTTCTAGGCTTCCTATAAGGAATATGTAACCCGGCAAAGAATACAGTTTGTCACATGCTTGTTTTGATTGGGCAACTTAATGTTGTTCTGAAATAGTTCCTTATAACTGTCCTCACTTCCTATCAAAAAGGGCAAATATTAAAAAATTGATAATCATTGTTAACCTTTTCTTATCTATTACAAAAATGCAATTTATTTTCATACTATTCTGAATTCTTTATTAAAAATTGTGGTTAAGGACAAAAACCTCACATGCCCATTTCTAAGGGTAGAGTTCAAAATGTTGGGTGCATTCACATTGTTGGGCAACCAGCACCACCATCTATTCCCAGAACTGTCTCAACATTCCAGACTGAAATGCTAATTCCTCGTGCCCCTCCCCCCACCATTCTAAGGTCTCTAAGAATCTGACTGCCGCCGGGGACCTCATCTAAGGGGAATCAGCCAGTGCCTGTCCTCTGTGTCTGGCTTATTTCGCTGGGCCATCCACGCTGTAGCGTGGGTTAAAAGTTCCTTTCTCTGGCCGGTGCCGTGGCTCAATAGGCTAGTCCTCCGCCTTACGGTGCCGGCACACCGGGTTCTAGTCCCGGTCAGGGTGCCAGATTCTGTCCCCGTTGCCCCTCTTCCAGGCCAGCTCTCTGCTGTGGCCCGGGAGTGCAGTGGAGGATGGCCCAAGTGCTTGGGCCCTGCACCCCATGGGAGACCAGGAGAAGCATCTGGCTCCTGGCTTCGGATCAGCGCGGTGCGCCGGCCGCAGCGCACTGGCCGCGGCGGCCATTGGAGGGTGAACCAACAGCAAAGGAAGACCTTTCTCTCTGTCTCTCTCTCTCACTGTCCACTCTGCCTGTCCAAAAAAAAAAAAGTTCCTTTCTCTGTAAGGCTGAGTAATACTCCATCCCACAGAGGGACCACAGCCTGCTCACCCTGTGTGGATGGAGCTTGGGCTGCTTCCGAGGCCTTTAGTAAGGGAGGATACATTGTTACATTGTTTCTGTTTGTTTCTCTGGAGCAGCCATAGCCAATCAATGGCAGCGGTTTTTCAAGGCTGCCTAGTAGTGGGCAGAAGGAGATCCACACCCCCCCAACCCCTTCCACCACGCCCCCACCCCCGTCCTTAGCAAATCTGGAAGGAACTTCAGGCTGTTGCTTGCACCCTGTGTGAAATGGCCCCTTGGAGCATGGAACTCTCTGCAAGGGAAATTGCAAGAGCTGGACTTGGGAGCCGTGCTGTGTTTGTGTCTCTCGGGCTGGTGGTGAGCTTGGAAGGTTTCTCAGTTGGTGACTCCTCTTCGGCCGGGGCAGCCGCATGTCATCCGCGTCCGCCCCCTGCCCTCGGTGGGGTCTGGACCGCTGCGGCACTGCGTGTGTGAACTGCTCCCAGGGGAAGTCTGCATTCACATCTATGGTCGCCTGTGCTTTCAGGGATGCAGAGCTGGTGCACATTTCTGTATCCAAGCGCGCTCCTGGCATGGCGTTCGGAAATCCTTCTCCTGCAAGGTGGCGTGCATATTTATTCCCACGCTCAGCTACGTCCCAGTCACATACCTCTGGCACTTTATCATCAGCCGCCTTAACGCACTGGGATTTATTCCGCTGAGTGTGCCCCGAGGCCGGGTTCGAAGTCCTCTGAAACTCAAGACCAGGCCACCCCTGACTGATGCTCTTCCCCCCAGCCCCCTACTCTCCGCATCCAGCACCTTCCTCAGAATTTGTGGGAGGTCGGGAGTGGGAGGCCCAGAAGGCAAGATGCTGGTTTTAAGATGCCCCTGTCCCAAGTCAGAGAGGCTGAGTTCAAGTCCCGGCTCCACTGCCGGTTCCAGCTTCCTGCTAACATATACCTTGAGCAGCAGCAGGTGATGGCTCAAATGCTTGGGTCCCTGCCCCCACAAGGGACACCCACATGGGGTTCCAGGCTCCTCTGTTTAGCCTGGTCCAGCTCAGGGTTTTACAGGCATTTGGGGCATGAACCAGCAAATGAAAGCTTTTCTTTCTCTCTCAAATAAATATGCATTTTTAAAAAGGTTAAGGCTGTCATTTTGTTGTATGTATTTTACCCCAATTTTTCCAAAGGTGGTGGGGTGGAGGATGTGGGGCTGTACTGGCCAGTGTCCCAAATGGAGGAGCTGACTCACCCCAGCAGGCTGGACGGAGGCAGGCAAGGTGTGGAACATGGCTCCCAGAGCCCCCAGAGTCCCGGGTGCTCTCCACAGGGGCCTGAAGGAGCGAGGGGGCTGGATCTGGGAGCTGGGCCCCAGCAGGAGTCAGCTGGCATTACCAGCACCGTGAGCAGGCAGGGAATGGGAGGGGACGGGCACCTTGATCTCTCTCTGCAGCCCCTCCCCTACCTATCACCTGTCAATGCCTCCTATTGATCAAACCATCCCAGAAGCCAAGGTGAAGGCCCAAGCGGCGCCATGCTGGAGGTCAGCCTGGACTCTCTGCAGTGGGCGGGGATGAGGTGGAGGGTGGAGCGAGCCAGGCCGCTCAGTGGAGGTGCAAATGGCCTGAGCATGAGCTGGGCAGGGGAAGCTTGGGACCAGCCTCTCAGTGGGGCCTGGCTGAGCAAACGGTTTTCTTTTCTTTTCTTTTTTTTTTTTAATTATGATTTGTTTAAGAATTTTTAAAATTTATTTATTTGAGAGGCAGAATTACAGACAGGCAGAAGCAGAGAGAGAGAGAGAGACAGAGACAGAGAGAGACATCTTCCATCTGCTGGTTCACTCCCCAATGGCCAAAGCTGGGCCGATCTGAAGCCAGGAGCCAGGAGCTTCCTTTCAGGTCTCCCACACGGGTGCAAAGGTCCAAGCACTGGGATGATCTGCTGCTGCTCTCCTAGGCCATAATCAGGGAGCTGGATTGGAAGAGGGGCAGCCAGGACTTGAACTGGTAGCCCTATGGGATGCCGGCACTGCAGGCAGAGGGTTTTGATTCCTCTCTCCTTGGCAGCCCTTTGAGAAGGGAAAGCTACAAACTGGTGATGGAGAGAGAGGCAGGTGGGTGGCACAGAGTGCCCAGGGTTTCCAGCAGAGAGGCCAGGAGCAGCCCTGGGCAACCCTGAGAGCAGCTAGCAGGAGGGCTGCAGGTGCCCCTGATGGGAGCATGAGCCGGCAACAGCTCTGCGAGGGCCCTGCTGCCTCAGGTGGCCAAGGGTCCCAAGGGAGGCTTTCGGGATCAAGGCTGAAGACACAGGAAGGGACAGCACTGGGAAGACGCGGTGTGAAGCGGCTGCTCGGGGCGCTTCCTTGAGTACACATGCCTCTCTGTCAGCAAGCAGGCTGGCTGCAGTGTCGATGGGGAAAGTCAGAGACGGAGAGGAACGCGAGCAGGTGGCCTCACCAGACCTGGAAGTCACCCCAGGCTTTCCTTAGGCGGCCACTGGAGTGGAAAGATTGAAGCGCCCCGCCAGGCCAAGGGCCTTATATGAGCACTTGTGGCTGAGAGCCCAGCATGTGCAAAGGTCCTGGGGCAAGACAGAGAGAAAGAGAGAAATGGCATGCCCGGAGCATGGGCAGCCAAGGGTCAACTGCAGAGGGAGGGGGGAGTCCAACAGGCAGGAAAGGGCTAGCTCCCAGCCCCGGGCAGGCAGAGGCTGCATGGGGCTCTTCTCTGCTCTGCCATCAGCCCACACCCGTGTCCCAGGCTCCAGCGCTCCGTCACAGTCTGCCCCACAGGGACACGGACACCTCGGCTCCACTGGTGAAGGGTGTGCCAGCCCCAAGGAGGCGGCTCCGAGTCGGGCAGTCGGCTCCCTGTGCATCTCGCTCTGGGGCCCAGCCACGTATGCTGGCTTGCAGAGGCTTCCACACAGTGCACGCAGCCGTCCCGGACGAGAGAGCATCCCACGAAAGGCCGGACTCCCTCCCGCTCACCGCCGCGGCAGCCCTCACCCTGCAGGTACCCAGCGCAAAGACACACAGCCCTTGAGCCCAAATCTCACTTTCCTCACTTGGGTTAGGCTACGCAGGCACCCTGAGCCGGGCAGGGCGCCACCACCCCTCCATCTGGTGTGCTCACCTCACCAGCGCCCCCTGCTGGACGATGCCTTCGCGGCTGCAAACCCTGCCGCCTGGGGAGCCCTGGACCGGGGCCTGGGCTCCCAGTGGGGTCCGCGTGTGTAGCATCAACCCCCTGGTGGGCAAGTGAGGCTGAGTGGGTGCAGTAAGGGGGCCAGAGGTTATGTATACCCTGAAAGTTGGGTACAGCCCGCAAGCAGGCCTGTCCAGTCTTGGGGGGACCACAGATGCAGACAACAGCTAACCCGGAACCCCCTAAGCTGTGATTCTTCCCATAGGCCTGGGGATTGTGACACCTCTCTGCAGGGCCAGACCCTGAATCCGCACAAGGCAAGCGGAGGCCTCCCCTCGCCAGGGCCCCCGCTTCCTGGGCCCACCCGGGCCTGGAAGCTTCCTGCGAACATCCTCTTCTCCCCCTGCCCCAGGACACACTCCTTCCTTGGGCCAGGAGTCTTCAGCCACCTGGAAATGGGCCTTTATCTGGTCCTGGGCCTGGCCGGGACTTTTTATCCATGCCTCTCGCTACTTCTTGCAAAAGAAAATGTTCCTTACGCAGCACTGGGCATGGTGCCACTTTGGGGGAGGCCAGAGGAACTCAGGACCAGCAGACAAGCGCCCAGCAGCCTGACACGGTCCGTGATCTCTGCCTTCAGCATGCAGCCGCCAGGGCTGGGGGGACCGTGAGGGTGCAGGGCTCAGGCCTTGCCCCTCCACGCAGAGACTCAGACGTGCACCTGCGTGGCAGAGGGTCGTTAGCAAGACAGAGCCTTTCCCCAGCCAGGCTGATGCCGAGGGCTGGGGACTCTTCATTCCAGATGATTCGGGACCTCCTGGTTCCGTCAAAATTCAGGCAGAATGGAAAGCCAAGACACTCTGGCAAAAAAAAAAAAAATGACCTAAATGAAAGATCTCCACAAGTGAGATCCCAGTGGAAAGAACGGGTCATCAAAGAAGGAGGTACCTTTCTCTGAAGGGAGGAGAGAACTTCCACTTTGACTATGACCTTGTCTAAGTAAGATCGGAGTGGGCGAACTCAAAAGGCTTCCATAGCCTTGGCAGCTCATGACAAGAACCTAGGGTGATTACTGATGCCATAAACAAGAGTGTCAAATTATTAAGTCAACAACAGGAGTCACTGTGCACTTACTCCCCATGTAGGATCTCAGTCCTTAATGTGCCATACATTGTGATTTAATGCTATAACTAGTACTCAAACAGTATTTTTCACTTTGTGTTTCTATGTGGGTGCAAACTGTTGAATTCTTTACTTAATATATACTAAACTGATCTTCTGTATATAAAGAGAATTGAAAATGAATCTTGATGTGAATGGAAGGGGAGAAGGAGCGAGAAAGGGGAGGGTTGCGGGTGGGAGGGAAGTTATGGGGGGGGAAGCCATTGTAATCCATAAGCTGTACTTTGGAAATTTATATTCATTAAATAAAAGTTTAAAAAAATAAAATATTTGTTTCTCAGTTGGCTCAGTTGAGAAACACACACACACACACACACACACACACAAATTCAGGCAGAACCCCTGAGAGTGTCAGGCACCGTCTGAGCATTTGGGCCACATCAGGGAAACACAGTGGGAAAGGATTTCTGCCCCGAGAAGTGTACACGCAGCCAGGAAATCCAACCACAGCCCCAGAGAGTGACAGGGCACGGCAGAAGGGAGGACGTGAGAGCTGACACAGAGCAGGTGGCGACATAGGTGGTGTCCGGAGGGGCCAGGCTACAGACCCCTGCTGCTATGTGGGCAGGCCTCCTGGAGGGGTGGCTCCAGTGTCAGTAAAGCAGCAGCAGGCAGTGCAAAAGTCCTGGGGCAGCGAGGCCAGCACAGCTGAGCAGCAGGGTGGAGGCCAAAGTGGCCACAGCAGTGCAGACACAGCCAAAGGAGAGGTCGGGGTCACCAGGGGTCTCAGCACATGGGGCGGCTGTCACTGGGAGTGACCTGGGAGCCACCGGAGGGTTTTGAGCCGAGAAACGGGGTCTGGCATGTGCTCAAGGGGTCCTCCCGGCTGGTTTACTAAGAGTGGAACATGAGGTGAAGCGGGGTCGGGCAGGGCAAGGCAGATGCCAGGAGACGTGCAGGAGGCTTTCCACGGGTCCTCCAAGGATGGGCAGCTCAGGCCAGCTCAGCCCCGCACCGTGCACAGTCCTGACATATGTGATGCCCACACAGCCCTGCTAGGCTTTTAAGATAGGGCCGTGAGACACAGAGAGGTTTAGTCACTCGCCTGGGGTCACACAGTGAGGGGACAGAGCCGGGACGCGAGCCCAGGCTGTCGAAAGGCAGAGCCCGGGCTCCTAACACGACACACTTTCCAGACAGAAAACTCACAACCCCTGTCCGGAGGGAGGCTGCTCATAAGGAAACCAGGGCCTGGGGCCGGCAGCAGCCAGCAGGAGACAACAGATCAGGTTCAGCCAGGCCCCACTGCACCTCCACTGAGCTCACACAGGCCCCTGGGCCTCCCCGAATCTCTGCTCCACCTCACGGACAATGGGGACCATGAAGGTAGCTTTCCCGCCGTGTGCTCAGGGAAGGGGGGCTAGCCTTGTCATCTACCAAGTGGGCTAGCCTCATCATCCACCCAGGTAGGCCCAGGGGTTGCCTAACAAACAGTATAGACAGCGCCGTTCTGAAGACGGGTGTCATTTCTGGTTTCTGCCAGCCAGCTTTTGAGGGTTTGGTATTTTTTTTCCCCAAAATGTATAGAAATTTTCCATCTATAATGCTGCTGGGAGCCTTTCCTTTTTAGATTTTTATTTATTTGCTTATTCACTGTTCTATCTGAAAGGCAGCGATGGAGCAAGGACACAGCCTTAGAGCCATTTTAGCTCCTTGCCAACGTGAGAGAGAGCAGACCCCCACCCCCCAAGGGACTTCCAAACCCCCTGCATTCTTACACCAGCTGGACCCCGCTTCAGCCATTCAGCCCACACCTGCCACATTTGAAAAGCCCCGCCTACTGGCCTCCCTCTCCCATGCCCCCGCCTGGAAGGGGGCGGGGCTCCCCATGTGCACGCCAGCAGGGAGTCGTTCCTCAGGTTTGCTTCTTGCGTGAACCTGTTCTGGCTGTGAGTCTGTGCCTGGCCTCCTCCCTGATCTACAATTCTTTCCTTACAGGCAGACACAGTAAGAGACGGACAGAGGGACAGAGGTCTCCCATCTGCAGGTTCACTCCCCAGATGCCCACAACGGCCAGGCAGAAGCAGGACCCGGGAACTCCATCCAGGTCTCCCACGTGGGTGGCAGGGACCCCAGGACTTGAGCCAACACCGCCGCCTCCCAGAGCAAGCTTCAGCAGGAAGCTGGAGTCGGGAGCAGATCTGGAACTCGGATCCGAGCACTGGACGGTGCTCTCTGACCCCAAACCAGCTTCCCTCACCCCTACCCTTCTTGTCCCCTGGGAGCCGTGGCTGGGGAGTTTCATGTGTGTGCTGCCCTGGAGAGGATGCCCTCCCTGCGCTGTCCGGGTGGCCGTTCTTGTTCACCGTCCACTGCTTGCACACTCCTTGCCTGGGTCAAGTTCATTCCCACTTTCACAACCCCCAGGTTTCTCCCAATGTGGCGGCTTCACTCAGATGGGCCCAGGCACGTTTTCTCTGGCTGGGAATGAAACGAGCCAGTTGCCCACGCGTAGTCCTCGTTTGTGCAGAACATGCAAGCAGGTTCCGAGGGCAGATGTGTTTCTCTTGCGCCCCTTCAACCATTTATTCCACAAGCACTCAGGGCCAGGAAACTCGAGGGGCCCTGGGCTGTGCCTTCCCCAAGTACTTTCCTCATGTCTGGGGCTACTTTTCCACCTTTGGGGCAGCAACTTCCAAATCTTCTGTGTCCTGCTGTGGCCCCGCATTCCAGTCTAATGCCCCCAGCCACCTGTCTGCCATGTCCATGTGCATGTATCAGACTCCCCCTCCCCCAGGGTCCCAGCCTCAGCTGCAGGCAGAGCACCAGCGAGCCACCTCCTCGCGCTCTGCTCCAGCCCTAACATCCAGGACGGGTGCACACAACCCCTACCCCTGCAGCTCCGGAAATGCAGTCTCTTTCCTCCCTCCCCATCGATCTGGGCTGGGCTGTGAGACTCGCTTTGGTTCCAGAACATGGCATTGAAATATTGCTCTTACACTATGAGCCAGGGTCTCTGCTCTCCCCCTAAGACCCCTGCCCAGCTGCTGTGTGACAAGCTCATGGGGAGGAGCCCCCTGAGGCCACTCAGCTCCCCTGATAAGGTAGCTGACCTCACGCGTGTGAGCCCAGCCAAACTAGCGGAAGAGCTGCTTGGCAGAGCCCAGCCTGAATTGCTGCAGAATCACAAGCACGATCAGAGGTGCCTAAACACTGTAATTTGGGGAGGCTGCTCTTGCTCCTGCCTTCCAGCGAGAGCCCACATCACAGGCCAGCTCCTTCTCCACTCCTGGACTTCACCTTAGGCTGTCATTTGAAAGTCAGAGTTACAGAGACAGAGGGAGAGACAGAGAGAGAGAGAGAAATCTTCCATCCACTGGCTCATTCCCCAGATGGCTGCAATCGCCGGGGTTAGACCAGGCTGAAGCCAGGAGCCAAGAGCCTCTTCCAGGTCTCCCACATGGGTAGCAGGGGCCCATGCACTTGGGCCATCTTCTGCTGCTATTCCAAGGTCGTCAGCAGGGAGCTGGATTGGAAGTGGAGCAGCTGGGACTGGAACCAGCACCCATATGCAGGCAGCAGCTCCACCCACCACACCACAATGCCAGCCCAAAGTAGCTGCCCTTTTGGGAGCCGTATCTGCCCTCTGTCTGTGGAAGTCCCCTGTCTCCTCCCCTCACCAGAAGCACATGAGGCCCCTGTCCCACGCCTTCATCCTCTGTCTGGCTGACATCGTCCCGTGCTGGGCTGAATCTCCACTGGGACAGAGACCCAAACTGCTTGCTTTCTGCTGTACTCCCTGCCTGCTACGGCGCCCACACACAGCGGGAGCTCCGCGTGAGTCTGCGCTAGGACCTGAGTGAACCTACCACCGGCTGCACTGGCCGCACGCAGGGGATGTTAGCTCAGGGTGGGACGCACTGGTCAGCCGAAGACCTGCACAGCTTCCCCGCCTGCATCCAGCCAGCTGCTGGCCCCAGCGAGTCTGGCATCAGCGCTGCTTCCCACCCCTCCTGGCCCTCCCAGGTTTCCTTCCTTCTCCACCACCATGGGCACCACGTCTCAGCCAGGCTCACTGCTTCTCCCCTGCCCCGAGACCCTTCACACCCTCAGCAAGATCGTGGCTGGAACCCCCTTCACCTGGGGACTGGAGAGCCCCCACAACCACTGGCAAGCTCTGCCCCTACCCCCTCCAGGCCCCGCCCCTGAGCTCCGCACCAATGTGCATCTCCTTTCCAACACTGCTCAGCTCCTCAGCCCCGCCCCCAGGGCGAGGCTCACCTCCTCTCCCAGGCAGTCCCCCGGAGGTCCCCCAGCCACTCTCCAGCCCCCAGAACCCCGCAGATGCTGGGATTTCTCTCTGTAATTCCATTCTGCCCCCTGCCTGCTGCCCTGACCCTCTCCTCCACCCTCCCTCCCCCAGCAGAGTAAGGACTTCATGGCGGAGAGGGAGCACTCCAGGAAGCCGAAGCCTTGAAGGCCTCGCACCCTCCCTGCTGCAGTGCTCAGTCCACTGAGGCAGCCGCAAGCCCCGCCCAGTTCCCAGGACAGGAAATGGGCAGTGCGCCCTGAGACACATGGGGCTGGACAAACTGCTCTCGACTATTTTGGGAGAATACACAGAGGCTACAGCATGCCTCCAGCGTCCCAGGGGAGATGGCTCCAACCTAGAATTCTCACCCAGCTGTCAACCCAGGGAGCCACTGGACAGGCAAGTTCTCCAAAACTCGTCTCCTCCGCTCTCCCCAGAACACCGCTAGCATAATGCTCCGCCGAGACGAGAGAGCAAATCGGGGAAACCAAAGAAGGCTTCTTGCATGAATCCGACCAGTGAAGGGGCAGGGTTAGACCTGTGATGACGGGGGGGCCGGAAACCCAGAGATCCATCCGCCAGGATGGGGGCGGGTTTGGGAGTGGGGGGAGGACGCATCCAGGTAGGGCCCTGACGCACTGTGCAGCGTGCGTCCACTAGGAGAGCTTGCAACAGTCCGCAGCCAGATGTATGGAATGGAACACATGACAGGGAAACGGAGGGAATAAAACAGGACCCAGGCACGTGTATCCGTGGGAACTTAACATACACCGGCGACAAATGTGCAGCGCAAAGGGCAAAGCATAGACTTTGGTGCGAACCTTAATGCGGCATCCGGTTATCCACATGGCGAAAAAAATAATATTCCCAGCCGGCACCGTGGCTTACTAGGCTAATCCTCTGCCTTGTGGCGCCGGCACACCGGGTTCTAGTCCCGGTTCGGGGCGCTGGATTCTGTCCCGGTTGCCCCTCTTCCAGGCCAGCTCTCTGCTGTGGCCAGGGAGTGCAGTGGAGGATGGCCCAAGTGCTTGGGCCCTGCACCCCATGGGAGACCAGGATAAGTACCTGGCTCCTGCCTTCGGATAGGTGCTGTGCTCCGGCCGCAGCGCGCCGGCTGCGACGGCCATTGGAGGGTGAACCAACGGCAAAGGAAGACCTTTCTCTCTGTCTCTCTCTCACTGTCCACTCTGCCTGTCAAAAAAAAATAAAATAAAAAAGATATTCCCACCTCTCTCTACACACAAAAAATAATTCCCAGGTGTTTTGAGAAACCAAGATGTCAAACGCAAATCCGTAGTTTTTGCAGAATGAAGATGTGTGCCCCACACCTACGTGCCCCATGAGCATGAACCACCAGGACTCATGCAAGTCAACAGAGAGGGGACAAGGAGCCCCGGGGACCAAGACAACAGGAGACACCTCCCCAGGAGGAAGCCTGAAAGCCAGGACACGAAAGATGCTCCACTGCTCTGTCAACGGGCCTCCGCTATCAGATTGGCAGAAGCTTAAAGAGCCTGGCAAGAAAGCGCTGGCAATGTCGTGGGTCCACAGAGCTTAAACTCGCCCTGGGGAAGGGTTCCTGGTGCAACCACTCTGGAACGGAGCTTGGCATCACCTTGTAAACCACGCATCTCACCACCAGCAACTCCACGAAAGACCATGTGCCCAAGAAAAATGCTTCCGGCTGCAAATCAAAAACAAACACAAAGTTGGTTTTCTAAAGAGTTGTTGGTACAAGAAAAAAATGAATATGAGCCAAATGTCATTGATGGAGAGGTGATACGTTGTGCTGTACACTTACAGTGAGATACTACTACGCAGCGGTAAAAGCGTGCAATTCACCACGGATGAGTTTCTCAGCGCTTTTTGAACAGAAAAGGCAAACCTCCAAAGAGTAAGTCAGTGGTGTCACGCCCATAAAAGTGACCATTATGCAAAACCAATCAAGGAGCTATTTAAGAATACACACAGCCGCCATGTTGTGGCGTAGCAGATGGAGGCACTGCCTACGACTCCGGCTTCCCATACCAACACCAGTTCGTGTCCCAGCTGCTCCACTTCCAAACTAACTCCTTGTTAATGTCCTGGAAAAGCAGAAGATGGTCCAAGTGCTCGGGCCCCTGTACCCAGATGGGAGACCCAGAAGTTGTTCCTGGCTTCCACCTGGCCCAGCCCTGGTCTTTGGGGCCATTTGGGGAGTGAACCAGCAGATGGAAGACCTCCCTCCTCTCTGTTTCTCCCTAACTCTGCCTTTCAAATAAATCAATCTTAAAAGAAAAATACATGTGTAGGGGATAAAACTAAAACCCACAGGAATGTGCACCCCAAAAGTCAGAATGAGGACACAGAGGTTCCTACAAAACTGGCAAAGTTTCAACTCTTTGTTCCTTTTTTGTGTGTCTGTGTGTAAAAAAGAAAAGGGGGGGGGGGGAGCTGTCCCTAGGGATGCATGCCTTGGGTTAGGACTAGAGGAGGGCGGGGGTGCAATCCCTGAGCTGGAATTAGGATCAGGAAGCGGTGAGGAGAGGATGGGGGAATCCGACGAAGACGCCCAGGCTGGGGTGGCCTGGACTGCGAATCAGCCTGTGGACCGCCCAGAGATCCCGCTGCAGTAGGGGGGCTACCGTGCCCACGCTTGGGCGAGGGGACCCTGTGTGGGTGCGAGTCCCTCCCGCGCACCTGCCTGAGGACTTGGGCAGCAATCTGCGGAAGGGGCTTCCGGGGTCGCCGGAGCACTTGCTGCAGAGACGCGGAAGCAGCCAGCAGGACTCCCGTCCCTGCCCCGATGACGCGGGATGGGGCGGCCGCCCCCGAAACCCGCGAGCTGTAAAGAGCTGGACACCTACCCGGCCCAGGGCCAGCGCAGGCAAGGTCGCCAAGGCGCTGTTTGCGTGAGCCCGCAGTACAGCGTCTTTTCAACTCTTTACCAACCTCCTGCGTCACTGGGAACCTTTCCTCCCCGCCGCCTGGGACAACAGGTTCCTCTTTTGCAAGTCCCCTTTCTGCGCCAGGGCGCGGGGCTCCAGCTGGTGCGGGGCGACCTCGTGTGGCAGGCGCAGGCAGCGCGGCCGGGCCCCTTCCGCACCCCCACGCACACCTGCTGACCTCGACTTCCCCCTAGCCCTACCACCCCACGTGCCTCATCCACCCGTGGCGCCCGCACACCCACCCAGTTTCCGTCCTGCACCCACAGCCCGCGCCCTGACCCTCCATTCTGTTCTCCAAGCACTGCCATCGACTCACTTGATAAAATATTTATTGAACACCTTCCGTGCGCCAGGCCCTGAGCAAAGAAACAAGGGGTCACAGGACACAGTGTCTTGCCCTCACCGACCCACAGGATGGCAGAGGAGGGCCAGCCGCAGGGGCCGGCGTGAGACGACCACTGCTTTATTGCACAATGAGGACACCGCAGCCCAGACCCCCAGGGAGCCAGGCCCGGCTGGGTGGCTCCCAGTGAGAGGCTGGAAACAGCAGGGAGGAGGCAGAGGCCAGTGTCCTGGCAGGGGCGGGACAGACAGAAAGGCCAGACAGCCGTGCAGACTTGGGGCAGAGGGTGTGGAGGGAACGAGGGGGAGCGGGCAGATCCATCTGGACTCCCGCCCTGCACGGCAGGATGCTTGGGGTGGGGAGGGCACAGGACGAAGCGTTCTGAGGGGCCTCTTGGTAAATGAGATGCTGCTTCCTTGTGATGTCAATCATTTCTGCTGGCGATCTCTGCTTCTTGACGCAAAACACAAGCTAACTGGTATCAGGAACTTCTGAGACCCGCCCCCCCTTCCTCTGGCGCCAGAGGCAGATTGCACCCTCTTGTGGGGCACACCCGGCCGCCTCAGACTGCGCATGTCTGCACTCCGACCCCCACCTGAGCAAGCTCGGCTCCTCCACCCGTCCCTCTCCCCCTCCACACACACTTCCATCTCTTTATCTCTGCCTCTGACTCTTCATTCGCCCCCGCACCCCACCCACAGCCTGGCCAAGTCTCTGTCCCTCCTCCTGGCATGGAGCATGACCTCTGACCCACGCCAATGGTACCTGAGTTTCTCCTA
Organism: Oryctolagus cuniculus; assembly: GCF_051225735.1. Taxonomy (NCBI): domain Eukaryota; kingdom Metazoa; phylum Chordata; class Mammalia; order Lagomorpha; family Leporidae; genus Oryctolagus; species Oryctolagus cuniculus. The sequence goes on from NC_142876.1 coordinate 110,762,687, forward strand.
CAGGTGTGGCACCTCCCCAACCCCCCCCCCCCAACGCCGGGCTTCTCTGTGGGAATCTTAGACCTGGCCTTGACGGCCAGCCCCCACCAAAGCTGCAGGCAAGGACTGGGTCGTGTTCCCCAGCCCCACTGTGGGCCAGCTCCACCCCTAGGCTGTGAAGATGGAGCCCCGGCCAAAGTGTTGATGGCACTGGCCACGTGCCGGTCCCGGAACTGCCCTGAGCAAGGCCCACCGCTCGCCCACTCGCCGGCAGGTCCAGCCAACACGGCAGGTTCTTTCTCTCTTGGCACCTGGCAGAGGGATCGGCTTTCTTCCTCCTGTTCACTCACACCGACTTCAAGCCTCACCCTCTGACAGCCTATCGACCATAAACACACAGACTCGTGCCGTCATCTCATTTCAGACCTTTTCATCATCACCCCAAATCCATCAGCTCGGGGGACGCAGGGGACGCAGCCCTCAGGGTCGTCCCCAGCTGGGAGCAGCCTCTGTGTGATGCTGTGCAGGACCCCAGAGGAACGAGCCGCCGGAGCCAGGTGGCCAGCGACGCCCCCTCCTGGCAAGGTTCCGTCTACAAAGGCGAGCTGAGGGCACACCTCCTCCCGGTAGACACCTGTCTGCCTCTTCTTGGTGCCCCTCAAACCACTGCTCTCATGTCCTGCATCCCACAGGGTCACTCACGCTGCCCAGGCTGAGCCCATGCCCACCCCTGCTCCACGCAGGCCCCGACTTGCAGCCCCTCTTTGCCAGTTAGTCCTCTTCCCCTTTAGCCAGAGTACATGACGCCACCTCCAGGCCGCCCTTCCAGGTGATCCAAGCCCGCTGATCCTACTCTGCACGCCAAGAGCGTCTTTCTGATCCCACTGACGCCGTTTCTTGGTACCGGAGTCAAACATGCACACCCGGGGACACACAGGCCTTTCCCCAGCCTCCAATCCCGCGATCTACCCATCTCAGCCGGCAGGACAGCGGCCTGAGTCACACGACTGCAGCAGGCCGGGCTGGAGCACCACAGGGTGCACCATCAAGGGCAGGGGGGACACCTGTCTGGAGAGGAGGGTGCTTGGACACTCCGAAGGACCTCACAGCCTCTCCCCAAGCCCCCGGCGTGGGGCGTCCCTGCCAGGTATAGGGGGGAAGTGCCTGCAGCGCCAGCACTCATGGGTGGTACTGCCTGCACGGTGCCCTGGAGCGGCCATGAAGTCCCACCACCATGGCTTAGTCCTTCCACATCCCACCACCTCTGAGCACGAGGAAAATGCGCGTGCAAGACATTGCACCGCGCAGGTCACGGAAGTCCTAAGAATGCTCCCTGGCAGTGGGGTTCGTTCCACTCGGCTTCACGGTCGGCTCACAGACACCCTGGAGGGATCGATGCGTGTGTTGACTGCACACTGTCCCGATCTGTCTGCTGCAGGGAGCGGCACCAGCCCTGGGTTCTAAGGCTGCACCGATATCAGGTACCCCAACAACAGGAGGGGCCTGGGGTGAGCACAGAGTAAATCTGCAGCCCCAGGCCCCAAGACCTTCCCCTCCCCAGCTGGCCAAGCTGTGCCTCCCTCTCTGCAGGCTATGTGGGAAGAGGCACAGGCTGGACCTCCAATGTGGGAAGAGGCACAGGCTGGACCTCCATAGTCAGACAGCCTGAGTGTGAGCCCCAGCTCAAAGATTCACACTTAGGGGCTGTGTGGCCTTGGGCAAACAGCTTCCTGTCTCTGATCTTCAGCTTTCTCACTGAAATCATTGAAGCCTGGCTGAGCTGGGTGGCGGGAAGTTCTGCAGGCTGTCAGGCTGCCAGGTGGACCTGAGCAAGCAGATGCACCTGTAGGTCATGATATACTATAGCCGGCCAGGGGTGCTCGCCACAAGACCTCCCTCCCAGGTTGTTATTGTTATCCCCATTTCACAGGTGAGAAAACTGAGACCCAGGGCACATAAGTAATTTGCCCAAAGTCACACAGCCAGCAACGACAGAAGCCACCGTCCACTCCTGGACACCAGGCTCTCCTGCCTCTGCCTTCTATGGGAAAACACAACCACCCCCAGGAGTTTCAAAGGAGAGGGAATCTGGTGCAGGGACTTGGCTGCACACACGTGGAAGCTACTGAACATCAAAGGGGAATGGTGAGGCCATTGGGAATTAGCAAGAGCAGAGCAGCAGAGGCCCTGGGTGGCCGGGGTGTCGCAGGCCCGGAGGAGCCACAGTCAAGGCCCAAGGGAGGGGACAGAGGGCCTGCTCCTGCTCGTCTGCCACCCGCCTGGGAGCGCAGGGGGCCTGGGAGATGCCGGTGGAAGGGTGAGAAAGGGAGCGTCTGAGTGGGACCCCGGGGGAAGGGGACATTCTGAGAGAGAGAGATGAGGGGCAGCTGACCTGTGACGTGGAGGAGCCACCGTGGGACCTCTCGTGGGTGCTGTCATCCCGGTAGCTCCGAATGCCCTTCTTCGGGCCAAGGCCACCCCGCCCACGTGGAAGGCACAGGTGCGAGTTGTTGAGCCCGGTGCTGTGGGGCCAGGTGCACAGGGCCAGGTGCACGGGGCCAGGTGCACGGGGCCAGGCTCAGGACCACGTCAGCGCTCCATCAGGACACACCTGCCGCCAGCTTTGGGCCAGGCTCCAGGCTGCAGCGTCTGCCTCCCAGCCGGTTCCCTGTCCTCCGGTGGGCTCTGGGAGTACCCCCTGTTCCTTCTCCCTTTCCCGGGCCAGAGTTGATTTCCATTGTTTGTTTCAAGAACCTGGACTGACATAGGAGGGCTCTTCAAAAAGAAATGCGCAGTATGAAAAAAAAAAAAAGCTATGCATGGATTACAAAATGTTTGTGCCAAAACCAACATCTTTGAATTGCATTTTTCCATGAAGTATTAGAAGCCCCAGGGTGCTTTCTTTGAAGAGGATGATATGAAGTCGGAAATACAAATTTTCCCTCTTAAAATCCTTAGTTTTCCCCCAAAACATTTTATTAGGAAAACTTTCAAACTCCAAGCATACAGAAGTGTTGAAAGGATTTTGAACACCTGTGATGCCCCCACCTCAAGGTACATGTAGCCACACCTGCTTTATCACACATCTGCCCACCCTGCATCAACCCATCTCATATTGAAAATTGGCCTTTGGGGCTGGTGTTGTGGTGTAGCGGGTAAAGCCACCACTCCATAGGGGCGCATGTTCCAGTCCCACCTACTCCACTCCCTGCTAATGGGCCCCTTGTTCCAGTCCCAGCTGCTCCACTTCAGATCCAGCCCCCTGCTAATGGCCTAGGAAGAGCAGTGGAAGATGGCCCAAGGGCTTGAGCCCCTGCTACCCACATGGGAGGCCCTGATGAAGCCCCCTGGCTCCTGACTCCAGCCACTTGGGGAGTGAACCAGCCAATGGAAGGTTCTCTCTCTCTCTCTCTCTCTCTCTCTCTCTCTTTCTCCCTCTCTCTCCCTCCCTCCCTCCCTCCCTCCCTCCTTCCCTCCTCTTCTGTTTCTCCCTCTCGCTGTCACTCTGCCTTTCAAATAAATAATCCTTTAAAAAAAAACCAATAGGCTTTCATCAGCAAATGATGTTTCACTTAGAGTTCTTGGGCTAAGATTCACATTTCCATATCATATATTTTCTAGATTTTTTTATAAAAAACTTAAAAAAATTTACTTCATTTACTTGAAAGGGAGAGAGACAGAGAGAAAGAATATCTTCCATTTGTTGGTTCACTCCCCAAATAGCTGCAATGGCTGAGGCTGAGCCAGGAGCCCAGAGCTTCATCCGAGTCTCCCACATGGTGGCAGGGGTGCTTCCTCCACTGCTTTCCCAGGCACTTTAGCAGGAAGCTGATTTGGAGGCAGAGCAGTCAGGATTCGGCCCAGCACTCGGACATGGGATGCCAGCATTGCAGGCGGCAGGGTTCACCCGCTGTGCCACCACACCAGCCCCTAATGGTTGTGTTTCTAACCTTCTATACAACTGAGCATCAAAATAAAGACTGGAACACACAAACACACCCAAGAACTTGTCTTTACTGTCAAGTTCACCTTCAGACTTCTCGGGATTTTCCCACACTCATGCACCATTGGCTGGGACAGCTGTCAATCCCTGGTGACAGCACCGTGTGTCTAGGCAGGGGCAGAGACAGACTCTGCTGCCCACCTGTCAGCCCCAGCTCGGGGTCCTTGCTGGCTCCTGGTGGAAGCATGGGGAGAATCGCAGAACCCACCGCTCGGGTGGTCGTGGAGTTCCCACGCCTAGGAAGCATGCCCAGGGCTCACAGGGAGACCCACGGGGGGCCCTAAGCCCGTCTGTGGAGAACAGTGCACACAGTGCCTCTCGTGGGCTGCAGAGACCCAGCATCAAGGGCAGCTTCCTCCTCTGCTCCTCACCCGGCTTGGAGGCAGACAGGCGGCCGGGTCACCCAGGGCTTAGAACAGCTGCGAAGGAGCCTCTGTCCAAGCGTAAAGGGGCCCACCTCTCTGGTCCAGCTGTTCAATTCTTGCTGTTGTTACAAATCCACACCCTCACATGCGTGTGTGCGCACACACATGACACCCATGCCTAGTCATGTGCACACCCGAATGAGGTGGCTCAACACGAGGAGACCGCCCTCTGCCCTGCACAAAGCCCAGAGCGGCCCCTGCCGCGTGGACGCTGTCCTGCCCCCGCGGCCCCCACGGCGGACCTGGTCCTTCTCACTCCGCCCAGGCTGCATCACTGGACTGTAGACTGCTCCAGGGCGGCGAGCTGGGGAGCCACACGCCCCGAGGCTGCAGGAGCCCGGGAACGGGACGCCCTCGGCCGCTCTCGCTGCGGGTCCCGGTGCATCTCACGCGGCCGGCAGAGTTCACGATTCTAGGGGAGGAGCTGAAAACTTGCTTTTCTAACGAACTCCCGGCACTTCTGATGCTACGCGTCCGGGCTCCGCGTCCCGAGACCCGCCCCTTGGGAGAGCTTGGTCTGTTTTGCTCCGCCTGCGCCGGCCCCCGCTGCACCCCGGACCAAGCAAGTGAAGACAAGCGGAGGGCCCGGGCTTTGTGACGTCACAGCCGCCCCGGACGGTTGCCCGGGCGACGCTGTCCACGCCGAGCCCCGCGCTCAGCGCAGAGAACTGCGGCGGCGAGGAGGCTTCGGAGCCCTCCGGTGGGTGTCGCGGGGCCGGGGGTGGGGGGCAGGGCGCAGGGCGGGGGCCCTGGGCGCGCGGAGCCCGGACGAAGCCTGGGGGCGGGCCCTCGTGGTGCCCCGTGGCAAGGCCGCCCTGCTAGTTTGCTGCCGCTGCCCCTGCCTTGTCACTCCCCTGTGCACGCCCCGCCCCTCTGTCCTCGCACCCGGGGGTGGGGGGGCTGAGGCCTCCCACCCGGGGACACGGCCGAGCTGGGCGTCAGACGCGCCGCACCTGTGCTCAGCCGGCCCCCGCGCCCCTCTGCACGGGCAGTCACGGAACGCGACGGGAAATGGCGGGAGCATTTGAAATCCAGGAAGCCCCAGCCCCGGGAAGCGGGAGCGGGGAGCACTCGCCAGGTCTCTGCAGAAATGAAACTCTGCCTAATGCCTAGTTAAGGGGTTCCAGGAACATGGACCTCTGGTTCTCATGGCGCCGAGGGCTCAGGGGGAAACAGACAATAAACTGATTATTTCGCAAGAGCTGATCAGAGTGGTCATTGCAAAGGAAATCCGGCGAGGGCCGTCGGGGGCCGGGGTGCAGGCGACCACCTTGAAGGGGCCACACCAGAACGGGATGGAGGGAGAGGAACCAGAACTCCAGCCCCAGCGGGCGCGGGAGAGGCAGACCAGGCTTGCTGTGTTCAACCAACAGAAAGGTGAAGCAGCTGGAACCAGTGAGGGGCAGTGGACACAGGCAGGGGGCAGGTGTCCGCCCGGTGATGCACTCCCAGCAAATGCCTGCTGTTGTCAGATGCCCAGGGGCCCGGCGGGGGCCTGGGGACCACAGCACTCATGCACCCTTCACTCCCCAGGTGAGGGGCTCCTTCAGCCGAGGGAGGCGCAGCTTTGCGTTGGCTTCAGCCAGGATGTCCAAGAAACTGCTCATTGTGACCCCTGACAGCAAGACGGATGACAGTGAGTACCGGGTGGGGAGGGGGCTCTGCGGTGGGGAGCCCGGACGGTGCAGGTGCAGAGGGGCTGCAGAGTCCAGGTGGTTCTGAGCCAGGCCGCCTCCCAGAGCCAGGTGGGGGCAGCACTGGTTCCTGCAGGCGGGGAGGGCGGATCCCGCCCTGGCACTCTGTGGCATTCCCAGAGCGTGGATCCCGATCTCTGAATCAGACCCTCGTGGGATTCTGTGTGCCTGCGTCCACGTGTCCCCTTCCAGGAGGCTGCCAGTCCTGTGGGGGAGGGGGGATGACCCCCGCATAACTGACAACATTGCTACAACAGTATTTCCAAACAAGTCTCGCTCTGAGGTGCTGGGATTGGGGCTTGGGGGTGCACACTCAGCCTGGGGCAGCTGTGGCGAGGGTGCACGGTGGAGGGGGCCTCTCCTGGCTCTCCCCCTCCCGCTGCCATGGGGCTGGGTGGCGAGGAAGTGGCTAGCTACCACTAGACCCACCCCCCTTCCCCAGGGGGAATCACGTGTGTGTGGCCGGATGCCGAGACGGGTGGCCCTGAGCCGGACAAAATGGGCAATGCCATCGGTATGCCCTCAGTTCCTTTTTAGCTACAGAATTTCCATTTGTTTTTTAGTAGGCAAAGAATCCCAGGGTTCAAAATGGAGAGGCCCAGCGCCTTCTCGGCAGCCTACGTCCACCCTGTCCCCGCACACCCAGTGGCCAGCGCCACCTGCCCCCGCCAGTGTGCTCCCTACAGCAGTTCTGTGTTACACTTGTACACACTCGCTCGCCGTGCTCCAGGGGAGACTATAAAATGAATAAACGCTGACACAGGGTTAGTTAAAAAGTGAGCTTTGCCACGTCTGCTGATGGCAGAGTGACGTAAACACACAGCCACGAAACAACGTGAGGAGCCGCTGTCAGGGCGGGAGGATTTATCATCGATGCTGACTGCCCCTGTGGAGTGCCTAGCTGAAGGCACCGTATGCGGGGCACTGGATGGATTCAGGGCCTGAGCATTTGTGAGCAAAGCCAAGCCAGGCAGGCAGAAGAGGGAGCCACCTGCTGCCTCACAGCTCTGCACTCCTGGTGCTGGGAGCCTCAGGCAAGGCCCTGGGGTCCAGAGAGAATCCTTACACACTCTGATTTACTCAGGCCCCGCCCCTGCCTTTTCTGGCCATGGCCTGGCATTTTGGGTAAATGTGGGTTTATGTGATCGAATTTTTTTTTACTATTATTTTTTGACAGGCAGAGTTAGAGAGAGAGAGAGAAAGGTCTTCCTTCTGCTGGTTCACCCCTCAAATGGCCACTATGGCCAGTGCGCTGCACCGATCCAAAGCCAGGAGCCAGGTGCTTCTCCTGGTCTCCTGTGCAGGTGCAAGGCCCAAACACTTGGGCCATCCTCCACTGCCTTCCTGGGCCACAGCAGAGAGCTAGACTGGAAGAGTAACCGGGACAGAATCTGTGCCCCAACCGGAACTAGAACCCGGGGTGCCGGCGCCGCAGGTGGAGGATTAGCCTAGTGAGCCTTGGCGCTGGCCAATGATCGAATCTTCATTTTGGAGAAGCAAAGCTGAACCATCCACAGCCCAGCCCAGCGGGCACTCTGGGACCATGGCTGTGTCACCAGTACACATTGAGCACCTACTCTGTGCCAGGCTGCAGAGGCACACGGGACAGGAGACAGCGCCTGCCCTCTGAGAGTCTGGGGGAAGTCACCATGAAGAGCTCCATTCCTCCAGCTCCTCGGACCCGCCAGGCACACTCCCTCTCGGTGTCCTGGCACTGCTGTTCTCACTGCCGGGAATGCGCTTCCCCTAGAGTCCTCTGTGGCTCCCCCCTCCCACTGCCGGTTTAAATCCTGCTTAAAACCTGCAGCAACTCCCCTCATTTCTTTTCGTCCTCAGCTCCTTCCGCCATCTGCCCTGCCTAACCGTTCCTCCTCCCTCTGTCCTGTGTGTCACTCTCTCTCCAGAGCCTGGACTAAAACAGGCCCTTAATAAAAATGTGTCAGCCAGAGAGCTCCCCCCTAAGGTGAGGAACCAGGCACTGATGTTCAGCAGGTTGTTAACCACGTTAGCCAAAGCGGTTAGGCAAGGAGAGTAAACAAACTGAAAAGCAGGAAGGACAGCTCCCTATCCAAACACGACACCGTCCTGGGTGTAGACAAAGCATCTACGGGAAACCTCCCAGAGCTGCGCATGAATTCAGCAGTGCTGCGGGCAACAAGGCCAACGCAGCAAAAGTCAGGAGCGGACACCAGAAACGGACAGTCCAGACCGAATGAAGCCAGTGGTCCTGTGCGTTAGCATCCGAAAGAACCGAGTATCCTGGAACTGAGGTGTGATGTCACAGAAGAGGCAGAGTAGCAGCACCCAGGAACCCCTCCCTCCCGCAAAACGGCCATGGCAGGAGGCGCGGGCAGGTGCAGCTCCCAGGGTGGGGCCTGAGGGAGGAGCTGGTTAATTGCAGGGCGTTGTCAGCATCCCCTGGGTCGGCTCCCAGGCTGGCAACAGGCAGCAGGCAGCCAAACAGGGTGGTCAAGCACTCTGGGTACAGCCTGCTTGGTGCCCGGTTGGGCAATAAGAACCTTGTCCTTCAAAAACCAGGGTTGTGTGTTTGCTGACCGTGCACTTGGCAGTGGTGGGGCTGGCACAGGGGCTGCTCCTTGGTTCAACCCCACTGGCTGCCGGCTGAAGTGACCCCCTGGCCGTATCTGTGCAGGGCTCTCCTCCCTGTCCCCTCCGCCTTTGGAGAGCCAGATGTATTTTTCATTTTAGAAATCTCTGACAGGGAATTAATATCCAGAGTATACTTTTAAACTATTTATTTATTTGAAAGTCAGAGTTACAGGGAGAGAGGGAGAGACAGAGAAAGAGAGATCTTCCATCTGCTGGTTCCCTCCCCACATGGCAGCAACAGCCAGGGCTGGGCCAGGCTGAAGCTAGGAGCTTCATTCAGGCCACCCTAATGGGTGGCACTGGGCCATTTTCCACTGCTTTTCCCAGGCAGTTAGCAGGGAGCTGGACTGGAAGTGGAGCAGCAGGGACACAGCCTGCACCCGCATGGGATGCTGGTGTTGCAGGTGGCGGCTTTAACCGCTATGCTACACCTGACACCGGCCCCAGAGTATCTTTTTTTTTTTTTTTTAGGTTTATTTTTTATTTATTAGAGAGAGAGATAGAGAGAGAGAGGTATCTTCTATGCCCCAAATGGCCACAATGGCTGGAGCTGAGCCGATCCAAAACCAGGTGGCAGGGGCCCAAGCCCTTGGGCCATCTTCTACTGCTTTCCCAGGTACATTAGCAGGGAGCTGGACCAAAAGTGGAACAGCTGGGACTCAAACTGCTGCCCATATGGGATGCTGGCACTGCAGGCTGGGACTTTAACCTGCTGCACCACAGCTTGGCCCTCTGCCCTGAGTATGTTTTTAAAACTCCTAAAACAACCACAGCAAGAAGCAAGCAATTTAGAAGTGGGCGAAGCATGTGAACAGGTGTTTCTGCAAAGAAGACAAACAAGTGGCCACAAGCACATTTTAACATGCTCAATCCCACGAGTCACTAGGGAAATGCAAACTACACGATGCAAGATACCACCTCACACCTGTTAGGAAGGCTGCTAGCAGCAACACGGAAAGTGGTGGGTGTCTCACCAGGGTGGGGGACGGAGGGAAGGTTCAGATGCCACTTGGATGCCCACATGCCACATCGGAGAGCCCCGGTTCGAGTCCTGACTCCATTCCCGATTCCAGCTTCCCCCTAATGCGCATCCTGGGGGGGGGGGGGCAGTGGTCATGGCTCAGTAGCTGGCTCCCTGCCACGCACAAGGGAGACCCAGAATGAGTTCCAGGTGCCCAGCTTCTGCCTGGCCCAGCCCCCACCATCGTGGGCACTGGGGGAGTGAGTCAGTGGATGAATCTTAGTCTCTCTCTCTCTGGGCAACTTTTTTTTAAGTGACAGCGGCGGCTGGTTGAAGTATCCCCAGACCTCGTTTGCACACCTGGTCCTGTTCTCCTGGATCCCTTTGGTCCGGGTGGTACTGCGCCCTGGAATTAGGGTGGGGTCCCCGCGGGTTCTGCACAGGCCCTGCCACGCATCCTGCACATGACGCATGCGCCTGGTGGTGATGCCCACGTTCCCGCTCCAGCCAGCCCACAGAGTTCCAGACCTCCCTCAGCCGCGCGCAGAGGGGCGAACCCACGACTCTCAGGATCCGTGACACACTGCACAGGGGCGCTTCAGAAAGCACATGGGAGGTGGAATGAGAAGAGACGGCTTTGGTGCAGGCAGGGTCGAAATCTGTGCTTTGTTTGCTCATGACTCGTATTTTCCACCCCACTTAAGCCTCCGCATTGCTCTTCCAACAAGACCCTGCACCCCACGGGCCTGGCGTCACTCCATCCCCTCTCCCCCCAAACGCCCATTGCCCCAGCCACGCCCGCCCCAGGAGCTGCTCCTTTCCGGCTCTACCAAGCAGCCCCCCACCCCACCCTGTCACTGCCCTCTGGCCACCTCCTCCATGAGGTTTCCTGGGCTGCACCAGTGATGGAAACATCTCTGTCTGTTCCCTGTCCAGGAAGCAGACGCCAAGAAGGCAGATACACTCTGTCTCCCAGGACACCATCCCCAACGATGCCTGAGCCCGAGAAGGCGCCAGCGGGTTCGGCCAGGTGGACGCGGAGTGAGTACCCATCCCCGCCCATCCTCTCCAGCCCCACGGCCGGAAGCTGCACTCAGGTCCCCCGGGACGAGTGCATGGAGGAAGCTTCTGACCCAGGTCCTGGGGGGACCGGGGTGGGGGCAGACGAGACAGGTACGGCTCCTGCCGTGTTCCAATGCAGGTGCTAATGTTGTCCCTGGGCAGTGAGGCCGGCCAGCCAGGAGACAGACCCACAGTTCCCAGGAGTCCCTGCCACCGTCGTCCCTCTCACACCTGCCTTTCAAATCAATCCGTCAAACTAAATTTTGTTGAAATACTACAAGAAAATCCAGGATTTTTTCCTTTCATTTCAAATGCATTTCAGCTTTAGGTGAAGAATGCCTTCCTAAGCACAACCTAAAACCTGCAAGTTGTTCACTAGAGTTAAACTTCCCTGTAGGAAAATAAGAAAGTCAAAAGCAGAGGCCACCATTGTGGCGCAGCGGGTTAAGCCACCACCTGCAGTGCCAGCATCCCATATGGGTGCTGGTTCAAGTCCCGACTGCTCCACTTCTGATCCAGCTCCCTGCTAATGTGCCTGGGAAAGCAGTAGAAGGTGGCCCAAGTCCTTGGGCCCCGGCACCCACGTGGGAGACCTGGAAGAGGCTCCTGGCTCCTGGCTTTGGGTCAACACTGCTCTGGCCATTGTGGCCAGTTAGGGAGTGAACCAGTGAATGGAAGACCTCTCTCTGTAACTCTGCCTTTCAATTAAATAGAACAATTTTTTTTTAAAGGAAAGTAACCATTACAAATAGTGTAGAAATTGAGTAAGACTGAAAAGTCCCAGATTCACCAAGGGATGACCTCACTGAAAGGAGCAACACTTGGCGCAGGCAGACTTCGCAGACAGACGACCGACCGACCGGCCGGCCATCCACCGGCTCACTCCCCAAGTGCCCGCAGCTCCCCCTTCCTGAGGCCAGGATGCAGGAATTCATCCAGGTCTCCCACATGGATGGCAGAGACCCACGGACTTGAGCCACAGCACCTGCTGATGGGCGCTCCCTGGCAGGAAGCTCGGATCAGGAGCAGAGTCAGGACTCGAACCCAGGAGCTCCAGCCTGGGATACGGGCGGAGTAACCACCATGGCAAACGCCTGCCCCCTGACGTCAAACCGCCCGTCTTACCACTGTCAAGCGTACGCTCCCGTGGCTCTCGGCACACTCACAGCCTTGTGCAGCTGTCACCAGAGCTGTCATCTTCCCAAACCGAAACTGTGTCCCCGTGAGACACCATCCCCACCCCCCTGGGAGCCCTGCCACCTGCAGCTCCACTTCCTGATCCCGAGAACCCACTCCTCTGAGGACCGCAGGTGGATCAGACGGCACCGATCCTGTTGCGACCAGTTCATCCCACCCCGGCTGTCCCCACTGTACCATCTGAGCAGATGCATTTTGAGTGAAAAGCACAGGGTCTTGAAACAGGTGCATGGAATGCCTGTAGCTGGGTACGCAAAGCCTGCTGGGTAACGAGGCCCCACCCCCTAGACGTCAGATCCGTGCCTTAAACCTGTGATAGTTGGGATATTTGCCACACAGAGTTTGCAGCCTGAGGTCCAGAGCTCCCCGCAGGCCGCACGACTCCGTACTGCCTCTCCCTCCACACACCTGCCATCCTCCAGGGGCATGCGAGTTTCCACCCCAGGCCCTGACGTTCTTGCCTGTCCCCACCCGCCCCCCCGGCCCTTCCCTCTTTTGCACAGGCCCTGCCTCGCCCCTCTCCACTGACCCATGGTCCTGCCTCCGGGGCGGGGCCTGGGACATCAGACCCACAGAGGATTCCCAGGTCAGGGCAGAGGACGTGTTGTCCCCCTTCCTCCTCCCCCATGAACATCTGTTAAAGAGAACAAGGCAGTGGGGGTCCATAGAACATGTCACCTAAAGGCAGGAGGTGCCAGAGACACCCAGGGGTGGGAGGCAGCGGGGCTCTGGCCTCCCAACCAGCACTCTCAGGATTCCCGGGCTGGACACAAGGGCCAGGCATGGCGAAGCCCTGTCTCGCAGAATAATGGGGAGGGTGCTCTGTGAAAGGGGGGGGGGTACTGAGTCCCCCATTCAAGCTCCTGACAGTGAAGGCTCCCGTCTGACCAGGAGTCAGAGGGCTCGGGGCCCTTGGCTTCCCTGAACCTCAGTGTGTCCATCTGTAAAATGGCCCTGTGCACAGGCAGTGTGAGATACAAAAGGGACGGCACTCGGGACCCGAGTGCCAGGCACCCGCGCTGCTGCACGGCCGGGTGGGTGCCCAGTGCTTGCAGCTGCCTGGCGAAGTCGCGAGGATGAGCCCAGGTGTGGGGACGGAGGCCCAGAGAGGCCACGCGGCCTGCCCGGCACACAGGACACTGGGGCTGGAGCCTCCCTGCCCCCTGCATGGCGATGATGGCTGCGGCTTTCACTTTGTGTCTCCGCAGGGCACGGCCTGGGGCCCAGGAGCACCAGTTCCTCCCCAGCCGCGGAGAAAGAGGCGCACAAAGAAAGAAAGGGTAACCTTCCAGCTGGGAGCCTGGAGTCCAGTTGGTAGGAGGCGAACCCCCACCCCCACCCCCACCCCGTGTCCCCAGAAGCCCCCTGCCCCAGCCCTTAGTGCTCGGGGCAGGGGAAAAGGCTCCTGTCCCAGCAGGAGTTGGGTCAGAGACCGGAAATGGTGGGAGCAGAGCAAGGTAGGACTGGAGCCTCCCTCCGGGCGGGGCTGGGCCAGGCTGAAGCCAGGAGCTTCTTCCTGGTGTCCTGTGTTGGTGGCAGGGCCCCAAGTACTTGGGCATTCAGGCGCATCAGCAGGGAGCTGGAAAGGAAGTGGAGCAGCTAGGACCCGAACCAGCGACCATAGGGGATGCTGGCGTTGTAGGTGGCAAGTTTATCTGCTGTGCCACAGCACCGGCCCCAGGACTTAAGAGTTTTCAACCACAGTCACAAAATGGCTGCTGCAGTTCCAGCGTAATCACATATGATTCCAGGCATGGAGAAGGGGCAAAGGGAAAGGCCCAGCTAGTTACCAGCCAATGCTCATGGGGAAAGGATTCTTCCCAGAGGCCCCCGATAGCAACTGCTGCCCATCCACCACTGACTGACACCTGTCACGTGGCCCTGAGTCCTCACAGTGGGCACACTGCTGCCACCCAACAGGAAGCCGAGCGGCAAGGCCGTCAGACCCTGGGCTTCAGCCTCCTGCAGTGTGGCTCTGTGCCTGGGCGGCCAGCCCACGCTCCCGCGCCTCACCCCAGCCCCTGCCTCCTCTCCCGAATCATGAAAATTCTAACACACCCGTCGTCACACCTGACCCTGAACCCGCCCATTGTCACATCTGTCTGGCTGCCTCTCCCCGCGGGAGGCTGGTCCCCACGAAGGGGCAGGGGACAGCTGTGTCTCCAGTGCGTTCTGGGTGTGGGTCCCTCTGCTCCCCGCTGGTGATGCCGACGGGTCTCAAGTTCACAGTTTGCTAGGTCTCACGGACATCTGCAGCTGTGCAGCCTCCAGCCCTGGGGGATCTAGGACACTCCCGTCTCCCTAGACATCTGCTCCCCGCCTGGTCACTGCTGTGAACACCCTCCTGCGGGTCCCTCTAGGGCCGTAAGCACTCGTTGTCACTGGGTGTGCAGCCAGGCATGACTGGCAATTGTGCGTTTAATGTTTGTGGCAGGATAAAGTTTTCCAGGGAGCGCACACAATCCGCAAGCCCCCAGCAGGTGTCAGGGCCAAGGGGCTGCCCAGGGCTCGTGGAGCTCCCCGGCCAAGGCCCCAGGGGAGCACCTGTCTCCTTGCCTCTCCCTCCTGTGCACCGCACATGGCTGCCAGCTCTTTGCTGTGGGCCGCGTACCTTCCTTCCACAGGGACCTGTGGTACCCCCTGGGCCACCAGGTGGCCAGAGACACTGTCCCGGGCCCACAGTCCTTGGCCACACCCACAGAGTCCCCGTCACCAGACAAGGGAACCTGCTCCCGGGTTTGGGGAGTAGGTGGGTGCTACCGGCAGCCTTCCCCTGCACCCAGAGGTGTTCTGGGGTTCATTGCAGTTTCACTGCACCTGCTAGGACCCCCACTCATGTTCTCTGTCCCCTGTTCTCCTTTCTGTTAATGAGGCGCATTCCGCGGATTGGCTTGTAATTGTCCAATCAGCTGTGCCCTTCTGGAACGATCGGTGTCACGATCCGGTGTCCAGCACTGGCCGCCGTGGCTGACACAGCCCCATCTACAGCTTCCCGCTGACCGTCCCCACCTCTGCTCTCCGAGGCCGGCCTCCCTCAGCTTCTTCGGCTATGGGGCCTTGAGCGCATGTCTGGCCCCTCCCTGCCTCAGTTTCCCCACTGGGAAAAATGGGAACGACCTCTCCCACCTCACAGGGCGGTTATGAAAATGAAAGCCCCCATTTCTGCAGTGGAGCTGTGGGGTCCACGACCCTGTGGGCTGGCGGCCAGCGTGGGGACACAGAGACGCACCCAAGCCCCAGCTCTCCTGTTCTGCGCTTGGGACAATGCCTCTGTCCTGGGGGCTGGGGACAGGGAGGGCGCCTGTGCCCACCTGTGCCTCCAGCGGCGTGGAGCCCTCAGGACCCCCACCCCCACCCACTACCCCTGCAGCCGTGCGGCCTGCACCTCCCCTACCCCGTCCCGGCCTCCCTCCCAGGTTCCATGATGCCAGCATTTTCTAGCACTTTCCCGGAGCTGGGTGGGGCACGTGTCCAGGTCACGCTCTCCGCCTGACTCCCTGGCCCCCCGAGATGCACAGACAGACTTCCTGCCACTCTCCTGGCACCTGCCCCAGGTTCTCAAGTCAGCGTGGGGTGCAGAGCAGTGGAGGTTAAGAGCAGGACAGCATCCACTCTGCAAAGCAGACCCGTGCGAACCCCGCCCCTGCGCCTGGCTCCCTGGCGGATCCCTGCCTGCCTGAATGCCCTGGCCTCACTCACTTAGCCGTGGCCCACGCTCCAGCCCAGCCTAACCCCAGGAGTTCCCAGAGAGCCTTGGGCTCCCCCAGCCCTCAGCCAGGGGTACTGCAAGCACCTCAGCTGGGCTCCAGCAGCTCCCGGCCACCAGTCCATCCCACAGAGACCAGGCCTGAGACTGGGAGACAGAGGGCAGGGGGCAGTGGCTGGAGTCACAGGGGCTATGTTCACGAGGTCTCTTTCAGATGCCAGGGACAGAAGCCCATCGCGAACTAAGTTAAACCACAGAGGTGAGTTTGCCACTCCAGGAGTGGACTTCAGGCACAGCTGGATCCAGGAGCGGTCACACCACTCCTGCTGTCACGTGCTGGGCTGGGATGGCACCAGGACCCCAGAGTTCTGACCCCCGCCTGCAAGAGCTGGCTCCCCGCTCAAGGAGGCATCTCCCTCCCCAGATCTTGAGAACGCTCCCAGCCGTTCAGCCAATCCTTTCCACATCCCAGAAGATGTGGATTTCTTCTTGCTAAGAGAGCAGGAGCGGAAAAGAGCTTTCTTCGTAAGTACCTGGGGCAGAGGCCGGCCCCTTGGCGATGCTTCCCTGTCCCCAGTGACCCCGTCTCCCTGCCCAGAAGAGCACACTCTCACTCCACGATAGTCAGTGGCTCACCAGCGCCCACCAGAAGCTCTGCATGGCTCTCACACCTCTGGCCTGTCCCACCCATCGTACCCAGCCCCTTCACCACTTCTGGGCCTGAGCCTGCTCAGTGGGCTGTTGTGGCCACTTCCACTGTCCCTTGAGTGAGACGCCACCCACTCCTGACAGGCTCCTCGCCTTCCAGGCCCACCCAAGACCTCGCAGGCCCTTTCCCTCCCCTCTGATGGCTCTGGGCATCAGTGGCCCGCTCTCACTGGACCCCTGGGGGCCAGAAGCACACAGAGATGCACCCACGTGCCTGCAGCAGTGCCTCGAAGTGCTGGGGCCCTGACACTTGCTCGGCCTCATGCGCACCCCAGCACCCTACCTCTCACGCCCCGCCCCGCCCCACCCCGAGTGCCACGCACCAGAGGTCAGGACAGCCCACACCTCACGCCCCAGCATAGCCTGGGCCAGCACAGGCACATCCAGCCCTGGCCACACCGGGAGTACTTCCTAGGACAGCCAGGGATCTCCTGGGAGGGGAGGGGCTGGGCTGTGATGGGACCCCATGGGGGGGTGCAGCAGAGCAGGTGCAGGGCAGAGAGACGGAGGGGAGGTCAGACCACAGCAGCCTTCCTGCGGGCCCAACTCTGGACTTCCCGAGCCTCAGTTTGTCACTCTGTTAAATGGGGCTTCAAGATCCAAGGACAGACCACCTCGGCCTGAGCACGCCCCTGCAGTGCTCATCTGTGCACAACCAGGATCCTGCCTAGACCTCCATTCTCAGGAGACTCCTACACGTCATGGGCCGGCCTGGCCCCCGTGTCTGTGTGCACAGGTCCCTGCAGCCACACACGATCCTGGAGGGATGCAGGGGGCGGAGGCGACACCAGGCCCCAGGAGCCACAGGGGTGGGGTGGGGTAGGGGCTGCGGCATCGCCCCCACCCCGCCTCTGCCCCCAGGAGCGGCAACAGAAGAAGGTGATGCAAGTGCACCAGAAGATGACCTACTCGTCCATGATGTCGGCCAAGCACAGCCACATGCGGCGGGAGCTGCAGCTGGAGGACAAGGCCGAGGAGCAGGAGCTGCACGAGAAGGTGGAGGAGCTGCGTGCCCTGCCCAGCTTGGCCTGGAAGCTCGCCGTGACCAAAGGTGCTGCCCCTCGCGCCGCCAGTCCCGGACAGCCGGGGACCCCCAGGGTGTGTCCGCGTGCGGGCCACACCGCAGCAGACGGAGCCAGGTTACCTTGGTGGTGAACACAGCGCCACTCTGGACCTCGGCCGCGCCCTGGCTCCAGCACTCGAGAGCTTCATGGTCACGGCCAAGTTCCTGACCCTCTCCCGGCTGGTCATGGCGCAGGCCTCGTGGCCGTGGGGCTGAAGTGTGTCCTCACGCTGAACGTGCATGGGGGCCGGCAGCCTCATCTCAGCACCCAGTGTGTGTTAAGCTCCTCCCATCACGAGGCTGAAAGTAGCAGCCGGGGCGTGGACTCGGTGGGATGGCAAACACGAGAGGGCCTGGGGCCTTAGTCTGGCAGGAGCCTGTGGCTGTGGGGATTTCTGCGTGTCCAGCCCCGCAACTGTCTGTTTTCCACCTCTGCCCTCCATCCCCAGGTGGGGTCTGGCTAGGGGAGGCCGGGCCTAGCGGGTTTGGGCCAGGAGATTCCTTACTGTCCCAACCTTGACCGCCAGCCAGGAGCTGGGACTCCTTCGGGGGCAGGGACGTCTCCAAGGTCGCCCAGAGGGGCCAGGCCAGGGCCCTGCTTAACTCAGGAGGATTGTCCAGACCTCCACGGCTCCGGCCTGCCGTAAAGCCTGGCCGTGTGGACTCTGGCGCTTCTCGCCCTGGACACTCGGGGCTCGGGGTGCCCCAAGCGGAGATCCTGACAGCCATTTTTTCTCCCATGCCTGGTCATGTCCTGGCTCTCTCTCTCGGTATTGAGTTCAGCTGGGAGCCACATTCCCACGGGCAGAGAGAGGCCCTAGTCAGACATGGGGCGGATGTCCTGGCTGGCCTGACCCCAGCCTTGGAGAATGTCACATACTGGGCAGGGCATTCTCTTCTTGGGCTGGGGACAGGGGTGCCCCCACCACGGCCCCGGGGGCCTCAGCCCCTCATGGGCCCCTCAGCAGGTGTACTAAGGACCTGGCTCTGTCCCCTTGCCCTGCCACTGCAGAACAGAAGCTGCGGTCCGACAGCATCAGAAACTACATCATGGAGCAGCGACAGATGTCCCTCATCCAGGTAGACGCAGCTGCCCCAGGGCCCCCCACCCCGGGGGCTGCGGGCAGGGGAACCGGCCCCGGCCAGGCAACGTGACTCGGCGTTGCCGGCCCCCAGTACGCCCTGAACATGAAGCAGAGGGAGATCCAGCGCCTTGACATGGTGGCCACCAAGGAGGAGGCCAGGCTGGCACAGGCCGAGAAGTCCCTGGAGAAGGACAAGTCCCTCTTTGACGAGTTCCTCAGGGAGAATGACCAGAGCTGCGTGCACGCCATTAATGAGTGAGCCTGCAGCCCCCCGGTGGGGCTGGCCCGGCAGCACCACCCCACAGGCCCTGCTGCGTCCTCCTGGCCAGGTGCCACCCAGCCCTAGCCGCCCCCTGCTGCGCCGCACCTGCAACCCGCCCCCCGTTCCTGTCCCCAGCCCGGGGCCAGGGCAGCGTGCCTGCTCCTCCCCAGTGTTGTGTGATTAGCCCACCGTCCCCACCCCCAGGGCTGAGAAGGAGACCAAAACCAAGATGGAGAAGATCCTTGAAATACACGAACTCACCACCCAGATCACAAATATCAAAAGGTGAGGTCAGAGGTCAGGCTGGAGGTCTTGGCTTGCCCGGCTCCCTTTATCTCAGACACGTCGCCTTCCCCAGGCAGGGGAGGGGGAGCCAAAGGGAGACCAGCACCTTGCAGACCTCAAGACTTTACCTCCCGGGGCCTCTAGGCCCTGTTGGAGGGCAGCTGTCCATTCTGCAGGTGGATAGACTGAGGCTGAGGCTCAGTGACTTGGCCAAGGCCATGCCATTGAGGCAGAGTGGGAGGCGGCAGGTGCGGCTTAGATTGGCAGCAGAGTCCCCGGGGTGGAGAGGAACTTGTGAGCTCTGTCACACGGCTACAAGGCTGGAAGTAGCGCTGGCTGGCGCCGGGGCCCTGCGGGGTGGGCACCCTTCTCCCCCGGCACACTGCACTAGGTGCTTGTGTTACAGAACCGGGAGCCTGCCCAGGGTGGGCACGTCCAGCCGGGGGTGGAGGGACCTTGCAATGGCAGAGCCTGAGCTCTCCTGACCCCTCCCTGGGCCCAGTGAAATCTCCAAAGTGGAAGACACCCTGCAGCAGTACAAGGCCTACAAGGATTTCCTCTACAAGCTGTCACCCAAGGAGTGGCTGGAGGAGCAGGAGAAGAAGCGCTTGGCCATCAGAAAGGCCAAGGAGGCTGCCGAGCTCGCCAAAGAGAGTGGTACACGCTTCCTGCCCCGGGGACAGAGGTGGCAGGGAGCCGAGACCCTGGGTCCAGCTGGCAGGGGCCCAGCAGGCCTCCCAGCAGCCACTGGCCTCCATCCCACCCCTTACAGCCCCAGCTGGGCTCTGTGCAGGGCGGCAGCCACCCTGCCGCCTCCTCTGTCACAACCCAGGCTTTCTCTGGGGAGAGAGAGCATGGGGGCGGGGACTTTCCTTCCGAGCACCCCCTCCTCCTGAGGCTGGGGGAGGCCATCAGGTGAGTCCTGGGAGCAGCTGCAGCCCGGCTCCCGCCGAGGCATCGAGGGCGCCTCCTTTGCTTCCTGTAGGACCAGGCACCAAAGGCAAGGTCTTGTCCCTGTGGACACAAGGTGAGTGGCCGCCCTAGGCTGGAGGGGCCGTGCAGCCCAGGCCTGGGGCACATGGGCACCTCTGCTCTGCTCCCTCCAGACGCTCAGGGCACAAAGAAGCCCTCGAAGTTTCTGCAGGTGGCAAGGCTGGGGCAGATCCTGGCCAAAAGCGTCAGCCCAGCAAGTGCACCTGGCGAGCTGGACTCCAGCAGGTGAGGTCCTACAGGAAGCTTGAGGGGAGACGGGGACTTGGACCAGGGAGTGTCCCTCCAGCCCCGGCCCTGGCACCACCCAGGTGTGGTGAGGCCAAAAAGCCAGGAGATGACAACCAACAGAAAGAGAGTTTGCTACTCACAGTTCCCCAGGAGCAGGAGGGTCCACACGGGACAGCACCAGGGCCGGCCAGCAGGCAGAGGGAGAGAGGGACACTGCAGGCAGAGCCTGGAGCGAGGGGTCTGCGAGAAAGAGCAGGTGAAGGGGTAAGCGGGCTGAGGACCGCTTCGTTGGAAGACTTGTGATCTCAGGGCTCTGGGCATCGGGCTGTCCCTGGTCCTGGTCCCACGGTGGTCACGGCACGGCAGAGGGAGCCAGAGGGCAAGAATCCGCTGGGCTGTGGGCCTGGACTGTTGGTTGGCACTAGAGCTGCACAGCTCTGGGCCCGTCCTTATTGTCTCTCGCTAGAAGGGGCGGGCAGCACCGGGACACGTGGTCACCGTGGGCGGGAAGTGGCACCTCCTGTGGCTCTTGTGACACTTGCCTGGTGGCAGAGGCAAAGTCCTCCTGTGACATCTTCCTGCACATCCACGCGGAGACCTGGGCTCTGGCTGTCAGTCATCACAGGCCCTGTGTGCTCGGCGGAGGCCGAAGATGTCCCATCTGTGTCTTGCCTTCTTCTTCTTTGTACGTTGTCTTTTGCGAGACATGAATTCTGCATCTTATTGAGGTCTCATTCACCCAGGTTTTCTTTTCCAGTTGATGGCATTTTGTGCCCTGCCAGAAAAGTCCTTGCCAAGGTCAAAGTCACGGTCACATTCTCCCGTGTTTCCTTCTGGAAGCTCTGTGCGTGATGTGCTGTGCATGCAGGCAGTGGTTGTGGGGATGGAGAGAAGTGGGGGCCCGAGGGCCTCGCCCGCCCTCCCCTGTGTGGGACCTGCACCTGCTGCTCATCCTCCACCCTCCCTGTTCTGTGACTGCCAGACCTCACCTGTCCCCGAGCTGCACATCTGAACGCTCACCCCTCCATGCACTCAAGCTCCCATATTCCAAACTCATGCCGGCCAGGCTGGCCAAGGTCCCACCCTCTCCAGTTTCCAAGTTCACCTTCCTCGTTACGTGTTGGGGTGATGCCTGGTTGGGAAGACTGGCCACCATCCGTGACGTCCACAATGGCCCAGGTGCTCTGCACAGTGGCTTCTCAGGCAGCCTGTGGGCCAGAAGTGCCGGAAGTGATTGTGAGCAGGTGGCCAGCACCCTGAGCTGTGCACCCCTCACTTGTGAACAGGGCACCAGTGGGCGCAGGGTGGGGCACTCCGCCTGTGCTCTCCTTGTGACCACAGCCTCTCGTCCAGGAATCCCTCTGTGATACCAGGGCCTAGGGTCTCCCAGGCCACCCCCTACCCCAGTCTTCAGGTGGCAGGACCCACAACCCTGTGGAAACCCAGGCAGGGGCACCGAGAGTGAACCTGGAAGTCAGCGGGGTGGAGTCCCCATCCACGGCCCCACACTGAGCACTAAGAGCCCACAGAGCTGTGTTCACAACCCTCTCAGTGCCCAGGGTCGGCTGAAGATGGCCTCAGGTATCCCATGGTGGCCATACATGGGGCCATCAAGGGCAGCGCCAAGGCTGAATCTGGCGAGGGAGTGGGGCGAGAAGGGTCTCCAAGACCCCAGTACAGGAGTGGCAGGTGAGGGGACAGCCTTGGTGGCGGCGGTGGGGCTGCAGGTGCAAAGGCCCTGGGGTGGGGCTGGCATCCATAGTGACCTGCAGTGTGGAGGAGGCGGGGCTGACAAATCAAGCTTTATTCCCACTGGCCACGAGGGCACGACTCTCAAAGCCATCCCTTGCTTGCTCTTGGACAGCTGTAGGGCCAGGAGACACCGTCTGGGAACTTGTGGGGAGAGGAGAGATGGGGAGGGGGGCGCTCTGGGTGGGTGCCCTCAGACCTCTGCCAGGCCAGCGTGAGCCCCGGGGCCCTGAGCCCACCTTCTCATCACAGGTCAACCTTTGGCGTCCCCACCCACGAGGACGTCGACAGCGACAGGGAGGTCAGCGGCCCAGCTCTGGAACCACCCTGCCCTTCCCCCTCCCAGGCCTGGCCCCACTCGTGGCCCATGCCCCCCCCCCGCCCCCTCCCCGCCCCGCTCCCTCCCCACTGCGCTGCTCCGCGGCCCCCTGGTCAGACCCCGCAGCGGCTCGCTCGGTGGGTGCAGGAGCTGCCGCTGTACTTCACGGAGCCGCAGCAGCTCCTGGACGAGTTCGTCCAGCTGGAGGAGCAGAACCTGTCGCTGATCCAGAACCGCCAGGAGATGGAGGAGGCCCTGGAGGAGCTGAGCCTCAGCCTGAAGAACACGCAGTTGCGCATGTAGGTCCCACGCTGGCCACTGCGCATGCGCCGTCCGCAGCGGGGGCGGGGGGAGGGGAGGGCCGGCTCCTACTTTGGAAAAAAGCTGGGTTTGACTATCCCTTAGCAGGCCTGGCCCTGGGGAGGGGGCGCGTCCCCATCCGTGCCTTAGCTGATGGCAGCGTCAAGAGGCGGGAGTAAGCACAGCCGCAGGACGTGACAGGGAACCTGGGCTGGGGCCAGGCTGCTCTGGGCGCAGCTGTGTGGCAACCCGGGCTAAAACGCACCAGCGGGAGCCAGAAAGAGCCACGGGAGGAGGGAGGTGGCCAGCGTGGCAAGGTGGCCAGGGCCCCGGAAGGACCCGGGGGAAATCCCAGTGTCCACGGTCCTGGGAGAGAGGCAGCGAGTGAAGGCAGGAGGCTGTCCAGCACTCACCTGGAGCCTACCTGTGGCTTTTTGGGTCCCTCCAGCTAGGCGTGGCCCCCGCCACCTGCAGTCCCCGTCCCACATGCACACAGGTCCAAACGCCCAGGCCCCAGGCAGGGTCAGCCTGGGGAACTAGAGGCAGTCTGTCCAGGGCAGGGACACGTCCCTCAATTCCCCATGGACCAGCCGACCATGTGATCTGGCCTAAGCTCCACGGGGTAAGGCAAGGCCGGCATTCAGCGGCAGCAGGCCTGGCAGCCAGGCCCGCAGCCTTGCCCTGTTAATGCTGGATGTGTGCTGGGGGTGGGGGGGCAATCAGGGCTGTGAGAAAGGGGGCTGACCTGCAGGGGGACAGCAGGTGGGTGAGCAGGAGGAAGCGGCCTGTGGTCCAGAAACTTCCCAAGGGGCGGATGGACAGGCAGCCATGTGGGTGTCTGGCGAAGAGGGCTCTGGACAGAGGGGGCACGAGTGCAAAGGCCCAGGGGTGGAAGCCGGCGAAGCTTCAGTGTCCCACGGGGCAGCCACACTCCTGAGGCGCATGCCCCATGCGTCTGGCGTCTCTAGCAGTGTCCAGGCTGGTGCAGAGCCACCAGCTCTCGGCAAGACTGTTCCCCTGCACAGCTGGGATGCATCAGAGACCAACAGAGGGGAGCTGGGGAGGGGCAGGAAGCCGCCCAGAAAAAAGATGGGCCCCTCCCCCAACACACACACACTCACACACACGCACACACACATGCACACACATGCGTACACGCACGCATGCACGCACACACACCGCTGGCCGCTGGAGGTGACCCCCGCAGCTGCTCTCCAGCCAGCTGAGCCGCCCGAGGGGACAACACCCGCCCAGCCAACAGCTGTTTCCAGGGTGGGTCCACGCCCATGTGCATTTAACTTCCATGAACTCAACCACTCTTTCTCAGAAAAAAACCTTTAAATATATATATAAAGGAAATCAACAACCTTCATAGGCTTGTATCTATTCAAGAAACTGAATCAACAATTAATAACTTTCCAAAAAAGAAAGCTGCCCGCCCAGAGGGGTTCACTCGTGACCTCTATGGAACAAGGAGAAACAATACCAATTCTCCAAAAACCTCTTTCAGAAGAGAGAAGCAGAGGGAATGCTTCCTCGCTTGTGCCCTGAGGCTAACGTGATCCTAAAACCAACCGCAGAGACTTTACAAGGAAGGCAGAGTCCAGGCCAGTCTCTCTCATCAGTGCAGACACAGACATATTCAATAACTCATCAGCAGATTAAACCCAACAATAAACATAAGGAATTCTGTAACAGAATTGGGTGGTATTGATGCAAGACTGGTCCAGTGTACTAAAATCAATGAATGTAACGTTACATCAGTAAGCTAACATAGAAAAATCACAATTGTATTCATCAAGAAAAAGCACCCAACAAAATCCAACACTTGTTCATGATTAAAAAAAAAAAAAAAAACCTCCCAACAGACTAGAAATAGAATGGAATTTCCTCAACTTGATAAACCCTCCTACAGCGAACACCACACTAAATGGTGAGGAACTAGAAACTTCCCACGGAGAGGCGGAACGAGGGAAGGGCATATTCTTAGATCACTCGGCATCTGGGAGTCCCAGCTAGTGCAACAAGACAAGAAAGGGGAAATGCATGTAGGCTGGGAAGAAGAGATAAAACTGTCAAGGCTGGCAATGTGGCGCAGCATGCGGATCTGAGTGCTGGTTCGAGTCCTGGCTGCCCCACTTCCAATCCAGCTCCCTGGTGACACTTCTGGGAAGGAAGCACAAATGCTGGATGGAGTTCTCGACTCCTGGCTTCATTCATCCTCACCCAGTCCCAGGTGTTCCGTCCCCTGGAATAGTGAATTGGTGGATGGAAGATCCGTCTCTATCTCTCCCTACCACTCTTCCTTTCAAAGAAATAAAAAATCTTTTTAAAAAGAGAAACCAAACTATGTTTGTCCCCAGATGTCATGATGGTCTATGAAGACAGTGTGAAACAAGCAACCACTGCAAACTGATAAGCAATGATGGCAAGGCTGCCGACATAAATTCAAGTTACACAAGACAACTGCTTTCCCAAACCATCTGTGAGCAAGCAGAAATTGAAATTAAAAACTCAGGCCGGCGCCATGGCTCACTAGGCTAATCCTCCGCCTGCAGCGCCAGCACTCTAGGTTCTAGTCCCAGCTGGGGCACTGGTTCTGTCCTGGTTGCTCCTCTTCCAGTCCAGCTCTCTGCTGTGACCTGGAAGGCAGTGGAGGATGGCCCAAGTGCTTGGGCCCTGCACCCGCATGGGAGACCAGGAGAAGCACCTGGCTCCTGGCTTTGGATTGGCACAGTGCACCGGCCGTAGTGGCCATTTTGGGGGTGAACCAACAGAAGGAAGACCTTTCTCTCTGTCTCTCTAATAAAAAAAGAAAAAAAATCAATGCCACTTACATCAGCACATGTAACAAGAAACAAGCTACACAGATATAAATGTAACAAAATACAAACAAGATCTGTATGAAGAAAACTACAAAACTCTGATGAAATCAAGTAACTAAGCAAGTAGAGAGAGATACCATGTTCATGGAGAGGAAGCTTCACTATTACCAAGAAGACACTTCACCTGATCTGTAATTCAACACAATCCCAATAAAAACGCAAGCATGTTCTCTTGTGGGAATGGATAAACCAGTTCTAAAGTTTGCATGGGGAGGCAGAAGACAGTAGCCAACACAGTACTGGATGGAACAGCTAACAGCACTGAACAACAATGCTAGAGACTGATGCAGCTTAACTTCAAGACCTACTAAAACTACACTAACAGACAGTGTGGTATTGGTGAGAGAACAGGCAAATGGATCCATAGGACAGCAACAGATCCACAGGAAAACAGGAAGCCAATCTGTGACCAAGGAGCCAAGACAACAAAAGGGACAAAACCAGCATTTTAACACATGGTGCCTGGACAATGACAATCCAAGATCTTCGTGCATGTGGACGCAGACCCCACCCCCTTCACCAAATCACACCTCCCTGTCAATCACTGGCTTAAGCACAAGAAGAAAAAACATACACTGCTAGAAGACAACACAGGAGACCACTCTTTAGTACAGTATGTGAAAGAAATCATTGCTAGCCACGGCTCACTAGGCTAATCCTCTGCCTTGCGGCTCCGGCACACCGGGTTCTAGTCCTGGTCAGGGCGCCGGATTCTGTCCCGGTTGCCCCTCTTCCAGGCCAGCTCTCTGCTGTGGCCAGGGAGTACAGTGGAGGATGGCCCAAGTGCTTGGGCCCTGCACCCCATGGGAGACCAGGAGAAGCACCTGGCTCCTGGCTTCGGATCAGCGTGGTGCGCCGGCCGCGGCGGCCACTGGAGGGTGAACCAACGGCAAAGGAAGACCTTTCTCTCTGTCTCTCTCTCTCTCACTGTCCACTCTGCCTGTCAAAAAATAAAAAAGAAAAAAATAAAGAAAAAGAAATTGCTGAGCCAGACTTCATTAGAATGGAAAATTTCTGCCCCATAAAAGATGCTGTCGAGAGACTGAAAAGACAAGTCATGGACTGGAAGAGAATATTTGCAAAAGATCTATGTAGGGAGACATTATCTGATACATTAAAAAGGACCATTAAACTTAATAGGAAATTAGCAAAGTACCTGAACGGACACTTCACTGGGTAACACATATAGATGCCAAATAAGTGTGTGAAAAGGACTTAGCACCACGTCATCAGAGAAGTGCAAAGGACAGCCCTAAGAAGACACTGCTGCCCCTCTGTGAGAAAGGCCAGTGCCCAGAACACTGGCACCACCGGGCGCTGGCGAGGAAGTGGGGAACAGGTACGCTCGCTCTCTGCTGGGAACGCAGAGTGGGGCAGCCATGTGGAAGACAGCGTGGGGGCTGCTCACAAAGCCCAACATCCTCTTACCACAGGATCCCGCAGCTGTGCCCTGGGTGCTTCCCCACATGGGCGGAAAATCCACGCCCTCAAACACTTGCACCCAGGGTGTTCACAGCAGCCTTATTCCTCGTCGACACAGTTGAAAGGAGCCCAGATGTTCTTCAGCAGGTGGACAGACAGATAAACGGTGCTGTACATCCATGCACTGGGAGAGCATTCAGTGCTAAAAACTAGCGCACGGTCAAGCCTTGCAAAGGCGCGGACGACGCTAAGACATATGACGGAGTGGAGGAAGCCAGTCTGAAAGGCTGTGTGCCCTGGAACTCCAACCACAGGACATCTGGAAAAAGCAAATCCATGGGAATGGTGAGGGGATCAGCGGTCGCCAGGGGCACGGGGAGTTTTGGGGCAGTAAAGCCGCTGTGTGTGGTGCTCAGCTATTGGAGCACCAACAGCTGTGGACAATACCCAGGACGGGCCTTGTCTCTGCGGGTGATCACGGTGCAGATGTGCCAGTGCAGGGTCCCGTTGTAAGGAATGGCCCCCTGGGGTGGGGGATGGTGACAGCAGCTGGGGAAGGAGAGGGCGTGGCAGGGAGGGGACCTCTCTGTACCTTCCACCCAATTCTGCACTGAACCTAAAACTGATCTCAGGAAAACATCTCTATAGAAGCATATAAATAGCTGCAACAGTAAGTGAACAGCCTGTTTCACCATTAAAAGAAAGAATGGCTGTGTCGGAAAGCCGACAGCCAACAACAACCGCCCAAGTAGGTGTACAAAGTGTGGTCTGTCCACGCTACGTGTGGGAGACTGTCGCCATGGCAACAACTCGCCCAGCAGCTTCAACACCACGAGTGGCTTCCCTTGCAACTCGGGAGGGCGGAGCTCTCAGACTGGTCTGAGTGGACTGAAATGAAGGGGTGGGCTGCAGGAAAGCATGCTACGCGGCCCACCACATCATCCACGCCAGTCTCCCACCTGCCCGCCAACGATGAGCAACCCCAGTGCCCGCTGCAGCCCCGACTGCTCCGTGCCAGGCAGCATCCCACGTTCAGTTTGCTTCCAGGGACCCAGAAGTGGGTATCTGAGGGACACAGGGCTGCCCCACAGTAAACAGGAACAAAGGATCAACGCGGCCAGCCATGGGAACAGCCACTCAGACATGACGGGAAGAAGGCAGACCCCAGGGCCACCTGCTCTGCTCGGGTCACTAACTTGACCTTCCAGAACCAGCTGTACCGGCTATCTCCTCCACGTAACGGGCACCATACAGTGCACCCCGAGTGCCTCGTGTGTCACCTGCAGGCTCCACGGGAGAAGCTCACCCACACGACTGCTGGAAGCTCTGTTTCTGGCTGCCTATCCTGGCTGCTGGCTTCCTCAGAGTGTACCAGCAAGGTGGAGGTCCTGTTTCCTGGGGCCTGATTACAGAGTGACATCCACCCCACCTCCTGTCAGTTAGAATCAGTGCTTGGGGTTCAGCTCACGCTCCACAGCACGCACATCAGGGGGCAGGTGACAGGGACACCGTCTCGAGGGCGAGAGGCACCAGCCCACACCGTGTGCACGAGGAAGCTCTGGGGGTGTTGGAAGTGCTTTGTGTCTGTTATTTGTAAGGGAGAGAGACAGAGACACAGAGATCTCCTATCTACTGGTTCACTCCCAAAATGCCAGCGACAGCTAGGATTGGGCCAGCCTGAGGCTGGGGGCTGGGAACTCCACCCAGGTCTCCCATGGGTGGCCGGGACTCAACCCCTGGAGCCACTACTGCTGCCTCCCAGGGTGCGTGCTGTCGGGAAGCTGGGATTGGAAGTGGAACTGGGACTGCACCATGCGATGCGGGGGTGCCAACATCTCAGCCGCCAGAGTTAACACCCGCCCTGTAAGGAAATGCTGATGCAACCAAGGTGCACAGATCCCAGCTGTATTTCTGTGTGTAAATTAGATACTGGGTGGAGAGGAGGCTCAGCCTGGTGAGCACCAGAACCGGGCCAGCCACTCTGGGTCACCACAACTCTAGCACAGAGCTCCTGCCAGCAAGGACACGGCACTGGGTGAGACAAGTCTTGGGCAGCCACGCCAGGCACCTGCACCACCCGGATGTGGCAATGAGACTGCACGGCCACCACATCAGCCTCCAGGCCAGGTTTCACCCAGGCCATCAGAAGGCACAACGCATCTTCTGTCCCTAACACTGGGTCCACGTCGACTTCCGGCTCTAAGGACAGGGGACGGATGTCCCCAGAAGTGGAAACTCCTTCATCGAGGGGGTAAGTTTGAGGATCCCGAGCCTCGAGGAATGTCTTTGGTCCTCCCTGCAGAGTGTGTCCCTGCCACCGGAGGGACCCATGCGGTCATGGGAAAGACCTCTGGGTTAAGGTCACAGCGAAGACTGGACACAGCTGGCCAGCGGGTTGGCAGAAGAGATGGCGATAACCCAGGGACAGCTGCCCGAACTGAGAGGAAAAGGATGGGGGATGGGAGAATCAGGACCCGGGATAGGATGCACACGGAATGTGGAAAGAATTCTCAGAGATGCGGGCAGAATGAATTGGAAGCAAAGCCCACTAGGCAGTGGATGACAACTGAACTAACTGTGCTGCAAACACCCAAGTGCAGGGCCGGGGGCTCGCCCTGGGCCACGCTCCGCGAAGCTGGGGAGCAGAGAGAGCCCACGACCACAAGGCCGACGACAAGACCAAACATGCAAGGACCTGCAAAGGAACCAGACACGACACAGGCCTCCCTGTGCCCTCCAGCACCCTGCAGGCAGGCGTCCCGCGCGTGCGGAGCCGCGACGCTCCCGAGCTGGCTCGGGGAGGGGCGAGGTGGCCTGGTTTCCTTGCATTCCTGGCCTTGCTGCTACAGCTGGGTCTGAGGACTCTGTCCGGCCTGGTCTTTCCAGGAGTCACGAGAAAATCGGATTTCTGGGGACAGGTCCCCATTTACCCAGAGCCTCCATCTTGGTATCTTTTTAAAAATGTTTTGCTAACTTCTCCAAATTCAGCCCAATAGTGCTAAGAAAATTGCAAGCCTACAAACATATCCACAAGCAGAGACAGCAGTAGAGTGGCCCCCGGCCTCCGCCACCGGCTTCAGTATTTATCAGTTCACCGGGACCCCTGCCTCCCCTCCCCCACCAGACACACGATCACTTTATCTGTAAATATCTCTGTGGTTATCATTGAAAGGACTCTACACAATTCCATCAGCGTAGCTAAAAGAAACAAAATAACAATTCCTGGGGCAGGTGTTTGGTGCAGGGGTTAAGACGTCACCTCACACGCCCACGTGTCCGGACAACGGACCGTCATTCGGCCCGAAGAGGAACCAAACTGACCCGCACTGAGCAGGGGCGGCCGGGCCTTGGAGACACGCTGGGTGCGAGCAGCCAGTCGCCACGGCCTGTGTACTGTGTGTTCCCACTCGTGCAAGATGCCCAAGAAACCACAATCACCCAGGGGTGGCATCAGGCAAAGGGGGAGGGAGGAGGAGGCCCAACCGCCACGGGCATGGTGACAACGTCCTAATGTTACAGGACAACGACGGTCGCCTAACTCTGTGCAGACGCCCTCCTTACCCAAGTGTACACTTCACATTAATTTCACTCTGCGTGAACCCCGTGTTAAATTTAATGCTGACGGTATGGCTTTTAAATCTCATCCCCTGGATTCCTCCAGCATTTTTGACATCTTGGCCCGAGACACTTGGCACCCATGGTCCTCTGGCCCTCAGGACAGCTGGCAGGGGTGGGGGTGGGGGTGGGGGTGGGGGTGAGGGTGGTGACGCGCCCGGGGCTGCGCGGGCGGCCTGAGCCGTGCTCTGCCCTCTCCAGGGACAGGGAGGTCAACCAGCTCAAGCAGCTCATCAACACGCTGACCAGGTCCATCATCAAGGAGGAAGAGACGGCCGCCGAGCTACAGCTCAAAGCGCGGGTCTTCCACTTCGGGGAGTACATGGGTGACGAGCAGGTAGGTGGGGTGGGGGGGATGGTCCCGGCAGCCCCCGGGAGCGCTGCCTGCAGCAGCCCCCAGTGCCAGTTCAGCAGCCGCACCCCCACTCCTCCCTGCATTCTTTCACTTTCTTACACGTTTTGTCCAGTAAGGCCACCCTGGGGGAGGGGAGGAGGTGTGCCCCTAGGCCAGCCCAGGAAGGTGACAGGATGGTGAGGGGACAGCAGGGCCGAGAGCCAGCCAAGGCCTCGGTGTACTCCCATGATGACCGCACCTCTGGAATCTCATTCGTTTCTCCTTAATCTACTTTCTTCCTGAGTCACTCCCACACTACCAAGTGCCGAGGCTGGGCCCGTGCTGTGTCCTGGGGCCTGGGCTAGGCCCTTCTGCCCACAGAAAGGGAGCAGTGGCAGCCATGTTTCCGAAATGTCACAGCAGCTCCAGGAGGGGAGTTGACCTGCCCATGGCCACACAGGACACGGTTCTGTGGGGAGCTCCTCCAGGGAGGTGGGCACTGGGCCTCAGCGGGCTCTCCAAGGGCAGCTGGGGGAGGGGCCGAGCCAGGGTGAGCCCTGGTGCAGGCTGGGAGCCCAGATCTGAGTGCCCACTGGAGGTCAAAGCATTGAGCTGCTCTGGCCAGGTCCCAAACCCACATCCCCCAAGCACCCGCTGTGAGGTGGGCGGCGCTCCCCACCCTGGGAGGCCGGCGTGCCGCCCCGCTGGAGGCCGCCCTCGTGCATCCGTGCGCAGGACAAGCTGTTGGAGAGCTTGAACCACAAGGTGCTGGATGTGTACCACCACTGCGTCGGCAGCCAGCAGGAGGCCAACCTGAGCACCGTGCAGATGCTGGCCATCGTGGAGCACCAGCTCAACGAGCTGCTCGAGAACCTGGAGCGCGTGCCCCAGTCCAAGGTCGAGCAGGTGGAGAAGGCCAAGGAGAAGGAGCGGCGTCTGAGGCGAGTGCCCGGCCCCGCCCGGCAGGGCCGGAGCAGCCCTGCCCTCAGAGAGCTCGCAGGCAGACGGAGCCCCTGGCGCCAGGCAGGAGACGGAAGTCAGCATCGGGAATAGAGGGAGGGACGGTGACAGTGATGGGGAGACGAGAGGCCGGAGGATGAGGACAGCACAACCTGGACCTGGAGGACCATGGACAAGGGGGAGGGCTTTGTCTTTCCTGGCTGGGGGCGGGGCGCGCAGTGCTGGAGGGAGGAGCGGCAGGTGGGTGCTGAGTCACGTGGCAGGGGCAGTGGGTGCCAGCTGGCCGTCAAATGCTGGATGAGGGCTGAGAGCCGGTGAGCAGAGGAAGAGGGGCTTCCGGGGAGCCTCTGGGGGCCCCTCCAGCCCTTCGTGCCATCTCCCCAACACGCAGGCTGCGGGAGGAGACGGTGAGGTTGCAGAAGCAGCTGCAGGAGGAGCGTCTGCAGCGGGCCCAGGCCCGGGCCCAGGCAGAGATCAAGAAGAAGGTGGGCAGGGGTGGCCGGGGGTCCTGCAGCTTCCTTTGCAGACGCTGCCACTGAGGCTCCCAGGGGGAGTGAGAGGAGGGCCAGGAAGGAGCAGGGTCTTCTGTGGCCACGTCTACTGCCTCTCCCGCCCCCAGCCCCCTGGCCCTGTCTCTTCCAAGATGCCCTCCTCCAGCTGTCAGCCTGAGACCTGGGCCAGGTCTCCTTCACCCTCACTCCTGGCTGCTGCCTGGCCCAGCCGTGCCCCCTCCATCCCTGCCAGGGGCAGGCACTCAGCTCACCGAGCCCCCACCCACGGCTCAGCCCTCCAGAGTCTCGCTGTTCCATCAACACTCCAGCCAGGACCCCAAGCCAAGTTCACTGTCACTGGGATTCCCCGACTGCTGAGTTCCAAGGCCTCCATGCCATGGGGGCCCTGGCAGCAGGAAGCCCAGACCCTAGAGCAGGCCCAGAGCTGAGCATCGTCCCTGACAGATGCCCGAGGCCCGCCCGCTGCTTTCTATGGAGACGGGTGCTGTCTGTCGCCTGTCTCGGGGAAGGGCAGTTGCCGCGGGGGCAGGGGAGCCTCTAACCCCATAGCCCAGGAAATGGCTTCACTGTGCAGCCGGCTATCTCCCAGACACACACACACACACACCACTCCAAAGGGGCGGTGCTGTGCCGGCTATGCTTGGTCAGCACTGGGCAGACTCAGGGCCCCGTGATGCCGCCGGCACGGCCCACCAGCCCATCTTCCCCCTTGCAGAGAGGCAGAAAGCTGCTATGCCGATCCCAGCCGCCGACGGTCAAGACCAAGGGCACCCCGAAGCAGAAGCAGGCGGAAAACGACGAGGACGACGAGATGCTGTTCTTCTTCACTTAATCGGCCTCTGGCTGAGGGCTCGGCAAAGTCAGCAGCAGTGGACTCGGAGGCTGGGCTGGGTCTCGGGTGGTCTGATGGCACCCCCCCCGGCCTCCCGCGGTATCCCCCGGCCCCCAGGAATACATTCACGTGCGCACCTTCGCTCTCGGCAAACACTCGCACGCCTGTGTGTCCGCCGCCACGCCACCCCATCCCCCCACCCTCGGCCCAGAAAGACACCGCGTGCACCTTTTTGCTCCCTGGAAATACACAGCACCCCCCCACACACACCTCCCAGGCATTCACACATGCTCCCTTGCTCCCAGAATCTACACTTCTGTGTGCACTCTCATGCCCAGGAAATACACCCGTGCACACTGCCTCGCTCCCCTGGAACGCACTGGCGTATGCATCCTTTCTTCCAGGAAATACACTCGCGTAGGCGCCCTCACGGCCAGGAAATCACGCTCGTGCACGCGCACACATCACTCAGGGTCTGTTCACGGAAGCAGCCGCTGTTAGCAAACCTCAGCGCCCCCTCTGCACTCACCCCTTCCCTCGGCGTCCATCTAAACCGGCTGCTCCCTGGGAGACGGAGGCTAATTCCACGCGGGAGGGGACGTGATGTCAGCACCACCCACGTGGCTGCCTGGATTCAGCCTGCGAGACCCTCATGCAGGACCACCCCAGCCCCCAAAGTCCCCAAATTCAGGAAACAAAAGCACAGAACGGGCAGAGAGTGGAGGAGACCAAGGCAGAACCTGCAGAGCGACTGAACAAATACACTTCAAAAGGCACGAGGCCAAAAAAAGGAAAAAATGTATTCCGAGCGCCCCTGTGTCCAGTCGGGCACCCAACAAGTCTGTGCAAGGCCAGTGCCCATCTGACTGCGAGACCAACCTTCCCTTGCAAAAGCACACTTGGGCGTGCCCTGCACACATCGTCCCCGACAACTGTTACAGCCCTACACACGTCGTTGTATACACAAACTCCTGTCAAGTTGCTATTCACAGCAGTACCCAAATGAACAATCTACAAAAAGTTACTTTAGAAGTTGTGACTCGACCAGCCCCAAACTGGGAGCTGCACACTGGGCACGGGGGGAGAGAGGGGGATCACGGGCCACTGACAGCCCAGTTGGCCCTTTCGGCACCTGCCAACACCAGCTGCCCGTCTGGTCTGCCAGCCTGCGTGTGTGAGTTTGGCGCTACTGTGGCAACAGTTCCACTTCGGCCCTCTCCCGTGGCAAAACCGACTGGTGCATGCTGGGAAACAGCCTGCCGCCAGCTCTTGGAGAGATACGGCAGGACTGCATAGCTCTCCCCTGCAAAAGGCCCAACCCTGGGGCTCAGAGACCTCTTTGGTTTCGCTGCACGCCCAGCTGCGGTGGACTAGGCGGCCGGCACCCTGCCCTATTTCCTGCGTTGCTTTTCCTAATGCTTGTGCTGCGTGGCTCAGAGCCCGGGGGACATGGTAGGAAGGGCTGTAACACCCACAGCCCAGGGCGGGACAGGTGGGTGCCTGGCTGAGGGTGACCCTTGCCGTGCCGAAGCGCTCAAGAGCGCCGCCCCAGCCGGTTCCTGAACAAACGCAAGGAGGAACTTGCCCCTCCGACACTTGCTCCTTGAGGAAAATGGGAAGAAGGAAACCATGCTCCATACACACATTCTCTAGCACCTGTTCACAACACACGGTCGTCTCTGTTCAGCTCTGCATCCCCCTCCCCAGCTCGGCAGGTGGCAAAGGGACCGCAGTGAGCCAGTCTGCCAGCTACCTGGGCAGCTCCCTGCCACACCCCCACCCGTGACCACCTGCTGCCACCTGGTCCCGCCTTAACCACGGAGCTAAGCCAGCTCTGGAGTCCGTCTGGCTCTGTTCTCACGCACGTTACAAACTGCCGGGCCCACTTCCCACAGGAGACAGGAACTCAAGTTTTTCAGTACAGAAATAGTTCAAGAGTATACCAAACCTGGGTGACAGGGAGGCGCTACCGTGGGGAGCTTTACTCTCAGTCCAGTCATCCGCCACCTTTCCTGTGCCCTGTGGGCCCTGCGGGGAGGCTGCCCCAGGCACCAGCCCAAGCGGTCATGCCAGCCTCTAGAAGCTGGAGGCCCTGAACAGTCTCAGAAGAAAAGCAAGGAGCTGTCGGGCACCCACCTGCAGGGCGCAGACGGGCAAGTCCATGGTGAGGAAGGCGTGGCAGGCAGAGGGCCGGGGGCCGCGGGCAGTCAGCGAGCCTTTCACCTTGGGGGGGGTCACCCTGGGGAGGCAACCACCTGTTTGGGAAGCTGAGCCCAGCAACGCTGCACACTGCCCTGCAGGCTCCCCCAAACCTGCCCACATCCTCCTTTGTTGGGGAGGCGGCACCTGCACCAGGGAAGGCCCAGGGATCCATACACAACCGGCATCAGGACCTGGGGGCTCCCTGCCGCTGTCTGGTCCATGTCCTTCCACCCTCATCCCAGCCTGAGGCTCAACGGACCACGCTGGGCCTGGCGCCTCAGGCCCCTGGCCCTCCCCCTGCCGCCTGACAGGCTGTTTCCCAACCCCTCCCGGGGGCAGGTGCCACCCCAAGTCCTCCCTTCTCAGAGCACACAGACAATGTGCTCCATCAGAGCACCCACAAGGCAGCAGGTCGGTGGCAGGGTTCCGGAGAGCCCGCGTCAGCTGGTGGACAAAGGGACACGGCTCAGGATGTCCCTGTCCTCCACCTGTGCGCACAGCCCCAGCACAGAGCTCCCAGGGCCTCTGTCCCCATCCCCAGCGCTTACGGTGCATCGAGGATGCCCCATGTGGAAGCCCTGGGCGCCACTCCCGCGACAGTGACGCTATGGCCCAGAGAGCTCCCGTGTCTTTCCCACGAGTAGGCTAACCCCCAGGAGACATGAGTGGGGTTCAAGCCCTGGTTTCCCTGGCCTCAGCCTCAGGAAACAGCCCCGCCCTTCCACTGCCCTGCACTGATGCCAGCTTTTCACACTTGGGAGCCTCCACGCTGACCTCCCGGCCAGGATCCTTGTTCCCTCAGGGGTCCTCCAGCCCTTTCTCTGCCCCAATCTTTGGGGAGCACTGTTTGCCGGCTGCGAATGGACACTGTGCCCCACGCATCTCCGCAGATGAGCCCCTAAGGTCTCCCCAGCACCCCGCCCAGCCTCTACCTGGGCTGGCCTGCCTTCCCCCCTCCACCCCAGCTCATCCGCCCCAGCCTCTCCCGGGCTACAGCCTCTCCCGGGCTACAGCCTCTCCTGGGCTACAGCCTCTGGGCGCTCCTGTCTCCTCTTCGGAAGCGGAGCGGAGCTCTGGACGCCCTCTGCTGCCTGGAGCTGTGCTGCACTGTGCTGCACGAGGGGAACCTGTCCCTGGGGGAAGTACAGCGACAGGTGGCAAGGACCAGGCCAGCTCAAAGCTGTGAGTCCTCATTTTCCTAATCTCTTCTCTCCCCAAAGCTCACCTCTCTCTTCCCGCCCCTCACGAGACCAGGGACAGCACTGTGACAGCCACTGTTTGCGACACCTGCACCCCACATCTGAGAGCCAGTCTGAGTCCCGGCTGCTCGGCTTCTGATCCACCTCCCTGCCTGGGAGCCTGGAAGAACACTGGAAGACGGCTTCGGATGCTGTTCCACGCCCCTGGCTTCGGCCTGGCCCAGACCTGGCTGTTGTGGCCATTTGGGGAGTCAACCAGCAGACAGATGATCTGTGTCACTCTGCCTTTCAAATAAATAAATCCTAGAAAAGCAACAATGAGACCAAAATTGGTATTCCCGGGGTTCTGGCACGATGGCTGCCGGCTGCAGGTGCCCCTGGGCCCAGGCAGTCTGAGAGGTGGCTGAGACTGACCTGGAGGGGCTCAGTGCGCCAGGGAAGGAAAAAACCCAGTAAGGCTCTTCCCTCTTCTCACACACACAAGTTACTGGTGTGCTTTGAGCAGTCCCGAGAGAGGGCACGGTCAGCTCCGCCTGAGGACCCCCGATCCCAGGCCGGAAGGGAAAAGCTGGGCCTGGTCTGGGAGGGGCAGGACAGCGTGAGGGGCTTGACACTGTCCCGTGGCAAGACAGCCACCAGAGGCCTGGGTGGGGGGGAGTGGCCCCAGATACAGGGTCACAGGCTGCAGACAAGGGAGGAGCTGGGCTTCTGAGGAGACGCTGAGGATGCTGGGGGGGGGGGGGCAGTTCACCGAGGGGACAGCCCCTTCCTGCCCTCTGCAGACCGCAGGGGCTCCTGGCTCTTACCTGCAGCACCTGGACCTGGCCACACTGCACCCCGGCCGCGGGAGCTGGTCCTGGCATCTTGAGGTTCCCACATACGTCATTGCTCTGGCTTGCAGGGACCCGCGGACTGCTTCTGCCACCTTTTATGTCTTTGAGGACACCCTGCGGTTCCTAAAGTGAAACAGACGGAAACCAGCACATCCAACGCCCAACCTACAGGGCAGCGAGGCCCTGCGCGCGTCCTGGCAAAGGCAGGCCAGCCCGCCCGACTACCCAGGAGGCCAGAGAGCAGCAGGAAGGCGACCGCGGAGGGGAAATAAGGCACCGCTGGCATCTGTATGCCAAGTTGCTCACTCCCCAGGGCAGCCTCTGGCTCATCGGCTCCAACAGTTCCCGGCAGGCCGGGGTCCCAGTGAGAGGAACACACAGAGTCAGAGAATCACGCACCAACGGGGAAGGCAGGACGCCGGTCCCCACTCCTGGGCAACTCCACCTGAACAAGCAGTTCCCAAAGCCCCAGGAAGCCATCCCTCCCTCCACTGGCTTTACAAATCCATGCCTTTTTTTTTTGGACAGGCAGAGTTAGACAGTGAGAGAGAGACAGGTCTTCCTTCCGCGGCGCCGGCCCAAGTCCATGCTTTTTAACGATGAAGAAATGAAGTAACGTGCAATGTGGGAGAAAAAGCTCCTGATACCCAGAATCCACACTGTAGGTAGTAAGCCCGGGGCAGCGTGCAGCGAGGACCAAGCACACGCACTGGAGTACCCACGGCCTGGGTCCAAGTCCCAGGCCACCGTGCATTCTGCTCTGTGACCCTGGACAAGTAACCTCAGCTCCCGGCCCTGGGGTCCTCTGCCCCTCGGGGGGGACTAACAGTCCTGAGCTCACAAAGTTCTGGGGAGGATGGAGCAAGCACACGTGGTAAGAGCTTGTCCCGCTGACGGTGCTCAGAGCAAGTGCTAAGGAACCCTCGGTGTCACCACCGCTGTGGCCACACAGCCCAGGCTGGTCAAACCAACCAGGCAGCGACCACCCCACAAGCTCGTCCTCACTAAAGCATTCCTTTTAATTTCATTAAATGTTCACAAAATCGGTGCCGGCTCTGTGATGCAACAGGCTCGACCACTGCTTGTTGCACCAGCATCCCACGTGGGTGTCGAGTCCTCGCTGCTCTGCTTCCAATCCAGCTCCCTGTTAACACACCTGGGAAAGCAGTGGAAGATGGTGCTTGGGCCACAGCAGAACCAGATGGGAAGACAGGAACCCATATGGGATCCCGGGGCTGCGGGCGGAGGCTCAGACTGACTATACCATGGCGCTGACCCTATGTGAACATGTCTAATGGATGTGGAGTGACTTCTGCCTTCCTTGCTAAGGGCATTTGCTCTCTAGGATGCAAACCCCGACGGTTCGGAGCAGCGCGTGCAGAGACAGCCGCACCCGCTGCCCTGTGTGAGAGCGCGTGCCAGCGCGGTCTCCCTGGCCTGCGCCTCCAGCAGTGCCCCGAGCTCCCGGTGCCGCCCTCACGGACAAGCCACTGGGTGCAAAACTCTAGCACTAAGGGACATGGCGCCCACGCTGCCTGTCCCCTCCCAGCCCGGGCACCCAAGGAATTTGGTCTCCTTCCAGGGCAAACACTCACCAGGGCGTCCCGGGGCAGGCTGTTCCTGGGCGTCCACGTCCAGCTCTCATCGTCACCTTCCCGTTCCTCTGGAAAACCCTCGGCCCTCATCCTGGAGTCTCTGACTGTTCCTAATTGCTCCTCCGGCAGCCAGAAATTTCCCACCAGCCCTCACGCTCCGGAAGTTGTATATTACTCCACCCGCCCTCTGCGTGTTACCTGGATACCTTGCAAGTCTGCCACCACCCCAGCCAATGTCCCTGCAATAAAAGTACGCTTAGACATTGAAATTCCATTTGAACTTCCAAAAGTTCAAAGTTTTTGTCTGGACTGAGTTACCATCAAAATGATTAGGGATGCAAAACAATTCAAAACAAAACAGGGTGGAAGCTTTGACCATTATGATGTGAAAAGCAAAACCATATTGCAAATGCATCTCAAGACAAGCAGGACTGAGTGTTTTTCCCACAGTGAGTTCACGCACCTGGGTTTAAACACTGCTTACTGCTGGGGTCGGCCAGTGTTCACTTCTGCCAACCATAAACATGTTTTTACTCAAGGGCTCGTGTGCCCTCAGCAGGCCTGCAGGAAACCCGGACAGCAAGGCCAGCCTCACAAATCAGGGCTCTCCCACGTCTTCTCGTGGTCACTTCCACTCGACCATCAGAAGGCACATTGTATAAATGCATTTGCTCCCGAGGACAAATGCCCATGCTGTGAACAGCCACAACCACACAGAAATACATGTGCGCTTTGTAAAAACAAGTTGTGTTTGGGGAAATGAAATGCCCACAGTGGGTTTCTCCTGGGCGGTGCAGCTTTAAGGCAGAACATGTCTGGAATCCACACTGATCCTTCCCTGAACGCCCTGGGCTCAACAGCGCACACTCCCAGTGCACGACCCTGTGTGCCACGCTCTGTCCTCCCCGGCCTGCGACACTGGCCCAGCAGGTGCCCCACCACCCGCCCCTGCCCTTGTCTACAGCCTTTGCAGGTCTCCCGGCTCACCCTTCCAGAGGAAGGCAAAATTGACAGGTGTGTTCTACGTTCCTTTGGGATTTTAAAGTAACATATAAATTAATAAGCATTGAATGTTCCCAGCTGGAGCCGGCACTGTGACACAGTGGGTAAAGCTGTCACCTAGGAAGCCAGCATCCCATAGGAGTGTGGGCTGGAGTCCTGGCTGCTCCCTGCTGATGCACCTGGGAAAGCAGTGGAAGATGGCCCACGGGCTTGGGCCCCTGCACCCACGTGGGAGACCTGGATGGAGTTCCAAGCTCCTGGCTTCAGCCTGGCCCAGACCCAGCTGTTGAGGCCACATGGGGAGTGAACCAGTGGATAGATCTGACTCTCCATCTAATTCTGACTTTCAAATAAAATAGAGAGAGAGAAAGGGGTGGGGTGGGGAGGAGAGGGGAGGGGAGGGGGGAGGAGGGGAGAGGGGAGGGGAGGGGATTAGAGAGAGAAATGGTTGGGGAGGAGGGGGGAGGGGAGGGGAGGGGGGAGGAGGGGAGGGGATTAGAGAGAGAAATGGTTGGGGAGGAGAGGGGAGGGGAGGGGAGGGGAGGGGATTAGAGAGAGAAATGGTTGGGGAGGAGGGGGGAGGGGAGGGGAGGGGAGGAGAGGGGAGGGGAGGGGATTAGAGAGAGAGAAAAGGGTGGGAAGGAGAGGAGGGGGAGGGGAGGGGAGGGGAGGGGAGGGGAGGGAGGGGAAGGGATTAGAGAGAGAGAAAAGGGTGGGGAGGAGAGGAGGGAGAGGGGAGGGGAGGGGAGGAGAGGGGAGGGGAGGGGAGGAGAGGGGAGATTTCCAGGAAAATACACGGCATGCCTCACTTGGGGCCTTATCCACACACATTGGCCTTGTCATCTGTGACATTTTACTATTTTTATTGCCATTGTGAGATTTTTCATTTTTTTCCTTATTAATCTAATAGGCTACTAATTTTATAAATTCAAGTGTATAATTAGCTACTTATGGGTACTTTTTTTAGAAAAAGATTTATTTTATTTGAAAGACAGGATTACAGAGAGGGAGAGAGGGAGAGAGAGGTCTTCCATTCACTGGTTCACTTCCCAGATGGCCACAACGGCCAGAGCTGCACCAATCTGAAACTAGGAGCTTCTTCTGGGTCTCCCACATGGGTGCAGGGGCCCAAGGACTTGGGCCATCTTCTACTGCTTTCCCAGGCCATAGCAGAGAGCTGGATTGGAAGAGGAACAGCCAGGACTTGAACCAACACCCATATGGGATGCTGGTGCTTCAGGCCAGGGCTTTAACCTGCTGTGCCACAGCGCCGGCCCCCTTATGGGTACTTTTTAAAAACAAATTTTTAATTCCATTTTCTACCAACTTTAAAAAATTATTTTTTTCAAGATTTATCCATCTATTTGAAATGCAGAGTTACAGAGAGGCAGAGAAACACAGAGAGGTTTTCCATCCACTGGTTCACTCCCCAAATGGCCTCAATGGCCAGAGCTGAGCCAATCCGAAGCCAGGAGCCAAGAGACTCCTCTAGGTCTCCCACATGGGTGCAGGGGCCCAAACACTTGGGCTATCTTCTACTGCTTTCCCAGGCCGTGGCGGAGAGAGCCAGCACCTGTATGGGATGCCAACACTGCAAGGTGGCTTTACCCGCTACACCACAGCGCCAGCCCCTAAAAAATTTATTGTTATATACTTGAAAGACAGACACACAGGGACAGACACTCAGGGAGAGGAGACCTTCCATACACTGGCTTACACCTCAAATTTCCAAAGAGCTGGAGCTGGGACAGGCCACAGATAGGAACCCGGAGCTCCCTCCAGGTCTCCCACAAGGGTGGCAGGGACCCCAGCACCTGAGCCATCACCACTGCCTCCCAGGGCACACGTGAGCAGGAAGCTGCTATCAGAGGGGGTCAGCACTCGATCCCAGGCACACCAATCCAGTGCGTGACGCGGGCGGCCCAAGCAGCACCACTCACCCATGCGATCCTCCTCCTTTTATTTATTGGAGTGGATTCCTGTGGCTTTCTAAGCCTGGTCCTCACGGTATCGATCAAGAAGCCGCCGCCTCCTCTCTACCTGAGTTTACTTTTCCCACAGCCGTCCAAGCAAGTGTGGAACTCGCTGCCCTTCCCCGCAGGCTTCAGGGATGCACCAAGCACCACCACGGAAAACAGCCACGAGCCCGGCTTTCTGCATCCGAGCAATGTCTCGGGGCCATAGCGGCTTCTGTTTTGTCGATTTTTAAAATCAGCAACAGCTGATGAACTGCCACTGGCAGCCTGGATGGGCACCCGTAGAGATCCTGGCCTCACCTCAGGGCTGGGCTGGGCTGGGCTGGGCTGGGCTGGGCTGGGCTGGGCAGGGCACCTGCAGACACCCTGGGCTCACCTCGGGGCGGGGCGTGCTGGCAGGCTCCTGACCCTGTGCCACCAGGGTGGACGCGCCAATGTCTCACTCGGGCTTCCACGTCCACCTTTCCTGCTGTACCCTAAGGCCGCCAGGCTCAGTGAGGGCTCTGGGGCCAGTCTGTCTTGGGCTCGGCCCCTGCTCCCGCCCCTCTCCCGCTATGCAGCCCTGGCCAGTTCATTTCTCCCTGCCTCGGGCTCCTCCTGCAGAGCTGGTGACATCAGGACCAGGACACCTCCTAGGCTGCGGCGAGACCCAAAGGGGCAGAGCCAGGCCGGGCACACCGTGAGCCTTCCTGAGACTCCGCCCCCTGCTCCTGTTTGAGTCTGAGGGGTGCGCCTGCTAGCTCTGAGCGTGGACCTCACAGCTGCCGCCTGAAACACATTGGGTCGCGAGTGCCTGCGTGCTTTACTGCTCATAGCAAGCAGCTCGCGTCTTCACGACACGGGAGGCATAGGGTTAGGATGGCAACCCCGGGCGTGGGGCTCTACAATCAAAACGCGACAATGACAAGCTGACCAAGCAGCACAGGGGACCCCGAGGGGCCGCTGCCTATAAGCAGCTGACTTTCCGGGGAGCCCGTTAGGAGCACTGCAGGCACTCACAGCAGGCCCAGCAGTGACGGCGCACTAAGCAGCAAACACGGGGCAGCGGTGTGGCGTAGCGGGTAAAGCCGCCGCTTGCCGTGCTGGCATCCCATATGGATGCCGGTTCGAGTCCCGGCTGCTCCACTTCCAATCCAGCTCTCTGCTGTGGCCTAGGAAAGCACTGGAAGATGGCCCAAGTCCTTGGGCCCTTGCACCCGTGTGGGAAGACCTGGAGGAAGTCCCTGGTCCTGGCTTCAGATCAGCGCAGCTCCAGGGGTCACGGACAATTCAGTAGTGAACCAGTGGATGGAAGACCTCTCTCTCTCTTTCTCTCTCTGGATAACTCTGATTTTCAAATAAATAAATCTTTAAAACAAACAAAAGCAGCAAACACCCCGAGACCGCACTGCAGCCAGCTGCCACCACACCCAGGGCCCTGGAGGCTGGAGAGGCCATGTGTCCAAGTCCAGCACGCGCTGCACAGCACACGGAGGGTGCACAGGAGCCAGAGCTGCAGCA
The DNA here is from genome assembly GCF_051225735.1 of Oryctolagus cuniculus. NCBI lineage: Eukaryota > Metazoa > Chordata > Mammalia > Lagomorpha > Leporidae > Oryctolagus > Oryctolagus cuniculus. The sequence goes on from NC_142876.1 coordinate 110,806,183, forward strand.
CGGGGCACCCAGCGAGAACGGGGACCAGAGGGGTCAGCTGTCATCCCGCTCCCAGCAAAGCGGAGCGAGCCCGAGACCTGGCTCCCCACCCCACTTTCGCCTCATCTCTGACAACGCTCCCAGCAGCCAAAGCCCCTCGCAGCACTGGGAAACAAGCAGCACTGGAGCCCTGCAGCCACACCCACCAGCTGGATGCCATGGTCGAGTGAGTCGAGTCTCTTTTCATTGGTTCACCCCCCAAATGGCCGCTACGGCCGGTGCGCCATGCCAATCAAGGCAGGAGCCAGGGGCTTCTCCTGGTCTCCCATGCGGGTGCAGGGCCCAAGCACTTGGGCCATCCTCCACTGCACTCCCGGGCCACAGCAGAGAGCTGGACTGGAAGAGGGCCACCGGGACAGAATCCAGCGCCCGGACCGGGACTAGAACCCGGGGTGCCGGTGCTGCAGGCGGAGGATTAGCCTAGTGAGCCGCAGCGCCGGCCAAGGTGAGTTGAGTCTCCGTGTCCCCACACGCGGCTGGGAACATCTGGGGCAGCATGTGTGGCCATGGCTCAGGATACCCACAGCAGCGTGGACAGAGCAAAGGGACTTGGGGCTCCGGCAGGTGGGGGGCAGGGTCACTCCCAAGGCCTCACATAGAAGTGTACACGTAGGGCGGGGCTCCTGTCCTCTGAAACCACATTCTCACAGAGCCCGGCCAGTTAAATCAATGTCCAAAAGGAGACAGGTTTTCGTTTAAACCCATCATGCATTCTCTGAGTGAGCACAGGCCAAGGGTCTGCCCAGAATTCCTGCCCGTGAGCCTCACAGGCACCCTCTAAAGCCAGGTCCCACTGCTGTCCCGTGAGGTCGGACGAGCTGTGGGGGGCACTGCAGGTGGAGGAGCCAGGCTCACCCCCCACTCCCCGCCACTCTGGGCTGGCTCTCGGACTCTCTCTCCAGCTGCTGCGTGTGGCCAAGACAGCTCCACTTCTAAGTACAAGTCCCCCCCTTCCAAAAGGTGGGGAACTGCCACTGAGGGTCAGGGTTAGGGCTGCGAGGGTCACAGACTTCCATGCTAATGAGGCAGGGGGATGGGAAGAGGACAGAATACAAACCAGAGCGGCAGGGAGAACAGGTGTCTGCCCACAGGTGTCAGAGACACCTTCACAGAGCGGCCCGCGGGGAGGGCCCCGCAGCTGCTCGCAGGCACTGCGCCGAGCTTACCCTGGACATGGCCATGACAGCAGTGCAGCGGGAACAGGGGGGCAGCCGCGGAAAAGACCCTGCTGTCTAAAGACCAGACCCGGGGTCCACACAGCCCCCGCTCCACGTGGGAGGAAGGGGCCCCCGTGCTGCGAAAGACACCCCAACGCAAGCTAAGCCCGTGTGGGGCACTTTGGGGGCCACAGGCCTACAGACCACAGAGGAACCACGTGACTGCTACGGGAATTCTCTTCTGGGAAGGGAAGTGACCACAGGGTAACCTCCGCAGCTTGTGACAGCCCCCACCCCACCCCGCTCACCTCCTGCCTGCCCTTCTCTGTAGGGTGAACCTCCTGCACTCATCATGGGAGCCAGAGACAAACGGAGGGAAACTGGTCACGCAGATGGGCAAAGGCTTTTGTTTTAAAGCAGAAAAAAAAAAAAATTAGCAAAGTTAGGTCATTGAATACAAGGTTTAGTTCCAGCCCCTGTGCCCACGCCTGGCCCCCTTCCTGCCACTCCCACAAGCCAAGGCTAGCCTGGGCTACAAACTGGCGTGTCTGCTCCTCTTCCCCACTGCTGTGCATCACCACTGCCCTCCTCTGGGGAGGGATGGGCAAGGGCACCCAGGGGCCTGGGACAAGCCCAAGGCCACGGCCAGAGGAACAGCTGCCCTGCGGCTCCGCATCCCAATGGCGGTTTTAACGCTAGCTTTGTAATGACACAAGCAACGTATTTCCCACACAAAAGCAGAAACAACTCAACAAAAAACTGAGCCTTCATACAAAGAAACCACTCTGCAAGCACACAGCTGCCCTACCACGTCTCTATGCAAACATACACACCGGTGTCCAGCACACCCCAGCTTTATTTTTTAAAAAAAGAGTATTTGTTGGAAAGACAGCATTACAGAGAAGGAGAGGAAGAGAGAGGTCTTCCACTTGCTGGTTCACTCCCCAGATGGCAGCAACAGCCAGGGCTGGCCCAGACCAAAGCCAGGAGCCAGGAGCTTCTTCCGGGTCTCCCACCTGGGTGCAGGGGCCCAAGCACTTGGGCCATCTTCCACTGCTTTCCCAGGCACATTAGCAGGGAATTGGATCAGAAGGGACTTGAACTGGCACCCACATGGGATGCCGGCTTCACGGGCAGAGGCTTGACCTGCTGCATCACAACACATCCCCCGCCCTTCATGTTTTTTTCCTTTAAAGATTGACCCAGCTTTTCTCACCAGCAGGGACTTAGGGAACACATGGCCCAAGCGTGTGGCTCTACTGTGCACGTCTGCGACTCAGCTACTTCATGAATGGCTCTGCACACGGCAGCTGGCCACAGATCCCCAGGGAAAACCCCGTAACTGCAAGGCTGAACATCACACACGGATTTCTTGGTCCTTGAATCCATGGCCAATGGTCCTGGAAGACCATCCAGCTGTGCCCACAGGCCTCTGGCCAGCAGCGGGGCTGGCATGGGGCTTCCGCCTGCCGCTGTCCTCGAGAGCGCGTGCGCACGCCCTTGCCCGACTTCCTGTGCAGGCATGCACCTCTCTTATCGCCTTCCACGCTGCGGCCTGATGCTGTCTCTGGTCATGGGGATGTCCCAGGGTGGCCGGCCAAGTCTTCACAGCCACGCCCCCGACGTCATACTTGCAAGGACTCCACACAGGGCCTGGGACGGGGGGAAGGGCACGCCCAGCCACTCCAAGGTGGACGGTGCCGGTGAGGCGCACATCGGAGGTGACCCACAAAAGGCACACAGCCCAGAACACAGCGTCCCAGGGGCCTCCACACTGCAAGCAACCCTCCATGCTGCTCACTCCGCATGCAGTCTCCCCACGCTATTTCCCCAAGAGGACAGCGTTTGTCAGTGACTTCAAGAGCCACCTTTTCCACAAACAAGAACATGTCCTCGGTTTGCTTCCTGGCTGTACCACACCACACCTGCCGGCTTCACCAGCAGTGAGAGGGGCTGCACCACCCACGCCCGCAGGTTCTTACCCAGCCGCCCTGCACTGCCACACGGGGGCAGAGCGAGCAGGCCTGCACCGACGGCTCCGCTGGCCCTCGGGTGCTCTCCCCGCCGACCCCAGCCTCTCCTGCTGGCTGACCACAACACCTCCTACCTGCTCACCCCGCTTCTCAACAGCAGCTGGGACGGGCCTCCGGGCCGCCCACCACTTTCCCCAGGGCGACGTCTACCGTCTTCCCACCCGATGGAGGGAAAGCCGGGGCTGACGAGGACCCTGCGGCCGGTCCCGGCCCCTCCCACGCCCCTCCCTCGGCTCATGCGCCCCAGCAGCAGCGGCCTCCTGGCTTCCCCTGGCAGGCACAGAGCTGTCACCCTCCTCCGAGACCTTCTGAGTCCCGTAGTTCAGCCCAACCTGCCCCAGCTCCCTCCCTGGAAACATTCGTTCTCTGCCTCTCTTGCTTCTGCCCCCTCACCACCAGACTCCAGTCTGTGCTGTTCACTGCACGTCACTGGGCACAGCCAGCCTTCTGTCCCCTCTCATCTTCCTGCCCGCTCATGGAGCAGTCTCCCCCAGGGCACCTCCTGACCACTGCCACTGCCACGTGCAGCAAACTCCAGGTGGGACCCGCCTGTGTCGAGCCCAGCTACTTCTTCCTTTACTGATCTCCCGGCTGATTCTTCCGGGTTTTCCGATCAACAGATCCCTCTACGGTCTCATTTCCTTTCGTGATTTCCTGCAGTGTCGAGCATCTGCAGAACAACATGAAACACTTGGGGTAACCACGGTAACACCGTCATTCCTGCATCCTCGCCGGGGGCAGGCGTGCAGCGCCTTCGCTCGTTCCCCACTAAGTGTGACACTGCCTCTTGGCTTGTGCTACAGAATCTCCCTACATTCCTATCTCCCTGAACAAGGGCTCACTTTTAAAATCAAACACAGGATTGGTTGAGGATGAAGCTCCTTCCGGAGACACCACGAGATCATTCTCAAGCCACGTGACCACACCCTATCCCGTCAGAACACTGGAACACATCACCGTATGCAGGGTTTTTCACAAGTCACCAACCTGGGCTCCCTTTAAGGGGTGTGGCCACCGCCCCGCTGGGAGCAGTGCTCATCACATCACAGGAGGGTGGACCTCTGAGGTAAGAACTTCTTCCAAGGCCGGTGAACTGTTCCTAGTCTTACTATGGACTAACGATGCCGTGCTTTCCTGGGAAGTGATGCGGTTTGATACAAGTATGCCGGCTGGTTACTGCATGGATTCCGTAACAGCTGCCTATTTCTATATTTCCTACCCAAGCTGTGGAACTTCCTTACGCGCCTTCGTGCCCCTGACACGTGCAAGCTGACACTCACTCCGGGGGCTGCATCCACCTGGGGGTGCAGGTGTTGCTCTTTAAATGTGGACAGGCTGTCACGCTCAGTGTGGAAGTCTGGATTGACTCTCCTGGCCTGGCTTCCTTATTTTCACCTGAAATGGAAGCCAACTGCAGAGTTCCTTTTCCTTGTTGAACAGGAAGGCACCTGCGGAACACGTGCACGGAGCTGCAGCGTGCGCGCCATCCTCACTGTCTGACAAAGGAGAAAGCAGGAACAGAGAAGGGGCTGGCCCAAGAGTCCACACTGCCCGCCCACGGCTGTCCATCTCTGAGTCATATTTACTATCTTACCACATTATGGCCAGAAAGCAGTTCTTGCTAATTTTCCTGATGCCCTAATTTGTTCCATCTAACTTCTACAAACATACTGCATAGAATGGAATCCACCAAACCAACCCATTAATTCCATTATAAACATCCTTCACGGGGCCGGCGTTGTGGCACAGTGGGCTAGGGCTCTGCCTGCAGCACTGGCATCCCATACTGGCACTGGTTCATGTCCCAGCTGCTCCACTTCCAATCCCACTCTCTACTTATAGCCTGGGAAAGCAGTGGAAGGTGGTCCAAGTGCTTGGGCCCCTGCACCCCTGTGGGAGACCCAAAAGAAGCTCCTGGCTTCGGAACAGCCCAGTTCTGACTGTTGCAGCCATTTGGGGAGTCAAATAGTAGGTGGAAGATTTTCTCTCTCTGTAACTCTGCCTTTCAAATAAATAAATCTTTAAAAAATATATAAAAATGCTTCATGTTCTTATTTTTCTGCTAAAGCTGCAAAAAGTATTAGTTAAATTAATCACCTTCAAGACCGCTAGGTTTTTATTCATCCTGTTCGCCACACAACACAAGGTTGGGATTCTGACAGCGCCTTCTCGGGGGAGCCAGGCTCACTGTCACCCTTCCTGTGACACGGAGACCTTCCGCCTTCTCACGACGCGTCTTGCCGAGCGCTGTCTCCTCGGGCAAGCACTGTCCAGCTACTCTTGGTCCCCACCACGGTCGGGCTCCAGGACCCCTGTGGGCACCGCACTCTGCAGCGCACAAGTCCCCGATCCGAGCAGGGCAGCCTCTGCCTCTCTCTACGCACGTGCCGCCACGCACTTTAATTCACCACCACACGTGCAATCCCGAACACCACATCAACGCTACAGGAATAGTCATGTCGTTATTCAGGAAATGTCAAGACCAAAAAAATCCAAAACTGTTCAGCACGCACACTTTTTCTCCCAAGTATTTTCCATCCACGCTTGACTGAAGATAAATACTGAAGATAAACTGGCATTTTATTTTCTACACTGAATAGCAGCACAATGAACAGTCTTGGATTTCAATCCTATCGTGTCAGACTGCACACCTCCCGAGAGCCGACACGTGCACTCCACTCTTAACCTTATTTACAACGCAATCTTGACTGCATTCAAATGACCCAACCCCACCACGGTCCTGGTACACTCCAACTTCCGGCTTCTCAGACTCACTGGTCCGTACCCCCGAGCCACATTTCTGACACCCAGAAAACTCCAAAACCCAAATTCCTCCTTTAAAAATTATTTTGGTATCAAAAAATAATTCAGCAGCAAAACCTTACCTGAACAGATGCGACACCATTTACGTTCTTATCTGATTCCACGTATGTGGATTTTCCGAAAAGTACCAGTGCAGTAACTGCAAGTGTTAGTGCTTCTCTAAAATCTAAAATACTCTGAATTCAAAACACAGCTTGTGGGGTTAACAGACATAAACGTACTTCCCAGCACCGGTGAGCGTCCCGGGGAAGCAGTGAGCACACCAAGCGTCCACATCTTGGCTGCTGCCTACCAGCGTGGGCTCCCTGCAGAGGCGGCTGACTCCAGGCCTAGGCCAGGGGTGATGCGAGGCGCGTCCTCGCCCTAATGAGCACAATGCCCCACGTGGAGGCTGGAGGCCGGCTGGTGCGAGTTCTGTTTCCCTTCAACGTCTACAAATGTTGAAATCAATGAGTACTACCACCACTGGAGGCCCTGAGTAACACAGCCATGTCCAAGCTCACCACCTACCTTGCTGCATGAACCGTACCCCAGGATAAGGGAGTGAGAAGTCACCCCTGACAGAAGTGTTCTAGCTAACAGAGAAAAGGGAACAAGAGTATTATCTTTCAGTAATCTCCAGGGAGACCATGCACCGAGTCCCTGACCCCGCTGGCTGTGACCAACACAGGAACAGGGCCCCTGTACCAGGGCCTCCTGGAGGGGCCTACAGCCCCTGTGCAGGAGTCTCGCTAGCCTTGTGCCTGCCCCAGGACAACTGCATCACACCGCTAGATGCCACTGCTGGCTAACTTGTAGGAAACACACACACACACACACACACACACACACACGGTAGGAGGAACTCTACGCCGGTGATGCAATCAGCAAGCTCCACACAGCACCACACTCAATGTCTGCCACAGAAACAGGAGAAAGCGCCGACTCTAAGAGACAGCAGTGTAGCAGGTATGAATCTTACTTGAATTCTGATTCCAACAGTTATAAATATTCATATTGGAGACAACTGAAAACTTGCTAGATACTTGTGTTAGGAAAATGCTGTTAATTTTGGGGCCGACGCTACGGCATAGTGGGTAAAGCGGCTGCCTGTAGTGCCTGCATTCCATATGGGTGCCAGTTCGAGTCCCAGCTGCTACGCTTCCAGTCCAGCTCTCTGCTACGGCCTGGGAAAGCAGTGGAAGATGGCCCAAGTGCTTGGGCCACTGTACCACGTGGGAGACCTAGAGGAAGCTCCTAGGTCCTGGCTTTGGATCAGCCCAGCTCTGGTCATTGCAACCGTTTGAGGAATGAACCAACAGATGGAAGACCTCTCTCTTTCTCTCTCTCTCTTTGCCTCTGCCTCTCTGTAACTGCCTTTCAAATAAATAAATAAATCTTTAAAAAAAAAAAGAAAATGCTGTTAATTTTAAAAGAAGTAAGAGTTGTATGTGGCTATCATGTTTTGAAAGGGTCCTTATTTTTTAAGGACACTGCTGAAACATTAATAAAAGCAATTAAAAAAAAAAAGCATGTATTACTCCAACGCATTGCAATGAAGGTAACATACGTCATAGACCCGAATGTTTGTAGTACTCTTTGCCTTCAAGTTCAAGATTACCTACAGGTTCAGTAAAGGCATTCACGACGTGTCTGGCGCGTGGGCAGTTCCGCACACTCCCACCACCACACTCTCCTCCGGCGTCTCCACAGGTTCTACCGTGGTTTGAGAGCCGTGGGGGGAGCCCTTCCCACGTCACAGTCAAGGCTGCCACAATCAACAGCCGCTCCAGGAAGAAACGTGCGTGAGGAACCCCGTTAGCACAAAGGAGGAGGTTATGATTTATTGTAAGTAGGAAGCCGTAGGACTATTAAGAACAGAGAAGACAGAAAATCATACACGGACGCCACATCCCCCTTGACAGTTTAAAAATAAATTTAAAGTAACTGTAAGACAAATGAAACACGCAGAAGTAAAACACTGTGAGAATTCACCACTGCTGGGACCAAAGGTTCACCAGTTGCTGTAGCACTGTGTCCCCTCGTCTCATCCTCAGGAGGGAGGGACGTCTCGGGCCACAGGCCACCCCATCTTGTTGGGTCCACAGGTGTTTTTAAAAATTCAAGTAAGGTGTTAACATTTTCAAATAAAACCCCAACCGAACTCTGGCCTGGGGGCCACAATGCCCCATGACACACAGGGACATGTCTCCCGGGGAGACCGGGGCAGGCCCGAGCCACGGCCACTCAGCATCCGGGCCCCGCTCTGCTCTCTGACCCGTGGCCTGCTTTGCTTTTTCCCCTTAGCAGCCTTCCAGGTGACGGACACCTGTGTCTGAACCCCACAATTTCAGAGTTTTTTCTTTTTCTTGGGGGGAATAAATACAACATGTTCACATCACACGATGCTGAGAATTCCAACTAAATTTTTTTCCCTGAAGTACACATAAATCTACAGAGTTGAAACGTGTGAGTCAAACCAACGGCCAGGACACCTCCCCGCCTGTGGTTCCTATTCCTGACCGCGCCAGGAACCTCGGCCCTCCTGTGCGCGCCCCGCAGCACACACGCCTCGCCTGGCCGCTCCCCGCTCCTTCCTGCTTTTCCTTGGCTAGTGGAGTGGCTCGGCAATCAGTTCTCGCTGAGCCCCCACAGTCCTGAGACCAGAAAAGCCTGTGTCAGTCACGGGGCGTGCACGGCCACAGCAGGCCGGAAGGGGACCACAGACACGCCCTGGTCTGCTGTGGCACGGGAGCGCCAACAACCACTGCAGAGCCTCCGGCTAAGGCACACAGGGAACCAAGGGCTGCTCAGCTGCGGCCACAGCTGGCCAGCCGGGGGCGGAGCCATGCGCACGGCCCTGGTAGCCGAGGAGCACAGATGGGTCCTCTGGAGTCTGGAAGGCTTAAGAAGGCTCTGCACAGAAGCTACTACGAGAAGCAGGGCGGGCTTCTCCGCTTCCTGAGAGGACCCTCAGCCTGGCCCAGGTGCCGCTGGATGGCGTGGCTGAGGGGCGCCCGGGCAGACCCTGCCTCCCACGCCCGCCGCAGGGGCGCCTCTGCCAGCAGGTGCCACGCTCAGGGGCGCCTACGCCAGAACACCACCCACGTTACTGCCTCAGCCAAACAACACTCCACGAGGCCCTAAACTGCTGTGCTTTCACACACGCTCTGGAAGACAAACAACGTCATTCTTATCACTACAAAGCGGGAAAACAAAAACAGCCCTCAGCAGCTCCCGGCATACCTGTAACCCGCTCCGCACACTCCATTTGTACTCAGAGAAGCGAGGGAGCCCAAAGCCACGCGCTAGCAAGAAAACGAGCAAGCAGCTAGGACGCGGGTCGCCTCCAGGCACAGCTGGGGCTCTGCAGGGGCAGCAGGCCACCAGGGCGCTGCCGTGCCCGACACACCGCGTCCCAGTCTGGGGACCAGCTTCCCGCCTCACGTCCCGCCAGCGACTGCTATGGCAACCTGAGCGACGCCAGCCAAGTGTGGCTCTGGCACCAGAGACAGAAACGCGCACACTGCCCTGCGCACCAGAGACAGAAACGCGCACACTGCCCTGCGCTCGGATGAAAGAAATGAAGTCAGGTGCACCAGACCTGCTAACCGACGCTAATCCCAGAGGGCCGACGTCTCAAGCCAGGGTACATTAAGACGCAGCGCTGGCAGTAACAGCAGCGTTGCCAACAAATTTAACCTGTGCCACTGCGCAAAACAACTATGCGATCCGTCCATCTGAGACTAGCAAAGTCACACTCTCTCCCAAGAAGCTTTAATTAAATAACTTTAACTTAAATTATAGTAAATGTATCATTGGTATAAATATAAAGTCTCTGGGAGTGCCCAGCCTCAAAGGTGGAGACGGTGAGACTCCCCCAAGGACGAAGGTTCACAAACCGCTCCTTGTTTCTCGTTCTTTCTGATTGTAAAAAAATATTCCGCCATGGTTTTAAAGTTTCCATTAAACCTTTCAAGGTAGTTTAGTAACAACGCCTCCTCTCCTGACACCTGTCAGTAAGTGGAACGTATAGACACAAAACATTTCAACAAGATGAAACACCCCCATTTCCTCGAGAAAAGAAACACATGAGCGAACACAGCACTCAAAGGACCTTAGAAACCATCTGGCCAAATCGCCTGGTTTTTTTAAACAAATAAGAATTTAAGGCTCAGACAGGTTCAGCGATTTGCTCAAGGTCTTAAGAACTCGTCGGCTCCAGGCTCAAGGTCAGATTCAGACTCCCAGGCTGGGCGCCCAGGCTCCGTCCTTCTGCGAACCAGTACGAGCTGCTGCATAGAAAGGATTCAGCCACAGCATCCTCCAACCCGAGGGAGGGCGAGCCGAGCCCGGTGGTGCGGCAGGAGAGGGCTTCACACCAAACAGAGGCCGCCAGTGCCCGCACTGAGCTCGGCGTCCTTCGGGGCGCTGTGCGGCCCCACTGAGCTGGAGAGCACAGACCGTGGGGGCCCGAGGCTGCCCTCCGGCGGCCCCAGGCCGGCGGGGCCAGCAGCCGAGTCCTGCTCCACCTTGATCGGAGCCACAAGTTCTGGGGCGCTGGCATTTTCGTGGGAGGTACTTGCAGAGGTGGGTGTGGCGACGTGCGTGGCCAAGGTACTGCTGGCGGTCAGGGCCGGGGGGTCTTGACTCAAGCTCTTGACCGGCAGGGCCACCAGGCAGCCCAGGGCTCCCGAGCTCACAGTCTGCACATCCTCCACACTGAAGCTGCCTTGCTGGAGGACCGTGGCTGCTGTCCCCAGAACAAGAGGACTGTCCAGGCTCGGAGGTACCTCACTGTGGGCCACCAGGACCAGGGGGTCGATGGGCCCCAAGGAGCTGCTGCTGGCAGGGACGGCCCCTCCCAGAGAGGAGCTCACCGAGGTGACGTCTATAGTCAGGATGCCGGAGCTCAGCGCCTCGTCTGACCCAGCTGCCGAGCCGCTGGCACCGGGGGCGTCGGAGAAGAGCGCGGCGAGGTCTATGTTAGCAAGCTCGCTGCTAGGCGGCAGGGCGCTCGGCGCGGCCAGCTGAGGGAAGAGATCTGAAAAAGGAGGGGGCACTCTCGTTACTTGACGGCCTCGGCAGACGCAGACCCGCGGCTTACGCTCCTCGTGACGTCAGGGCAGCACTCGGCACCCTCTCCCTGAGCCCCCGCCCGGCCCATCTCTGGGGACCCCCACACACCGAGGGGAGGCCAGCTCCATGACATGTGTCTCAGCTCCTCAAGCCGACAAGAGGTTTCTCCAGAGAGAGCAACTGCAGTCGGATTAAGTCCTGTTCCCAGAACCCCACCAGCTGGTGAGAGCAGGAGGCAAACCGAGGCAAGCCACCGGGGAGTGACCGGGCAGCAGCAGGTGCAACCCGTGCTGAAGGGCTGGCTGGCCCCCACGCCACTGCACTTCCAACCGCTCCCCTCCCCACCCAGGGCGAGGAGCATCCCGAGGGGGGACACCCTGTCTGAGCACCTGACGTTCTGCAACAAGGGCGGTGCCTGGCCCTCACGCAGCATTTCATGATTGTACAGAAATAATCCTAACAGAGCCCTCCTCATCTGCAGTCCCACGATCTGATTATCTGTTATTCAAATCATTTAAATAATCAGAATACACTGAGGGGAAAACAAACACCAACATACTTCAAAAACACGTCAATGAGCATTCAGGCTGGGGGGTTACAACCCACGGCCCCCATCAACCACAGGGCCTCAAGCCCCGGGCAAACAGGGGACCGGGGGCACAATGACCAGAGCAAGGAACCAAGCAAGGCCTTGGGTTATTCTTCCCCAGGAACTCTCCACGGCAGTTTTTAAGATTTTTTTTTTAAAGATTTATTTATTTATTTGAAAGGCAGAGTTACAGAGAGGCAGAGGCAGAGAAGTCTTCCATCCACGGGTTCACTCCCCAAGTGAACCACAACGGTGGCCACAAGGGCCAGAGCTGGCCGATCCCAAGCCAGGAGCCTGGACCACGCCGGGCCTGCAGCTCCTCTCACACTGCCAGCAACGTGAACTGTCGCTCCCGAGCTGTGGACAACGGTCACGCGCCTACTGCATTTTCAGTGCAAGCCTATGACAGAACGCTACCCTAGACCAAAATGAAAATAGCCCAGCAAATTCAGAATATATCCTCCTTAGCTGCCCTATCTCCGTATTACTTCAAAGATTCTTCAAACGCCTCAGCAGGGGTGAGGGGTGCGGTACAGCGGGTTAAGCTGCTGTGTGGGATGCCCACGTCGCACGTCAGGGTGCCTGGGATGCAGCCCCGTCTGTGTCCAATCCAGCTTCCCGCTTCCACAAATCCTGGGAGTCAGCGCGTGAACCCTGTCACCCACGCGAGGCAGGGAGACAGACTGAGTTCCAGGCTCCTGGCCTCAGCTTAACCCAGCCCATGCTGCTGTAAAACCTGGGGAGTGAGCCAGCGGATGGAAGCTCTCCCTGTCACCCCCCCTTTCAAATAAATAAAAAATCCACACTTAAAAGCATCAACATAGCATCACTTCTTCAATGACTACCTTATACCAATGACACAATCTGGAAGAAAATGATAATGATCCTTTGGAGAATTATATGGAAAACTATGTCTCAAAAATTTCCCCCGAATTCCATTGCGTAACTTGAGGATTCAGCTCCCTGAGTGATTAATAACCCCGACACAACCAGAATGAAAACACTTCCAGTAGGTGAGCACTGGGATGCTTGGTCCTCCACCCTGACAGGTGGCAGGACAATGACATGGGGATCGAGGTCCCATGATAAACCCAAGTCTGGGGCCAGTGCTGTGGCACTGCGGGTAAAGCCTCCACCTGCACTGCCGGCATCCCACACGGGTGCCAGTTCGAGTCCTGGCTGCTCGACTTTTGATCCAGCTCTCTGCTATAGCCTGGGAGAGCAGAAGAAGGCCTAACTCCTTGGGCCCCTGCACCCACATAGGAGACCCAAAGAGGCTCCTGGCTCCTGGCTTCAGATCGGGCCAGTTCAGGCCACTGTGGCCACTTGGGGAATGAACCAGCAGGTGGAGGACCTACCTCTCTCTCTTTCTCTCTGCCTCTCAAATAAATGAATAAATCTTAAAACAACAGACCCCACAAGCCTGGACACACAGGGCGCTACAGGAGCACCTGGCGGCGGGGGGCTGATGGGGGGTGCGGTCTCCCACCAAGTGGAGTTCAGGGAAAGCTCATCGGGAACGACTCGGAGCCTCTGCTGCCTGATGGACGAGGCAGGTTAGGAAAGGTGGGAGCGCACGGAGGGGACGGCAGGAACAGGGAGACGGCTGATGACAGCGTCCCAGGGCACCAGCTCGGAGCTGCAGGAGCCTCGGCCACGGAGCGCCTCTGCGAGCCGCGGTGCCAGCGCCCACGTGAGTCAGGCGGGATACGCACTCCCCTCTGCTCACATGAGGCCAGGGGGCAGCTTCTCTGAACGCAAAGCTGAGCGGCAGCTGCTGGGGCCACGACCAGATGGCCAAGAGCCACAGAGGGGCTGCGCGGCCCCTCCGATGGGCTCAGAAGCAAGCAGAGGAAGGAAGCACAGCACCCGCCAACCAACGCGCCGGCCCACCACGCTCCGAGCCGGCCCGCCACGCTCCGCGCCTGCCCGCCATGCTCCACGCCCGCCTGCCACACTCCGCGCCGGCCCGCCACGCTCTTCACGGGGCGCCTTAGCGAGTCCCTCCCAAGAGCCCCCCGGCCTCGTCTTCCTTACCCAGAGGACGAGGGAACGGGGCCCAGAGCCCTGCCCCTGCCCAGGACGTCCACGGGCAGAGGCACAGCAGGCTGGGACTGCACCAGCAAGCCTCTCCAGGCGGACGACCTCAGCAAGCCCAGACCGCAGGGTCCACGAGCGCATTAGGGGAGAGGCCACCACGGCCGCCTACAAGATGCCCTCGGTGTCCCGGCCACAGGACTGTGGACACAAAAAGGGACTCTAACTCCCAGGCCTTCAAGCTGCCCAGTGGCCGGGCACTCCCACGAGCAGAAACTGCCCCTCCATGTGCCCCTGGACTACTGCATGGCTCCTTGAGCTCTCTTCCCTCTGGAGTCCCCACTGCCCCCAGTCCACTCCAGACACACAGCCGACCCTGGTCTTCACCGGCCCCTGCACCCAGAAAAGACCTGGTCTCCCGCAGTGTGAGGTCGACGGGTGGGTAGAGAAGAGGAAGCGAGCGCGGAAGCAACAAGGGCCCCCCCGTGGGACGGGGCAGGCACAGGCGCAGGGGCAGGTGAGAGTCAGGACACGTGGAGACGCAGACCAAGGGTGAAGGCGGAACATCACTCAAGGGAGGCACTTCAACGACCATGGGGACTGAGGGAGGGGCCAGACGTGGCGGGAGAGCGTGCACAGGAGAGCGTGCCCGCGGCCGGCCCCGGGCTGCAGTTTCCCGAGGGCCCCCCCCGGGGGATGGTAGGCGAGCAGACCTTGGCGCCGGCTGTGCTGTCTGACCACGTGCGCCTTCAGGCTGTGCTTGGAGGTGAAGAGGCGGTTGCAGCTGGAGACCGGGCAGCGGCTTTTCGGGGCAGCCACATCCTGCAGGTGCTTCTTGGAGTGGATGTAGAGACTGCTGCGTGCGGAGAACCTGGCACAGCACCCTGAAACACAGAGCAGGGAAGTCAGTCGGAGGAACCGAGGCACCACTGCCGCAGGCGCACCTGTCACACCAGAGCACGAGACCGCACCTGCACACGCTGCCCACTGCCAAGCGACGTGGGCAAGGGATCCTCAAAAAGTTTATGGAAAATGCATACTATGCAAAAACTATGCATGGATTTCCAGAAACTTCCTGCACCAAAAACCCCTCATCTTCATTCCACTTCCCACCGACTTCTAGATGCACCCTCACGTGTGCCCAATCTCCCTACGGAGCAGCATCACAAGCAGAGAGTCGGAAGTCAGTGGCTTTGCTCAGCAAGGGATGGTGGAAAGCAGACCCACCCAAGTCCTGCGTCAGCTGCGTCTCGGCCATGACTCCGCAAGGGGCAGCTCTGTGCCTGTCTCACCAGGCACTAACTATGAGCGATTAGTGGGAAGATCAAGCCCAAGCAACTCCCTGAATGTTCAACTGCTGTTGTGGCCAATTGGGGAGTGAACCAGCAGATGGATGATCTTTCTCTCTCTCTGCCTCTCCTCTCTCTGTATAACTCTTTCAAATATATAAATCAATCTTTAAAAAAAAATACTAAAAACTTGACACCCCTTCAAAAAGTCAGCCTGGCCTTGGTGTTGTGCAATCGCATCAAGGCTGTGGTCACATTATTTTATCTCATCTTCACAACCACCACATTCAACAGGCAACTCGACTACAGCCCCAGATGGCGAGGGTGGCAGGGCCCACGACCCAGAGCAGCGAGTTAGAGCCTACCTTCCACGGGGCACGCGAACGGCTTCGTGCCCAGGTGCGTCACGCTGTGGCCCTTCAGGTGCTCGGCGCGCGTGAAGGACTTGCCGCAGCCCTCCACTGGGCAGGTGAACCTGCGGTCGTCATCGTGTTTCCTGCAGCGGCAGAAAGGCACGGGCTGTTACTCACCGCCTCCGCCCCGAGGGCGCTCGCTGCTTCCCCGACAGACTCTGCATCTGGAGGTGAGGCGCACAGCTCAGAGCAGCTCGGCCACGTGAGCGCTGCAGCTCAGCTACCCCTAACCCAAGTCCTACCTGACCAAGCCTGCCGGGCCAGACCTGCGGTCAGTGCTACTCCTCCCCAGGAACGGCGGAGCCCAAATGCACGAGAGCAGCTGTCTCCACGCGGAGGCCCTGGAACACTTCCCCAGCCGCACAGGGCCAGGCCAAGTGTGAGCAGAGCACCGGCTGCAGGCTACCGGGACCTTCCCCTGCTAACAGGCAAACACTGTGACCACTCCTACATGACATTTTCTCATGGCACCCTCGGAGCCCAGCTGTGCGCGTTCAGACAAGCAGAGGAACCACGTCCGCCTTGGCACCGCCGAGAAGGACAAAGCTCACATGGCAAGTGCACGGCAGCACGTGGACACGGGCTCACACGTCAAGTGCGCGGCAGCACGTGGACACGGGCTCACACGTCAAGGGTACGGCAGGACCTGCACACAGGCTCCAAGGCTGTCACTCCCAGCAGGAAAAGCACGCGGGCCACAAGAAGCGCTGACCCCACTATGTTGAGAGATGAACACTGGAGTTTTTCACATAAAGTATGCCAAACGGCATTCGCAGAAACACTCTGTAGACAGTGAGTAACCTCCTTCTTATCGTCTCAATTTTCCAAGTCATCTACTTTGAGCTTTTTTCACTATCAACTTACAAACACCTACAAAGACTTCCATCCACAGAGTGCTGCTCCTGACACACTAGGGACTTTCATGGGGCTCCCTACCTCTTGTGCCTTAGGAGTTTGGACATGCTGGTGAACGTCCAGCCACAGCTGTCAGAGTCGCACACGAACGGCCTCTCGCCTGGTGAGAGAAGACAGCAGGCGTGTGACCGAGACGACGCGGCACACCACACCAGGCCCGCCGGCGCAGCGCCCGCCGGCCCGCCCGCGCATGCGCGTTACCTGTGTGGCTCCTCAGGTGGATCTTCAGCCGGCAGGCTTTGTCGTACTGCTTGCTGCAGCCGGGGAAGGAGCAAGAGAAGAGCTCCTGCTCCCGGAAGTGGGCTCGGTTATGGGAAAACAGGGCGCTCACCGTGATGAAGGTCTTCTCGCAGCCTGAGTGGGAAAACAAGCCCTGCTCACAGCCCGCTCACGGCTGAAAAACCAGCCACAACCCCGCCATGCCATGCCCGCCGGGGTGGGGGTGGGGGGGCGTCTCAGAAGTTTCCCTCTGTGACAGCCACAGCAGGGCAGCTGCGAAGAGGCGACAGGCACACCTACGACCTGGAGACGGGGCGCCGGGTCACGAGACAGTCCCCCAGTGACCGTCATCCGCCGGCTAGTTCTGCAGCTCCACGCCCTTCCGCGTCCCTTCCACAACCTCAGGCGACAAGGCTGCTCGTGTGGGACCCAAGGAAACCCCGAGAGACGTTAACTAAGGAGCATGACTTTGTCTGGTGGGGGCAGACTCCGAAGGCCCACACATGCATGACACCCCCCCATCCTCTGCAACCGCAGCCCCTCCTCCGCCTCTGGCCTCTCTGGGTCATTTTGTCCACTTTCCCGGGGCTCCCTGCTCTCTCCATCTGCTCAACCCTCGGCCCCCAGCTGAGCCCCCAGCCCGAGCAAGCTCCTCGTCCCCGGTGCCCAGACTGCCACCCAGCACTTCTCCCGTGACACAGCACCCGGAGATCAGACAGGGTGGGCGTCCGAGGCAGCACAACGTTTAACAGGTGCCTCTGCTGCGGCTCTTCTCAGAGCCCTGAACGAGCTGTCGCCACACTGTGAAGACAGCGCGCGGACCAAGGAACTCAACGTTCCCCGGCGACAACAACCGGGAAATGCGGCTCTCTCTTAACACCCTAAGTTCCCGCACTTCGGCCTCAATCAGGAGCCCACCCTCCCAACAGTTCCCAACTAGTAAGGTACACCTGGACCCGACTCTCCCTTCCTCACCGAGACCGCTCCCCAGATCAGTAGCCGTGCCCTCGGATGCTCCCTCTGCAGTCCCCTGCGGGAAGCCCCTCCCCACTCCCCTGCCATACCTTGGCTCAAGCCCTCAGCTAGCTCAGATCTGGGCCACTGCAAGGCGCCACACCGGTCCCTCTCCCACCTCTCCCAAAGCTCACCAGTCAGCCAACACAAAACCCGGGGCCCGCCTGGAGGCACCGGGTCCCTGCCCTGCCCTGCCCTACACCCGGCGGGAGGTCCCAGCCACCATCAGATTCCCGTAAGAGAGGCAGGCTCTGAGCCAGTGTGTTCTCCCCAGAGGGGAGACAGTCCACAGGCCGGAACACCAGGGCCGCTGTAAACCTTGACAGAGGATCACTTTTTAAAACTCTGCTAAACCGGCACGCCCAAATGAAATCAAGATACAAAAGGCACAAAACCGGGGCCGCGCCACGCCGGTGGGGCACGGCCCTGAGGGTCTGAGGTCTGGGCTGTGGTCCCTGCATCTTCTCACTCTCACTAACCGGAGGCAGCCCAAGCGAGCATCCGTTGCCGCCCCCGCCGGGGAGACCAGCTGGGACTATTGCGCACAGCAACCCTGTCCGGGTCTCACATCCAATCACCCAGCAGATACCAGGCAGGGCACGCACAAACACACCGGAAGGCACCTGTTCGGGCCCTGGGTCCCCAGCCCCAAGCAGGGGAGTCTGGCACCTTGGGGCGGCCGCCTGGGACCCCCGCCCGCCCCCGCCAGCCCGTGGCGCGCCGTTACCGGGAAAATCACACTTGTACGGGCGCTCGGGCTCGAAGTGGCTGCGCTGGTGGGAGCTGAGCTTGGCGTGCGTGGGGAAGCGCTCACAGCACACCTCGCACTTGAACAGGCTTTCCTGCTCGTGGCCCTTCATGTGCGCCTTGAGGTTGTAGACGGTGGTGAACTTCTTGCCGCAGCCGCCCACCGGGCAGCCGAAGGGCCGCAGCTTGTCGTGCGACTGAAGGTGCCGCTTGAGCTTGTACGAGGTGGTGAAGGCCCAGCCGCAGCCGTCCAGCGGGCACTTAAAGGGCCGCCGGCCCTGGAGGCCGCTGTGCGTCAGCAGGTGCACCTTGAGCTGGTGCTTCTTGGCGAAGGCCAGCGCGCACTGCGGCTCGGGACAGCGGTAGCCCGGTGCGCCGGGGCCGGCGCCCGCGGTCCCACGGCGATTCTCGGCGGGGTGCGCGGTCGCCGTGCCGGGCGGCGCGGGCGGGCGGTGCGGCGGCGGCAGCGGCTCCGGCCCCGGCGCGGGCGGCGGCGCGGGCGCCAGCGTGAAGACCCCGTTGTCGAAGCGCACCAGCAGGTCCTGGTTGTTGATGGTGACGGTGCCCGCGAGGGCGGCGCCGGGGGCGGCGGCCGCACCGCCGAGGCCCTGCTCGGGTCCTCCGGCGGAGCTGGGGGCGGGCTCGGCCTCCCGCCGCTCGGGAGTCTCGGCGGCGGTGGTGCCGCGCGCCACCTCCAGCAGCACCACGAAGGAGTCGCCGCCGTCCTCGGCTGGCGGCGGGCTCGGCCCGGGGGCCTCCCCGTGCCGCGGCCCAGGACCGCCATCTTCGGGGCTCCGCAGCAGCAGCAGGCGGCGGCGCGCGGGGCCCGAGCCGAGCGGAGGCCCCGGGCCTCGGCGGAGCCTGCCGGGCTCGCCGCCGCCATGTTGGGTTCTGCGCGCGGCCGGGGCGGGGAGCAGCACCGGGAGGTCCATCTTCGGCCCGGCAGCGGCGTCTCAGCAGCCGCTGGAGAAGAGCTGGCAGCCCCGCCCGAGCGTGCGCGCGACGCCGTGCGGCCGCCCCTGAGCTGGTGGTCGCCAAGGGCCGGCGCGGAACCCGCCCCCGGGCCGGAGCCGCGCGTGCGCGAGAGCCGCGGGGTGGCGCGCGAGGGCTGCCGGGGCCCACGTGACGGGGGCGGGGCGTGGGGCGGGGCTTCGGCGGGGCGGGGCGCGGCAGGCAGATGCGCAAGCTCGGTGGGCTGAGGTCTAGTTCCCCGCGTGGAACACGAGGCTCACCCGCTTTGAATCGGATCTGGTAGTGGGACCCAAAAAGGGACACCAATACACACCATCCAGGCGATGTACCCTGGTTAACTCACACGCTAGCCGATTCAGTCTGCGCTCGCAGGTGTGAGAATCCAGGCACAGGTGGAGTTTGGTGCCCAGGGTCACATGGCCAGGCGCTGCAAATATACCCAAGAGAAATGAAGTCTTGGGGTAAATGTCCATAGCTGCATTATTATTTTTTTAAGATTTGTTTATTTGTTTGAAAGGCAGAGTTAACAGAGAGGGAGAGACAAAGAGATTTTTCCATCCGCTGGGTCACTCCCCAGATGGCCACAATGGCCAGGGATGGGCCAGGCCGGAGCCAAGAGCCTGGAATTCCATCCGGGTATCCCACGTGGGTGCCAGAGCTCCAAGCACTTGGGCCTTCTGCTGCTGCTTTCCCAGGCACGTTAGCAGGGAGCTGGATCGAAAGTGGAGCAGCTGGGACTTGAACCTGCGCCCATATGGGATTCTGGCATCACATCCGGCTGTGCTACAACACCAGCTCCAGCAGTGTTATTTTTAATAACCAACAGTGACGAAAACGTGGTCTCTCCCTACAGCACAATGTGCTTCAGCCATAAGAAGGAATAATGTACTGACACATGGTCCAAGATGGATCAACCTTGAAAACAGTGTGCTGGGGCCAGCGCTGTGGCATAGGAGGCTAACTCTGCCTGCAGTGCTGGCATCCATATGGGCATCGGTTCAAGTCCCCGCTGCCCCAATTCCAATCCTGCTCTCTGCTATGGCCTGGGAAAGCAGTAGAAAATGGTCCAAGTGCTTGGGCCCCTGCACCCATGTGGGAAACCTGGAAGAAGCTCCTGGCCCCTGGCTTCAGATTGGCACAGCTCTGGCCGTTGTGGCCAGTTGGGGAGTGAACCAGCAAATGGCAAACCTTTCCCTCTGTGTTTTAAAAGTCAATGCGCCAGCGCCATGGCTCAATAGGCTAATCCTCTGCTTTGCAGCGCCGGCACACCGGGTTCTAGTCCCGGTTGGGGTGCCAGATTCTGTCCTGGTTACCCCTCTTCCAGGCCAGCTCTCTGCTGTGGCCAGGGAGTGCAGTGGAGGATGGCCCAAGTGCTTGGGCCCTGCACCCCATGGGAGACCAGGAGAAGGCCCTGGCTCCTGCCTTCGGATCAGCGCGGTGCGCTGGCCGCAGCATGCTGGCCGCGGCGGCCATTGGAGGATGAACCAATGGCAAAAAGGAAGACCTTTTTCTCTGTCTCTCTGTCTCTCACTGTCCACTCTGCCTGTCCAAAAAAAAAAAAAAAAAAAAAGTCAATGCAATACCTAGCTTAGGAGGATCCTGGTTGTGTAAGAAAACTGCACACGCCCACAGCTTGCATATGCTTAGGAATGTTCTACAACGATGCACAAGAAACAGTACCTTCAACAACTCACTTCCTCTGGCACGGTTTGGTTTTGTTGTAAAGCACCAGCGAGGGTTTTTGGAAATAACTTTATAGTAGTTAGAATATACTTTTTTTCACTAAGGAAAACATTTTGGCGGCTCCTCAAAAAAATAGGTATAGAATTATCATCTGGCCCAGCAGTCCCACTTCTGGCAGACACCCCCAAAGAATTGAAAGGGGAGACCCGGTTATTTTCACACCCATGTTCATCACAGCATTTTTTCACAATAGCCCAGAGGCGGAAGCAGCCCAAGCGCGTCCGTAAGCGTCAGTCATCAGATGAACTCACCAGCAAAACTCGGACACCTTCTCCCGCATGGATGCGCCTTGAGGATATTACACTAACGAAACCAGCCAGTCAACAAAGGACTTTGCTTGTGGGCGGTTTCTAGGAGCCAGAACCACAGAGCCAGGAAGGGGCGTGGCAGGGGTGTTGCTGGGTTCCCTGGGACAGTGTCAGCTGGGGGAGAGGACAGGTGCCGAACACTGTGAATATGCTAATTAATGTCACAGAATCAATGGTGCCCTTAACACAGGTTCAGATGGTAAATGTTCTATTATGTGTATTTTATCACAATGAAAGACAAAATATTGTTAATGAAAAGTAGTTGATGATAACCCGGACATTCTCCCTTCTTCTCTTTTTCTGCTTTCTCAAGGGGGACTACCAGCAATTTTTTTTTAGAACCTAAGTGGATGAAATCAGCCTTTTGAGCACGCGGAAGGCGTCCTCTCGACCCTTCCTGCCACGTCCTGCGTGGCTGTCTCGCCTCCGTGGCTTCGTGCAGTTCCAGGGGGCGCTGTTTCCCCCGCCACTGCTTCCTTGTCCAGTGCCTCAGGCCCTGGGAGCGTGGTGCAGGGGGCCGGGGAGCCATCATGGATTTTTAGGCACGAGTGTGACATGTTCTTACTGCATTTGACAGCGGCGTCCCTGAGTGAGAAGCGGCCAGCAGGCAGAACCAGGATGAGGATGGACGCAGGGAGGCCATTACAGGGTCCGCCTCGTCTTTCTTGCCAGAGGAAGCCAAAGGTAGCCCATCCTGCACCATCAAGAACAGAACGCACTCAGGCTCAACTCCACCCTCATTTTCACTGTATTTAAATGACGTGTGTGTTAATCAGATTTCCTTTAAACGAATGAAAACGCCAGAGTTTAGAATCCAGGTCCCTTACCTGTATCAGCCACACGTCCAGTGCTGAATACGCCCCCTGGGGCTCGGCGACCACTTCTGCTGGCGAGGGGAGGACGTGACCGCCAAGGCAGGCGGGCACGGTCCGGCCATCGATGCTGGGGTTGCTGGTGGGTGTGGGCCTCCTCCACCCTGTGGGCAGGGGTCCTCCCCGCCCAGCGCCTGGGCTCTGAGAGGTTATGCGGCTCAAAGGCCCACAGAAGCCACCTCTCTGAGGGCCCCACAGTGACGATGCCACGTTCTCTTGACCAGCGCTGTGGGGAGCAACTCGGACTAGACTGTTACTGGAATTAAGACTTATTCTATGCATCTGCTCTCCCACAATATGGCACTGAGAAGGGAGAAACAGCTTCTACACAGCTGCCTCCAGTTCAACCAATAAACAGCAGGACCTGCTCCTGATTGGAGGAGAGCAGCGTTCTCGGTGTGTGGGTAGCAGAGTTGGGATTGGTGGAAAAGGACTATAAAGGAGGAGAGAGACAACACGCACCAGGAACATCTATCTGAAGGAACACCTGAGCAGCCCCCGAGAGAGCCGGCCGGCGGTGTGCCGCTCCCCCGCGGAAGTGGGGAAAGTGGCAGGGGGCCCGCCCCTCCAGGAGGTGGAAGGGTCGGTAGCCAACCCGGGAAGAACCAGCAGCAAATCCGGGAAGGGCCGAGCAGACAAAAGAACAGCGCAGGGTCCTGTGTCGTTCCTCCATGAAGAGGGGGAGTGACATAATGGTGCCGTGACTCGGATATGAAGCCTAGGCAGGGTTTAGTGTCGTTCCTCCACGAAGACGGGGAGCGACATAATGGTGCCGTGACTCGGATAGGAAGCCTAGGCAGGGTTTAGTGTCGTTCCTCCACGAAGAGGGGGAGCGACACAGCGCAAGTCACCAGGCCATGCCAGCTCCAACAGGGAGGGAAACTGAGCCCCACATCTCCATGACAGGCATTGGGAAGACTTTGCAGCCATCTTTTTTTTTTTTTTTTAAGATTTATTTATTTGAAAGCCAGAGTTCCGGGGAGAGGGAGGGAGGGAGGGAGAGGGAGAGGGAGAGAGGGAGAGGGAGGGAGAGGGAGAGAGGGAGAGGGAAGGAGATGGAGGGAGGGAGGGAGAGGGGGAGAGGGAGGGAGAGAGGGAGATGGAGGGAGGGAGAGGGGGAGAGGGAGAGGGGGAGAGGGAGGGAGGGAGGGAGGGAGAGGCAGAGAGAATCATCCATCTGCTGGTTCACTCCCCAAATGGTCACAATGGCCAGGAGCCAGGAGCTTCATCCGGGTCTCCCACACAGGGCCAGGAGCCAGGAGCTTCATCCGGATCTCCCACACAGGGGCAGGGGCCCAAACTTCATCCGGGTCTCCCACATAGGGGCAGGGGCCCAAACACTTGGGCCATCTTCCCCTGCTCTCCCAGGCCGTTAGCAGGCAGCTTGATCGGAAGTGCAGCAGGGACATCGCCGGGCACCCACATGGGATGCCACAGCAGGCAGTGGCTTTTCCCGCTACGCCACAAGGCTAGCCCCATTTTCAGCCATCTTTAATCCACCTCAACCCGTGCCCCTATTTCCTCAACTATAAAATAAAGAGGACCGAGAAAGAGAAAGCTGGTTGGGGACACACAGCCCCGCTGTGCTTCCAGTGAGACAGGAGCGATCCCACAGAAAGCCAGGCTCAGCCAAGGTCGCCCTGAGACCGTGGTCGGGTGAGACCAACAAGGCCGCCTCCTAACACTGCCTCAGTGCCAAGCGGGGTCCCTGTGTCCCCCACACCACGCACAGGATCAGAAGCAGAGCTGCGACTTCAGCGCAGGTGCCCTGATACGGGCTGCAGGCATCCCAAGCAGCAACTTACCCACTGTGCCGAATCTGTAAACAGCATGGGCCAAGCAGTGCAGGGGTGGCTCAAAGCTCACACGCACACGCACACACGCACATGCCTTCAGCGTGGTTGCCTTGTCCAGGAGAGCCGAGAATGAGAGCCCTCCTTACCCGACCTGGGCTTGCCACTACGGGAAGGTCACAGATCCCGGGGGTTTGGGCTGTTCAGAAAGAGGCCCCCAAGGCTGTTCTATGGGGCCTGAGCCATTTCCAACCTCCAGTTTTCAAGGCCATGATGGCCAACCGGTTTCTCTTTTAACCATTTTGGTGAAAACATTTCTAACCGGAACTCCATCCTCTTGCCTGTCAGAAGCCATGCTGTTCTACCCACAGCCACCTGGGTTGTGACCCAACTCGGATGCCAGCTGTCCCTTCTCCCCGTAGACAGCTGGCAGCAGGCTGATGTCCAGTGGCCTGGGGAAGTAGCCCGCTGCCTGACTTAGCTTGGTGTGTAGCCAAGAGGTGGCCTGAGGTCCTGGCTTGGGCCTGGAAGCCACCTGAAACCTTGCCCAGAACTGACCACTGAGCCCTGCCTGTCCCAAATGAGGCAAGGTGCTGCAGGGACAACCGACGACGTGACAGCCTGGTCTCAAAGCAGCTCACAGCACAGCTGTGGCTAGGGACTGAGCGTGTGCCCCAAATGTACGTATCAGAGATCTGACTCCAAGGGCTGGGATCTGCAGGTGCGGCTTCTGAAGCTATGCAGGGTTAGATGAAGTGCTGATGGCGGCCCCCGCAAGAAGAGATGACAGAGGACTCTCTCTCTTTCCTCTGGCTGCTGAGAGAAGACACGGCGAGAACATAGCCACGTGCAAGCCAGCCCTGACCCGGCACCCTGATCTGGGAACTCCCAGTCTCTGTGTCTCAGCTGCCAGTCTACAGCAGCCCAGGTGCACTAAGAAAGCTGCTGTGGCTCCCGCCATCTCAGCTTAGGTTGTGGAAGGAAGAGGGGACCAGGGCACTGCACCTGTGCTGTGTTTATCAGAAGTGCTTTCCCAAGAGCCTGCCCAGCCCACGCCACCTCAGCGCGTGGCCAGAACTGGGCCAGTGGTCACTCTGGCAAGGCAGGCTGGAAAAACAAGTCTTTCCGTGGGGCCTCTGGCTGTCCAAACTCCGGGCTTTGCTGGCCAGGGACTGGGGGAAGGGGCCCCTGGGAGGAGAGGAAGAGCCCGTGGTGGCTGAGGGCTGTGAACCTGGCTAGGGGGGCCTGTGGCCCCTTAGAGAGCCCTGGTCCCATCTTTGTTTAGGATGAGTCACTGTTAAGTCTGCTGAGGAACTAGCTGAGGTTCAGGAAGTAAAGGGAATGGGGTTCACGGTCAAGGATGCCCTGCCCTTGACAGTGAGGTCCCCACGGGGCCGGTTCCCTGCTGTGGCACTGCAGGTTCAGGTCTCAGATGGGCCTCACCCACACCCGTTCAGTTAAGGGGAATCAATTTTTTATACAACAGATACTTAGACACCCACAGTGCAGCAAGCAAGCTGTGGCCTCTAATCCTCCTAGGGTAATAGGAGACTCAAACAGGTCACGTTTTTATTAGAGGCTGGATGTTCCGTTCACGATGCCTCATTGACCACATAGAAAACAAGTCTGTGTCCTCAGCGGCAGGGGCCAGGAACGCCATACCCCACAGCTGCCCTGGGTCCAACACCATGGGGCCATGGCCTGTTCTGATTGGGTATGGGGGGGGGGGGTGGAGTTAGCCACACCTCTCTCATTTCTTCCCATAGGCACTGCTCCGAGGAAGTCACGGGGTATGGCCTGGGACCCCCTGACATGAGCCCAAGGAGACCAATGCCGGCACCCCTGAGTGGGCCCCTGTGGTGCTCTCCTTGCTGGGGGGAGGTCTTTCTCCCACCCTCCCCTCACCCACCAGGCTGCGCTTCCCTCCTAAGTGGCTCAGGGCAGGAGGCTGGGCAGTCCTACAGGGCAGGGCCTGCAGTGCCCCACGGGGCCAGCTGGGGGGAAGCACAGGTGGGGCTGAAAGAGGGGACACCCCTCACCAACGAACACCTTCTCCAGGCCCTTGCACCCAAGCCTGGTGCCCGGGGCCAGTCCTCACTAGGGGATGGGACCTGGGGGAGGGCCTGCAAGGTGCTAGCATCGGAGCCCAGCGTGGCTCCAACAGGACACCCAGGTCCCAAGCAGGTCCTGGGCAGCCTCTGTTGGAAGCAATCAGGCTGTGCTTTCCTGTGGTCCCTGCTGTGCCTGCTGCCTCCGTTTTCTGTGCCACTACAGCATTGCTGTCCATGGAGCTGACTGCCTGTCGCCATCCATGGAGCCGACTGTCTGTCCCCACCCCCAGCCCACTTCTCCAGCCATGGCCATGACAGGCGACAGTGCTCGTTTCATCCATTTATTCCCTGTGTGTCTCCTCCCCACACTGCGTCACGCCGACGGCCTGCTCCAGCCCCTTTGTGTCCCCAAGCCTGGGGCACTAAAGCCCAAAAGTACTTGCCCAGA
This sequence comes from Oryctolagus cuniculus, assembly GCF_051225735.1. Classification (NCBI taxonomy): domain Eukaryota; kingdom Metazoa; phylum Chordata; class Mammalia; order Lagomorpha; family Leporidae; genus Oryctolagus; species Oryctolagus cuniculus. The sequence goes on from NC_142876.1 coordinate 110,832,703, forward strand.
TGGATGGATGGGCAAATAGATGGACAGAGAGCTGCAGCCACGACACAGGGCGGCAGGCAAAACCAGCCAAACCACAGGGTAGCCCAGCCTGGATTCATGGCAGGTGAGTCCCGCCCCCCCCGCCCCCCAAGATCCTGCTCTGCATACAACATCCACGGCCCGCCTGGGGCTCCCAGTGCCTCCCCCGGGTCATGGGCACATGCCTTCAGCTCTCCAGACCTCTGCTGGTTCATCTGTACACAGGGGGCCAGGTGTGGCATCCGGTCCAGGACCCTGAGAGAGCCACAGGGGGCCAAGCGTGGGCCGTGGAAGGTGTCCTGGGCTGGAAGGAGGGGACAGAGGGGGCCACGCCGGTGCCAGCGTCGGCTCAGTGCCGCAGGGCCTGCCGGAGCAGGCGCTCGTCTGCCACCTCGTGGGGGAGGGTCACCACCAAGCCGCTGTTCTCCTGCATGGCCTGGGAGATGATCTCATAGGCCTTCCGGTTCCCCGACCAGCAGCGCCGGGCCACCTGGGGGGAGGGGGCCGCAGCGGTCGGTGTCAGCAGCACCTCCTGGTGTCCCCCTCCCACCCCTAAGGTGTTCTGTCTCCCACACAGCCTGCCCTCGTCCACGCCGGCACCTCTGAGGCCATCGCGGGCTCGCTCTTCTGTGCCCGCCCCACCTGCAGCCACGGCTCAGGCCTCCTGCTCTCTTGCCTGCACCCCGACTTGGCCTCCTCTCGGATGGGAAGCCAGTGGGTGTGCCATCCCACCTATATGCCCACCCCGTCTCTAAGAATGACCTCGCCTCCACCCAGGAGCACAGGGCCAGGAGCCCTCCTCTCCCCTCCCCCCTCGCTCCCCAGTCCACTTCCTCCCCTGCACCTGGTCTCCCCTGGACCATGGTGCCTCCCCTGCCCCCCACCCACACCCCCAAGCCTCCTCCCAGTCCATCCGCGTGCTGCAGCCAGTGGAGTCTCCCAGAACAGAAGCAGAGCACAACTCTCCCCACCTCTCAGTGCAGCCGGGCGAAGCCCCTCCCCGCTGGTGGCCTCTGGGGAGTCAGCCACCAGCCACCCGCCCTGCTCTCCCACCCACACCTCAGACTGTGTGGACTCTTGCCAGTGGCTCCTCAAGCCCCCGCCCCATTTCCCTCAGGTGCTGCACCTGCTTCTCCATGACCACCTGACCTCTGACCTCCTGCTCAGCTGCGGCTTCCTTAGCTGCCTGTGATGGGGCTGCGGGAAGGAACGCCCCTCCCCCACCCCACTCCCCGCACAGGAGAATCGGGTGTATCTTGGCTGGAAGACGAGGCCCCCTCCAGCTTCAGGCCCACCTTCAGAGAGGATAAATTAACGCTTTAAAATAGAAGCCAGCGTGGGAGGGGCTGGGGGTGGGCAGGGGCCCTGCTGGGAGGAACCGATGGGCACTGCCAGGACCACCTGTGCAGGCAAAGTCCAGACCGGGGTGGGGGTAAGGCCAGAGGCGGGGAGACCCTGAAAACAGAGACCCCAGGTGCCCGGGGCGGGGTTCTCATGAGCAGGGAGGCCCTGCCTCTCATTTCTGCAATCTGGACGTGCAGAGCCACCAGGGGACAGGAGAGGTGGCGGACAGCCCCGGGGTGACTCACGCCGTTGGAGACGTCCCAGCTGAGCATCATCCTGGCTTTCTGCTCGGCCTCCGGGGTCCCGTCCAGCACGAGGCCGAAGCCCCCGTTGATCACCTCCCCCCTGCAAGCGGCAGAGGGTTCCAGCTCACTCCCTGGGCCTCACCTCACACTGAGCAGGCAGAGATGAGGTTGTGGAAGCGTTGGCTGGAAGGAGAAGGCGTTGGGGCTTGGGGGAGCCACGCCGGGTCTGCCCCTGCAGCCTGCAGCCATGCAGCGGCCACACAGCAGCCATGCAGCGGCCACACAGCAGCCACGCAGCGGCCATACACTAGCCTCTGCCCGCTTGTGCCTCAGCACTCAACCTGTCAACCTTGAACCCTTGTCCAGTCCTGCCTGACCACCCGAGAGGGCCATCACCTGCACCTGCTCCAGCTCTTTGGGAGCTGTCCTGTAGGGACACTTCCGGGGGGGGGGGGCTCCCTTGTATTACTCACTTGTCATCCATCTTTTCTGCTTCCCGCAGGTGTATTTGGGGGTCCTAATTACCCGAAGGCACACGTTCCTTGATCCTCGCTACTTCTCGTTTCCTACTTAGTGCTTCTCCCTAAGTGCTGCTCTGCCTCTCCCAGGTCCAGCGCGTCCCTGTTTGCATTCAGGTCCTCAGAGCTGCTGGTGGGGGATGCTCTTGCTCTTCTGCTCTCTGCCTGTTTGCCCCGTGTCCCTTTTCCCCAAAGGCCTGGGACACCTGCGCCATCCTCACCCTCCCCATGTTATCCAGGGCGTCTGTGTTGTGCCGCTGTCCGTGCAGGACCCGGCCTGGGCTCAGCTCACACACACACAGGAAACACCCTTGATCTTGTCAACACCTGCCAGGGCTTTGATGCAAACACGCCCCCGCCACCACCCCCGCCGCCCCCTGCTCCTCGCCTGCAGTCAGTCTGCTCCTTCTGCTTCCTGCACCCCGAAATGTGCATCTGGTTTCCCTGACTCAGCCTCCCAAGGCCCGCTGGCTTTACCTGCTTCTCCACCCACCCACCTGGACGCGACTGCCTCTTCTCACCTGGACGCCAAGGAGCCCCGTGCCCCTGGGAGCCACCCGCATTCCCCACTCCCAGTCCCAGAAGCAGGGAGGCCAGGTGCAGTGCTCGGTCCCTGCTCTGCCCTGAGCCTGAGCCTTGCACCTAGGCAGGCCTATGCCCCCGAGTGGGGCCACCCCCTCTCCTGCCAGCCCCTGGCCCTCATGCAGAGTTGCTGATGCCAGGTCTAAGAGGAGAAAGCAGGCAGCACCAGACCAAAGCCAGAGGACTCCCATGCATCCTGCAACCAGGGAAGCCTTTTGAAGATCAGAACTGCCCCCAGAGAGTCAGAGGTCAAGGTCGCTCAGCTCCAGGTGACCTCAGCCTGCCAACCACAGAGCAACCTTGAACACGGGGGATGACAACTCATCGCTCGTAATGGGGAGCTGGGGATTACTGACAAAGGGTGCTGGCACAACTAACGACACCTTTCTGAAAAACACGAACACAGAATTCATGTCATACAGAGGGAAGGCAATGCCAGACACACTCAAGGACACCACCAGGAGACTGAACAGACACCACTGCTCGGACAGAGGCATCAACTACTGTCATTAACCCAACTGATCTTGGCCACGGGCCTACAAAGCAGTTACTGTTACGTCAACTTTGTCCATGAGACATTTGAGTTAGAGACACACTCTAAGATACTGATCAGTGAGAGGACGTGTCAGATAAGGTGCATTCATTCCCTTTCCATTCCAAGACCTTGCTAACATGACCAGAGAGGGATTACTGAACTCACCCGGATAAGGAGAGAGGGCGAGGAGCACGAGCAGTGGGAACTTGGGAGCCGGAAAGCAGCTGCAAGCTCAAAGCCAAGGTGGCTATGGGCAAGTAACCCACAGCAGTAAACCCAGGAGCACCCCAGGACCCAGGACCCAGCTGGTGGCGCCCAGGAAGCAGGAGCAAAGGAGCACACCGGAAGCCTGTCCCCACCACGATAAGCCAGACGCCCACCCACACCTGGCTGCCAAGGGGGCTGCCTGAGCTGATTCTCGGTGGGACACGGGGGCAACCCTGGAGCACACAAAGCCCAAAATGCAACAGTGAGGCAGAAGACCAGAAAGGTCTCTTGCAAGGTCTGAGCAGCCAACGCCAGCAGGAACGATGAACTGATGTGTCTTCCTTGGCAGCCCAGCCGGAACGGCCTGTCCTGACGCCCACGGGCCAAGGGTTCCCCCAAGCACACAGGGCTGCTGCATCCAGCGCCTTGGCGCCCTTGCTAACCACAGCCCCTGGACAGACAGCACGCACACAGACACCGAACCATCGGGAAGAGGGGGCTGCAAGGAGACCAGCGCAACAGAGAGCCAGAAACAACCCACAGCTGTCACCGATGTCCTGGAAGACGGAAAGACAAACCAAGGACCTCAGGAGAAGCTTGCGGGTATCAGGGAGGAACACGCTTCACACGCGACAGAGAAGGAACTTGGCCTGCAGAGCTGGCAGTGGCCTCCCGCTGGGACAGCGCTGGTTGTCCCTGGTGGTTGTAGTAAGCCTCGCAGAAGTAGCTGCAGGATTAAAGGCAGTCCAGGTGGAAGTCTGACAGTTCTAAAGGTGAACGTGCAGCCATCCCCCCGAGAGCCCACAAGGACACAGGCCTCTGGCTGCAGCATCTCACCAGCCTGAGTTTCTGTCCACAGAGCCCAGGCACCGACTGCAGCAGGGGGCAACCTAGGAATTGGCAGAGAGCACCCCAGGGCCTGCCTACATTCTGGCCCTGCCATCTCTTGCCCCCGGGACCCTCGCGACGCAAACCCTTCCTCCATCGGCTCTGCTCTGCCCCGTTTGCACTCCGCTGTCCTCCTGGCAGTTGGGGGGGGGCAGTTCTGGGTTCAGACCCCGGCTCCACCACCAACTCTGAAGCCTCGGGCAAGCTCCCCGGCCCTCTCCAGAGTCCCTCTCTTCCCTTCCCCTCTGGAATCGGTGCAGCAAACCCGGCTCTGTTCTTGATCCTGGCTCCTGACCCTGCAGCCTGTGAGACTCCAAAGAGAGACAAGCTGGTCACATTTTCCACTCCCGAACGCCACCTGACCGGGCTGCAGCTCAGAATGCCAGCCCCAAAGGGCCGCAGGCCAAGCCAGCCAGGAAAGTGAGGCTGCAGAAGGGTGTGGCTACAGCGCGCAGCTTTGCTAAGTCCTGCGCTAGAACCAGGCCGGGGGAGCTGTCTGCCTCCCCTGGGCCACAGCGCCCCCTGCTGCTTGGAGCTGCCAGCAACCCAGGTTTGCCCACGCCTGGAGCCCCCTGCCTGTGGAGGCAGACCCAGGAAGGTGCAGCCTGTCAGCCTCTGGGTGTCCCGGTTGCCTGCTCAGGTTAGGCGAGAAAGTGGACGACAGAGTTTGGCAGCCGTTTGCAGCACGGTCTGTGTTCGGTCATGTGAGTCGGCCATTACTGTTCGTAGTGATATGGACATCAGCCGGCATGGGACCATCCCAGCAGCACCTGTGCTCACGGTGCAGGCTGGGAACAGGTCTGAGCCGAGGGCAGAGCCGTAAGCCAGGGACGCCAGCACCCAGAACCCAGGTCTCTCCCACCCGTGCCCCAGCTCAGGCCCTCGGGTGGACGTGCTGTGTCAGTGAGCTGATCAGGATGGGAACGAGAAAGGATCTGTGAAATCAACGTTGACAGGAAAAGGGTGCTGGTGTCACCTTGGTGTCCTGAGCTACAGGTGAGCCCAGAGAGGTGCAGAGGCGTGGACGAGGCCCCCTCCCCTGGTGTCCTCCTGTCCCTCGGCATCCCAGCTGGCACAGGAATGCGTGGGAGGGGAACCGTTCTGCAGAGGCGGTGCCTGGGGAGGTGGCCCCGGGCCTGCAGCCCCCTGGGCCTGGCCCTGCCCCAGGAAAGCCACTGAGACTCGCACGCCAGCCCGCACCCGACGCTGGGAAACCTCCTTACCAGCCCACGCCTCCTCCGTTGTGAAGGGCCACCCAGGTGGCCCCGCGGCAGGCGTCCCCCACAAAGTTCTGCACGGCCATGTCTGAAACACAGAAGCCACTGCCGGTCCCTCCCTGAACTGGCTAGGTCTCAGACAGGGCAGCAGCTGGGCGGAAGGGGACCAGGGACAAGCAGTTCCACCACAGGGGTTGGTGGCTGCAGAGCTGAGCCCAAGCCTGAGACAGAGACACGGCCCGGCCGCCCTCACCTTTCCCTGTGGTTCTCTCCAGCACCGAATGCCAGACAGGCAGAGCCCAGGTTGCTAAGAGACAAGTGTGAGCTGGCCTGAGACCACAAAGTCCCCTGAGGACACGGACAGGAGGGCTGTGCCCTCTCCTCTCCCAGCCTCCTCCTCCAAGAAGTCCACCTGGTGCTCAGAGAGACCAGCAGGGAAATCCTCAAGATGTTCCCCTCGTGCTAGGAGGGAAAATACCAAGAAACAGAGCTCTAGAATCCAGAAGAGACGAGGAGACAGCTTCTTGCCTGCAGCCTGAAGGCCAAGGCCACCAGCCAAGTGCACTGGCAAGCCTAGGGCATCCACTCAGCCCTGTGCGCTTGGCAATGGCCCAGCTTCCAAACTGGGGTGGGGGTCCCACATCGCCGAAGCCCCTCAGCCCTGGGCTGGCCGCCCTCTGCCAAGCCTCCCACGTCAGGCCCTCTACAACGTGCCTAGAAGGACGCAGCCACGCAGGTTTCAGTAAAGCCCACACCCCGCGTTCTCCGCACCCTCCGTCTTCCTCACCTGCGCAGAAGGCAGAGCCGTCGTCAATGTTGGAGGTCTCCCGGAAGGGGCTGTCCGTGCCGCTCACATCGTGGTGGTCTCGGCTCAGGACCACCGGCCCCTGCAGCGGGGAGGGATTCGGGCATCAGCCGGCGGCCAAGGCTCAGGCCACCCCAGGAGCCAGGAGCCTGTGCAATTCCCTGCCTTGCACATGGGCCCTGGTCAGCAAAAGTGAGGAGCAGATGTCCACGCGCCCAGCACGTAACCCGCGTGTCACACAGACGTCAGCTCGCAGCCCCAACCAGGGAGGCACAACCGTTACCATGCTGCCCATTTTATAGACAAGAAAACAGAGGCATCGAGAGGATAGGACACTCATTCTACACGTCAGAGCCAGGATTTAAGCTCACAGGTGTTATGCAGGATCTGGGGGGAAAAGGGAGAGGCAGACAGCCTGGGGTGGGGTGGGGGTGCTGGCGGGCATGGCCACAGGGAGGTCAGCGACTTCACTGTGTGACCCAGGGCCCCTCCCCTCTCTCGGCTTTGGTTTCCCAAACTAGGTCATCGCAGAGAGCCCTGGTCTGCGAGGACGGAGACTCGCCACGTGGTGGAAACAGAGTTGGATTTTTACTCCACGTGTTGGCCACACTCCCCGTTCCCCAGAGATCTCAGGCAGCTCTGGGCTCTGGGAGACGCAGCGGGCAGCTCTGCCTCCTGCACCCAAGTGACGGCGCAGGCCCAGAGGTCAGGTGGGGCCCTCGCTAAGGACGGAGTCCCCGTGCTGTGTACAGCACGGTCCCTTCACTAAACAAGCCCTAGTTGGGTGCATTTCAAAGGAATGCAGCCCACCAAAGGCAGCCGCCAGAGGCCCCTCCGAGCAGGTGCGCCCAGAGATCCTCATCCTTGGAGAAGTGCCTGGCTGGCCGGGAGGAGAAAAGGCAAAGCTGCGGACGTGTGCCACGGTGTCCGGGGAAGCCGCCGCCTTCAAGCTCACGCTCACGCTTCTGGGTTTAACATCACTCTGAGGGCACCTGCCTTGCCCAGGGTCATAGTGTTGGGGCCTGGGTTCCAGGATGGGCCTCATCACTCCTGGTTTCCAGTCATTCGCTCCACCCCGAACTCTGGCGCACGGAGCTGACCCCCACTCATGCGCCCTCCCCCTCTCACAACTCACACCCTCGCCTCCCCACGAGGAGCCTGGGTCCCGGCACAGCCCATCTCAGCGCTCCCTCTGCCTGTCTGGGACAAAGCCTCCAGGGAGACCCAAATTCCCTAAAAAGTGGCGGCGTGGGCCTCAGTTGGGGAGGGGGGCCTGCAAGCACTGGGCAGGGCTGACCCCTGCTCCAGTGCAGCCGGCTGCTGGAAGGCTGCAGGGACTGTGGGGGCTGTTGATAGACAGGAAGCCCCCCCCCCCACGCCAGAGTCCCAGAACAAGATGCATCACCTTGATCTTCCCACAGGCAATGGCCTGGTTGATGGCCACAGCAATGGCCACACGGCCCTTCTGGTCCGAGTACAGGATCCTCGCCTGGGAGCCCACCACCTGCAGAGGAGAGGGCAGGAGGCATCTGGCTGAAAGAGGCAAGCATCCCAGGGCCTGGTGATGTGGGGGAGGCGAAGGTA